>NW_027455837.1:0-300000 GCF_040206685.1 Ascaphus truei
TCGGAGCCCCCCCTAACCCAGAAGACAGGTAGGGAACACATCCCCTCCAATGTATAACATTGCGGGAATGAGGGTACCTGGACATTGAGGGACTGCGGATCAGGTAAGATCCCAGGCGGGATTGCTGCTTTAGATATTGTGAAGCGGGGACGTCCAGACACTGGTTAATGGGTTCAAGAAATACACACACGTAACAAGGACTAATTGTAGTATAATGTAATACAATAAATACATTTATGTCAAAAACGAATGTTCTGACTAGGAATTTATTAAATGTATTTTATTTATATATTTTATTTTAAAGCGGGACTGGGGGCGGAGTTGGGGGCGGGACTAGGTGGCGAGTAGATTTTTTGGTTGGGCGAGTAGATTTTTGGGTGATTTGTCGAACACTGTATATATATATATAGCTTATTGCTGCAGCAAAGGTTATTCCCACCTTTCTCCTAGGGCAGGGATATCCAAACAATGTAATTCCAGCGCACAGCAAAAAGAGAGTCGGGTTAATAAAAAATAAAATAATTTATTTAAACCGCATTAAAAAAATAGAGGGTGCAACCTTTCAAGGATGAGGTGTGTATGTGTATATATATGTGTGTGTGTATGTATATACAGTATATGTGTGTGGACTGGGGGCGGGACTAGGTGGCGAGTAGATTTTTTGGTTGGGCGAGTAGATTTTTGGGTGATTTGTCGAACACTGTATATATATATATAGCTTATTGCTGCAGCAAAGGTTATTCCCACCTTTCTCCTAGGGCAGGGATATCCAAACAATGTAATTCCAGCGCACAGCAAAAAGAGAGTCGGGTTAATAAAAAATAAAATAATTTATTTAAACCGCATTAAAAAAATAGAGGGTGCAACCTTTCAAGGATGAGTTGTGTATGTATATATATGTGTGTGTGTGTATGTATATACAGTATATGTGTGTGTATATATACTTTTATTTTATTTTTAATTATTTTATTTTTTATTAACCCGACTCTCTTTTTGCTGTGCGCTGGAATTACATTGTTTGGATATCCCTGCCCTAGGAGAAAGGTGGGAATAACCTTTGCTGCAGCAATAAGCTTGAGAAGTATATTATTTATATTTTTTCTTACATTTTCTTTTGAAGATTTTTTGCACCATAATGTATGGCACTTTTTGTTAAACTGTTTTAATTGCTGTGTAGCACAAATCAGGAAAAATGATGTAATTACGGCAGAAACGTCGGTTCCTATTTTAATCAACCAAGTTAAGTCTACTGTAAGCTGTATATTTACCCATTTTTGGACATTAGTGGTGTCAAGTGTGGGGGTTTTGGCCCAGGATTACAGGGGTTAAACCCCATTAGGCCACCCTCTACTCTCACCTGGGAAGCAAGGGGTTAACTGGGCTGGAGTCCAGTAATGTGGTTTTGCCTTGCTTCAGCCATCCAACTGTTTATTCCCCTGTAAAAATGTATTGTTTCTGTTCCAGTGACTGCACCACACAAACACTGGAATCCATCCGGGAGGGCAAGGGTTAATAGTTGAATAGTGATTCTAGCCCTTTGTTTAAGTTACCCTCAAAGATGCCTGCCTACTAAGGAATGCGACCAAATGTTTAGGAAGCTGGAGTGGTTGGTGAGTGTTAAAACTCACACTTACAAATCATAGTATCCTGCCAGACACTCAATTTGGTAGACTGGCCAAACGCCCCTGATTTAGGAGTGGGGCTACAGAATGAGTGACCTTATTAAATATAAGAATATTATGAGATGTCCTCGGCTGAACATGCTATAAGTTACATATGTGTAAGCGGGGGGCCGAGCCGCAAATAATGATTACAGACACCTGCTGTTTAGCAGGTCCTATGAGACAGATATTGATATCTCTCTTAATTTTAGTATTACACTGTAATATTTAGTCTTATTGGGAGCGTCATGCGTGTCGGAATGTATTAATATGGCTCACGTGCCAGTAAGTACTACTGAACTGAAGTTATGACGTTATTTAGATAGGAAAAGCAGTTTTTAAACGTCCTTGGGTGGGAGGAGTTTTACTCTGAGGAAAACTGTCAACCTCACCACTGATTTATGAGAGGGGCTGGGTTTAGGTTGTGTTCAATGGGAAATAATTGTATAAGAACCAGGCTCAGCCTATGGCTATTGTCTTTCGTGTCTTGATGATTATGAAGATTGCTGTATGAACTGCCAGTCCAGATGTGACTGTTTCATCATTCCATCTTAAGTGAGTGTCCATATTTTGTCTGTCATTTGTATATCTCGTGTGTTCACCTTTTTCAAGGAATAAATTATATTTTATCATATCTAAGTCTCGTCCAGTTCAACCCAGTTATATTTTGGTGTGTATTATTAATAGCCTGTCTCAAAGCTACCGTCACAAGTGGTCAGATACTCGTGGGATGCCAATGGCTAGCTGGCCCCTTGAGCCACTAAAGGGTTAATATATCACAAAGTACAACAAAAGTTATTTGATAAGAACAATATATGAAGAACATTGATACAGGGAGTAATGTGATTTCTTTTACTGGCGTGAGGAGAAAATATTTATTTCCATTTATGAGACATAATTGTAACATGATTAATTGGGGTGTTTTTTTTGCCTTCCTCTGGGTGAATATAACGATAACAATGTAGCTTTAATTATGTTCAGTATGTTGCACGAGTAGAATTTTATAAAGGTTCAACTCAATGAACATATATCTCTCATCCAAATCTTCTCTGATGCATTGCAATGTTACATTAATACATTTTCTCACCATAGATGTATCTTCAGCACATGACTCGTCTGTGAGCAAGAAGCAACGTAAGAAATGTCCCAAACATCAAATTACATGAGGGGTTAATGGAAATATGTTTTAAGGACTTCAACATTGCATAAGTCTGTATGAGAATTGGAACAAGATTACCAGAAACTCGGCAGAGCATTCCTATACATCAACAGCCTTTTACTAAACTTACAGACACCGCAAGACAAGGAGAGGGTTTAAAGAACAGAGACATGAACCCCTACTGTGGGACATACGGTAATGTTATGCCGCAGATAATCCATACAGGGAAGAAATCCTATAACTGCTCTGAATGTGGGAAAAGCTTCAATAAGAAATATCATCTTGTTGCACACCAAATAATCCACACAGGGGTGAAGCCTTATAACTGCTCTGAATGTGGGAAAAGCTTCAGTCAGAAATCAAATCTTGTTAAACACCAAATAATCCATACAGGGGTGAAGCCTTATAACTGCTCTGAATGTGGGAAAAGCTTCAGTCATTAATCAGGTCTTGTTACACACCAAAGAATCCACACAGGGGTGAAGCCTTATAACTGCTCTGAATGTGGGACTAGTTTCCATGATCAATCAAGTTTTTGTAGACACCAAAGAATCCACACAGGGGTGAGACCTTATAAATGCTCTGAATGTGGGAAAAGCTTCTGTCAAAAATCAAGTCTTGTTACACACCAAAGAATCCACACAGGGGAGAAGCCTTATGATTGCTCTGAATGTGGGAAAAGCTTCAGTCGGAAATCGCATCTTGTTACACACCAAAGAATCCACACAAGGGAGAGGCCCTATAACTGCTCTGAATGTGGGAAAAGCTTCAGTCGGAAATCGCATCTTGTTAGACACCAAACAATCCACACAGGGATGACACCCTATAAACTGCCCTGAATGTGGAAAAAGCTTCAGTAAGAAATCACATCTTATCTCGGGAGATCTCAGACTTCTCTGCTGTCGAGGCCGGCTCCATTCTTGATCAAAATCTCACTCCTACTCTGTACTCTGAACAGTCACGACTTTGGACTCCTTCCCCCCCTCGTACATAGATACACATTCTCTACTGTTTAAAATGCATTCAATTTGTATTAATTATGGGGTATATTTTAGTGCAATTCACTAAGGCTTCTTCAGGAGTTAATGTGGGTATATCTGTCCCTACCTTCTTTATAGGCACTTCCCTGTTTCTATTGGTTCCCATAAGCGCAATCCAATTGATTGAGAAACATCTTGATGTAATATTTCTCTTCTACATTGAGTTTGTATACTATGTAACATACTTTGTGTATCTGCACTATTCTATATAGATTATAAAATATAACTTGTGTGATTATAGATAACCAGATCTGTGTCTTTAACATTCAGAGATTGGTTATATCTCTATTTAACACTTCTCTTTGCATTAAGTTTATGCTATGGATTCTGTGTTATATTGTACTATTTGGGGTTTCAGTATATTCCCACTGCTATATGTATTACTCTGTGTATTAGATTTTAAGTAAAGAATTGTGCAAATTAAGATAACCCCGATCTGTGTCTTTAATTATTAGACACATTAGACAGTGAATCTCTTTCCCCTCTATATACACTATTTGAGGGACTATATGTGTCTGATTATTTAAGATGTCTTTTTTCAACAAATGTAGTTCATCAATATTTGTTGATTTAAATTCTTTCCTTTACATTCAAATTATGAGTGATATGTGTGATTTAAGATATTCCTATCTAGGTCTTTATTTATTAGACATAGATGGACTATATATCTTTCTTTATTAAATTCAGTGTGATTTAAGATATTCCTATGTCTTTATTTATCAGACATAGATGGACTATATCTTTTTGAGGTTCGTTACTGTATTAAATTCAGTGTGTGATTTAAGATAATCATTCTTTGTCTCTAATTACTGCACCGACACACTTTATTCGAGCAAATACCCGGTATGTACCTGGCAGAAACCTGGAATGCGCCGCTCCTCACCTCTAACAAGCCCCGTTGCGTTTGCCTTCCCAGCCACGGTTCATGCCTGGCTGACGGGCGGCTGATCTGTTAAATGATAACGAAAAGAATTTACTAGGCTGCAATGTTTCATTTGTCCACCAGATGGCATAAACTCATGAATTGTAATGCAGTATATATATATACAGTACTGTATATACACAGTATATATATATATATATATATATATATATAACAACAACCCCTATAAGCCCTAACATACAGTACTGTACACATACAGTACTGTATATGCACATACATAAATGATACTACTGTATGGGCGGCGGGGGCAAGATGTGTTTGCAGCAGAGAGAGATCCGCTGCTCTCTCTCTGCGCAAACATCCGCACATTAAAAATTATTTGAAATACATTTTTATTGATAGTGTAGATGTGCAGGGGGTCTCCGGAGCTGAACCGCGTTGGTTTTAGGTCTGGGGACCCCGTGCCCCCCGAGATACAGGCCCCTTTAGGGGGTGCCGGTATCCCTCTGCTTGGTTTAAAGGTCCGATCACGTGATCGCGGCCTGTAAACCAAGCAGAGCAGAGGGATACCGGCACCCCCTAAAGGGGCCTGTATCTCGGGGGGCACGGGGTCCCCAGACCTGAAACCTGTGCGCTTCTGCTCTGGAGACCCCCTGCACATGTACAGTATCAATAAAACACATACAATATACAGTATAAATAAACACTCGTTCTTTACCTTAGCGGCTATGCGCTATGGTAAAGAAGCATCATTTCTGTATTTTAATAATATTGTACAGTGAGCAGGGGGTTCCCTGAGCCAGAAATGAATGCTCAGGGACCCCCCCCTGCTCCTGCTCAATATTATTAAAAATACAGAAATGCTGCGTCATTACCATAGCGGATAGCCGCTAAGGCAATGAAGGGGTTAACCCACCGTGCCCGCTTTATTGTGTGTAGTGGGTGGGGATGGGTGAGGGGGGGTATTTGGCCCTTGGTGGGAGTTTAGGACTTGCGGGGGGGTTGCGGGTGCACTTAACCCCTTCACGACCGTAGCAGTTAATACCGCTACGGTCATGAAGGGGTTAAGCCCTCCCGCTACCCCCCCGCAAGCCCTAAACAAGCACCGTTGGGGCTAATACCCCATTCACCCATCCCCACCCACTACCCACAATAAAAAAAATACACACACACACAGCAGCCCCACAATTAATAAATAAATCTAAATAAATAAATAAATACATGAAGAGAAATAAATATATACTGGATATATATACAGTATATATATAATAACAATCCCTATACATATACAGTATATACTTTGTATATATATATATATATACACTGTATATATATATATATATATACATATACATATATATATATATATATAGAGTATACAGTATATATACACACATGATGAACCAATAGTACAAATACATGTAGAATGGTTATCAAAATCATACTGTCCTACAGATAACGCTTCTCTATACAGACAATAATAATAATCCATTTAATAATCCTAACTTATTTTACAATATAAAACATAACATTCCAATCCACACAGTACATTGCATTTACATTGTATAAATGATGCATAAAATCTATGCACCATATACATTCTGCAAATGAATGTTAACAATATACGTAATTGCAAGCTACAGTACTCTACCAGTAAATACAAACACTTCCAAACAATTCAACTATTTTAACCACTCAAGTATACAAAAATCAATATATACTGTAAGTACCAACCAGAAAACACAATTTAAAACCAAATCTAACCCTTACAATACCAAGGATTACATCTATCTAATTGTAAAAAACCTTATACATTATACACAGCATTGTTTAAAGCCCCCTCCCCCCTAATGTTTCTGTTAAGCAGATTACATTGAAGGGAGAGAGATGTAAAGGCCTAAAGCCCCCTCCCCCCTAATGTGTCTGTTAAACAGATTACATTGAAGGGAGAGAGATGTAAAGGCCTAAAGCCCCCTCCCCCCTAATGTTTCTGTTTAACAGATTACATTGAAGGGAGAGAGATTTTACAGAAACACACATTAGGGGGGAGGGGGCTTTAAACAGATTACATTGAAGGGAGAGAGATGTTTCTGTTACCAGTAAATCTCCCTCCCTGCATTGCTAACCACCCTCACCCCCTGCAAAAAAGAGACAAAAATTAAAACATACAAAGTAATGTCCCCATACCCCTTAATCACCATAGCGGTTATTAACCGCTACAGTCATGAAGGGGTTAACCCACCCTCACCCACCACTCGGGATGCCTACATACCCTCCCACACTAACCCCGCGCCACCCGTGAGGCCTAACCACCCAGTCAGTACCCACAAGGGAGGCCTACCCACATACCGTTGGGGAAACACCCCACCCCCACCCCAGTACCCACAATAAAAACAGTACAATGACCCACAATAAACAGCATTATATTTATTAAATACATTACCCACCCCCTGTGACCCCCCATAAATACAAGATTTATTCTTTTACATTCAGGGTCCATAACGCAGCCCCACGCTAGTCCCCGGTGGGCTGGCAGGGCACCTGGACAGACCTACAGTTTACCAGCAGCATTCCACAGGTTCTGGAGGCCTGCTGGTGGATCCTGCCAGCACCATGGCGCCCAGGTGGTCTCCTTGGGTCACCGTGAGCCACAATTGGGTCCCCACGGTAGGCCCAACGATGTCTGGGAGCCCCGGGTCAAACCCACAGGTGTCTGCGGGGCCTCGGGTGGTTCCCATGGGGGTCTGGGGAACTCACGGGTGCTCACTACGGGTCCGCGGTGCCCCCACAGAAGTGGGACCACACATCATCATCCCCGCACCTACGGGTCGGAGGTGCCCCCACAGAAGTGGGACCACACATCGTCATGCCCGCAGACTACGGGTCAGAGGTGCCCCCACAGAAGTGGGACCACACATCGTCATCCCCGCATGTGTCACCCGTGGAACCACCAGCCTGCTACCCTTTAGGATACCCGAGGATACCCACAGGTGGTCTCCATAGGCCCCACGCAAAACCACGGAATCAAACCCTGAATGTAAAAAAAATAAACCTGGCCTATACATTCAATACATACACCCTCCCCCCCAACACCTACAGTACAATAATGTGCAAAATAACTATTATCCAGATATGGATAATAGATTAATTGCCCATTATTAAAAACATTAACTAGCATATACAAATAAATAAAGTACTACTGACCTCATCAATACGAAGTGTCCGATGCCAGCGCCGTCCTTCTCTTGCCCACACAATACATAGCCAAAACCAAGGCAATACATTGCAAGTACATTCAGATATCAATTAACCCCTTAAACACCTTATCGGATAATAACCGCAAAGGTAATTAAGGGGTTAAGCCACACAGGCCCGATACCCACCCTTCACCCATGAATTTGTACTGTGGCTTCATCATGCAACTATATATATATATACTGTATATATATATACACAGAGAGACAGAGAGAGAGAGAGAGAGATATACAGTATATATATATATATATATATATATATATATATATATATATATATATATATATACACACACGTTATATACACACCCATGATAAACCAATATACAGTACAAATAAATGTAGAAGGGTTATCAAAAGCACTGTCCTACAACCAAACTCTTCTCCATACATACACACTAAATTAAAATCAATTTCCTTTAATATTCATAACTGATCTCTCAATCTACTGTAAATCATCACTAAACCTCTGAAAAGCCATTTAAACAACTTACATTCCAATATAAATGATGCCTAAATATCTATGCACCATATACATTCTGCAAATTAATCAACCAAGTAAACAAAACTAAATTAGTAATCATTATTTACATCCCTAAACAATTCACACTAGCTAAGGAACAATAAAACCATTAACAATACCAAGGAATACTGTACAGTACATCTATCTAATTTTAAAATACTTTAAACTCACAATAAAGCATACTGTAGCAGCATACACAAAATAATTTAAAACACATCCAATCCAGCTTTTAAAACAACATCATTTCTTACCCTGTACTGTACTGTATGTATATATCTCTCTAGACATATATACATACAGTACATACATACATACAGTGGCAAGAAATGATATACCACAAAAAAAAAAAACTACACATGTTAAAAAACCTTTTGAAAAAATTAACAAGTTAAATAAAATACATTTCTTTACTGTAGTTCACTTACCATTACTTGCCCCCACCGACTCCCGTTGCCCAGCTTACTCACGAACCAATCCACGATCAGGAACCCATAAAATAATAAACCATTCAAAATAATAAACATTAAACTAAAAATCCAAACCAATCCACGGGTCTTCTAGTTGTAATCCATCTTTATCTTCATCTGTGTTCTTCTTTCTTCTATCTCCTTCCAGCGGGGGGGGGGCGGGGTCTTCTCCCCGTCTGCGGCCACGCCCTGGTCTTCTTTCTTTCCCGGAGGTCCTTCCTCCGCGGCGTCTGGCTTCAAAATGAGACGACATAGGCTTTTAAAGGCCTATGACGTCACATTTTGCGTCATGGTTCCCACGGTCCTGATTGGACCGTGAAAACCATGTGTTTTGGCCGACAAAAAAAAAATTATGACGTCACTTAAAGGGAATGAAAGCACAGCCAATCAGAATGGCTTTGCTTCAATTGCCTTTAAGATGACGTCATGAAAAGGCACATGGCCGCCCTCACATGGAATGGTAGCCAATCAGAGTAGGGATGGGGTTCCCACGCTCTGATTGGCTACCATTCCATGTGAGGGCGGCCATGTGCCTTTTCATGACGTCATCTTAAAGGCAATTGAAGCAAAGCCATTCTGATTGGCTGTGCTTTCATTCCCTTTAAGTGACGTCATCATTTTTTTTTTGTCGGCCAAAACACATGGTTTTCACGGTCCAATCAGGACCGTGGGAACCATGACGCAAAATGTGACGTCATAGGCCTTTAAAAGCCTATGTCGTCTCATTTTGAAGCCAAACGCCGCGGAGGAAGGACCTCCGGGAAAGAAAGAAGACCAGGGCGTGGCCGCAGACGGGTAGAAGACCCCGCCCCCCCCCCCCGCTGGAAGGAGATAGAAGAAAGAAGAACACAGATGAAGATAAAGATGGATTACAACTAGAAGACCCGTGGATTGGTTTGGATTTTTAGTTTAATGTTTATTATTTTGAATGGTTTATTATTTTATGGGTTCCTGATCGTGGATTGGTTCGTGAGTAAGCTGGGCAACGGGAGTCGGTGGGGGCAAGTAATGGTAAGTGAACTACAGTAAAGAAATGTATTTTATTTAACTTGTTAATTTTTTCAAAAGGTTTTTTAACATGTGTAGTTTTTTTTTTTTGTGGTATATCATTTCTTGCCACTGTATGTATGTATGTACTGTATGTATATATGTCTAGAGAGATATATACATACAGTACAGTACAGGGTAAGAAATTATGTTGTTTTAAAAGCTGGATTGGATGTGTTTTAAATTATTTTGTGTATGCTGCTACAGTATGCTTTATTGTGAGTTTAAAGTATTTTAAAATTAGATAGATGTACTGTACAGTATTCCTTGGTATTGTATTGTGTGTTTGAGGAAGGTCAGGGATAGGCTTGGTTTGTAAAGGTTGTATTTTTGTCGGTACATATATTTTTTCAAAGGCTTAATTGTTCTGCTCTAGGCGTGAATTTGTTAATGGTTTTATTGTTCCTTATCTAGTGTGAATTGTTTAGGGATGTAAATAATGATTACTAATTTAGTTTTGTTTACTTGGTTGATTAATTTGCAGAATGTATATGGTGCATAGATATTTAGGCATCATTTATATTGGAATGTAAGTTGTTTAAATGGCTTTTCAGAGGTTTAGTGATGATTTACAGTAGATTGAGAGATCAGTTATGAATATTAAAGGAAATTGATTTTAATTTAGTGTGTATGTATGGAGAAGAGTTTGGTTGTAGGACAGTGCTTTTGATAACCCTTCTACATTTATTTGTACTGTATATTGGTTTATCATGGGTGTGTATATAACGTGTGTGTATATATATATATATATATATATATATATATATATATATATATATACATAATATACATATATACTGTATATATATCTCTCTCTCTCTCTCTCTCTCTCTCTCTCTCTTTCTCTCTGTCTCTCTGTGTATATATATATACAGTATATATATATAGTTGCATGATGAAGCCACAGTACAAATTCATGGGTGAAGGGTGGGTATCGGGCCTGTGTGGCTTAACCCCTTAATTACCTTTGCGGTTATTATCCGATAAGGTGTTTAAGGGGTTAATTGATATCTGAATGTACTTGCAATGTATTGCCTTGGTTTTGGCTATGTATTGTGTGGGCAAGAGAAGGACGGCGCTGGCATCGGACACTTCGTATTGATGAGGTCAGTAGTACTTTATTTATTTGTATATGCTAGTTAATGTTTTTAATAATGGGCAATTAATCTATTATCCATATCTGGATAATAGTTATTTTGCACATTATTGTACTGTAGGTGTTGGGGGGGAGGGTGTATGTATTGAATGTATAGGCCAGGTTTATTTTTTTTACATTCAGGGTTTGATTCCGTGGTTTTGCGTGGGGCCTATGGAGACCACCTGTGGGTATCCTAAAGGGTAGCAGGCTGGTGGTTCCACGGGTGACACATGCGGGGATGACGATGTGTGGTCCCACTTCTGTGGGGGCACCTCTGACCCGTAGTCTGCGGGCATGACGATGTGTGGTCCCACTTCTGTGGGGGCACCTCCGACCCGTAGGTGCGGGGATGATGATGTGTGGTCCCACTTCTGTGGGGGCACCGCGGACCCGTAGTGAGCACCCGTGAGTTCCCCAGACCCCCATGGGAACCACCCGAGGCCCCGCAGACACCTGTGGGTTTGACCCGGGGCTCCCAGACATCGTTGGGCCTACCGTGGGGACCCAATTGTGGCTCACGGTGACCCAAGGAGACCACCTGGGCGCCATGGTGCTGGCAGGATCCACCAGCAGGCCTCCAGAACCTGTGGAATGCTGCTGGTAAACTGTAGGTCTGTCCAGGTGCCCTGCCAGCCCACCGGGGACTAGCGTGGGGCTGCGTTATGGACCCTGAATGTAAAAGAATAAATCTTGTATTTATGGGGGGTCACAGGGGGTGGGTAATGTATTTAATAAATATAATGCTGTTTATTGTGGGTCATTGTACTGTTTTTATTGTGGGTACTGGGGTGGGGGTGGGGTGTTTCCCCAACGGTATGTGGGTAGGCCTCCCTTGTGGGTACTGACTGGGTGGTTAGGCCTCACGGGTGGCGCGGGGTTAGTGTGGGAGGGTATGTAGGCATCCCGAGTGGTGGGTGAGGGTGGGTTAACCCCTTCATGACTGTAGCGGTTAATAACCGCTATGGTGATTAAGGGGTTAGGGGACATTACTTTGTATGTTTTAATTTTTGTCTCTTTTTTGCAGGGGGTGAGGGTGGTTAGCAATGCAGGGAGGGAGATTTACTGGTAACAGAAACATCTCTCTCCCTTCAATGTAATCTGTTTAAAGCCCCCTCCCCCCTAATGTGTGTTTCTGTAAAATCTCTCTCCCTTCAATGTAATCTGTTAAACAGAAACATTAGGGGGGAGGGGGCTTTAGGCCTTTACATCTCTCTCCCTTCAATGTAATCTGTTTAACAGACACATTAGGGGGGAGGGGGCTTTAGGCCTTTACATCTCTCTCCCTTCAATGTAATCTGCTTAACAGAAACATTAGGGGGGAGGGGGCTTTAAACAATGCTGTGTATAATGTATAAGGTTTTTTACAATTAGATAGATGTAATCCTTGGTATTGTAAGGGTTAGATTTGGTTTTAAATTGTGTTTTCTGGTTGGTACTTACAGTATATATTGATTTTTGTATACTTGAGTGGTTAAAATAGTTGAATTGTTTGGAAGTGTTTGTATTTACTGGTAGAGTACTGTAGCTTGCAATTACGTATATTGTTAACATTCATTTGCAGAATGTATATGGTGCATAGATTTTATGCATCATTTATACAATGTAAATGCAATGTACTGTGTGGATTGGAATGTTATGTTTTATATTGTAAAATAAGTTAGGATTATTAAATGGATTATTATTATTGTCTGTATAGAGAAGCGTTATCTGTAGGACAGTATGATTTTGATAACCATTCTACATGTATTTGTACTATTGGTTCATCATGTGTGTATATATACTGTATACTGTATATATATATGTATATGTATATGTATATATATATATATATATACAGTGTATATATATATACAAAGTATATACTGTATATGTATAGGGATTGTTATTATATTTATACTGTATATATATCCAGTATATATTTATTTCTCTTCATGTATTTATTTATTTATTTAGATTTATTTATTAATTGTGGGGCTGCTGTGTGTGTGTGTATTTTTTTTATTGTGGGTAGTGGGTGGGGATGGGTGAATGGGGTATTAGCCCCAACGGTGCTTGTTTAGGGCTTGCGGGGGGGGTAGCGGGAGGGCTTAACCCCTTCATGACCGTAGCGGTATTAACTGCTACGGTCGTGAAGGGGTTAAGTGCACCCGCAACCCCCCCGCAAGTCCTAAACTCCCACCAAGGGCCAAATACCCCCCTCACCCATCCCCACCCACTACACACAATAAAGCGGGCACGGTGGGTTAACCCCTTCATTGCCTTAGCGGCTATCCGCTATGGTAATGACGCAGCATTTCTGTATTTTTAATAATATTGAGCAGGAGCAGGGGGGGGGTCCCTGAGCATTAATTTCTGGCTCAGGGAACCCCCTGCTCACTGTACAATATTATTAAAATACAGAAATGATGCTTCTTTACCATAGCGCATAGCCGCTAAGGTAAAGAACGAGTGTTTATTTATACTGTATATTGTATGTGTTTTATTGATACTGTACATGTGCAGGGGGTCTCCAGAGCAGAAGCGCACAGGTTTCAGGTCTGGGGACCCCGTGCCCCCCGAGATACAGGCCCCTTTAGGGGGTGCCGGTATCCCTCTGCTCTGCTTGGTTTACAGGCCGCGATCACGTGATCGGACCTTTAAACCAAGCAGAGGGATACCGGCACCCCCTAAAGGGGCCTGTATCTCGGGGGGCACGGGGTCCCCAGACCTAAAACCAACGCGGTTCAGCTCCGGAGACCCCCTGCACATCTACACTATCAATAAAAATGTATTTCAAATAATTTTTAATGTGCGGATGTTTGCGCAGAGAGAGAGCAGCGGATCTCTCTCTGCTGCAAACACATCTCGCCCCCGCCGCCCATACAGTAATATCATTTATGTATGTGCATATACAGTACTGTACAGTATGTTAGGGCTTACAGGGGTTGTTGTTATACAGTATATATATATATACAGTATATATACTGCATTACAATTCATTATATGGGACGGCTTCACAGAGAACAGCTCGCAAGCGCCACCATGTGTATTTAGACGGCATTGCAGTATTTCAGCAAGCCGTAATAAAAAGCTTAAATTCCTGCCGGAAAATAACGCAATGCACTCTGGCAGAAAACGATCAGAAACCTGAATACACCCGAGTATACCCGAATTCGCGGGACTAGCCGTGCTCGAATAAAGTGTGTCGCCAGTGTAGATATGTCTTTCTATACATATATAAGTGATACTTATTCCTAATGGGGATAGTAACATTCTCTATTGAATATATTCATCCTTTCTTTAAGGGTGTAATTTCCAATAAGCTGCCACTCTTAGTTTGTGAATTAAACCAACTTTATTCTAAGTAGTGATACCATGTTAAATATGCATCAAATTGTCTGCCCTTTATTAACATGGCTGCAAAGTAACAGTATATACCCAGCGGAGTTTGTATTGATTTATATGTATGGGACAAGGAATCAGATGGTGGTTATGTTATGATATAACAGTAAATCCTTCTCCTGAATGTATACTGATTATTGTTAGGAGTACCAATTACATTTCAGTGCACAGTATTACAACTGTCACACACACGATGCACAGCTATCTCTCACTCCCTGACACACACACGATGCACAGCTATCTCTCCCTGTCACACACACACACGATGCACAGCTATCTCTCACTCCCTGACACACACACACGATGCACAGCTATTTCTCACTATCACACACACACGATGCAAAGCTATCTCTCCATGTCACACACACGATGCACAGCTATCTCTCCCTGTCACACACACACACGATGAACAGTAATCTCTCACTATCACACACACGATGCACAACTATCTCTCACTGTCACACACACACAATGCACAGCTATCTCTCCGTCACACACACACGATGCACAGCTATCTCTCTCTGTCACACACACATGATGCACAGCTATCTCTCCCTGTCACACACACACACGATGCACAGCTATCTCTCCCTGTCATACACACATGATGCACAGCTATCTTTCACTGTCACACACACGATGCACAGCTATTTCTCACTGTCACACACACACATACGATGCACAGCTATCTCTCACTGTCACACACACACACGATGCACAGCTATCTCTCACTGTCACACACACACACGATGCACAGCTATCTCTCACTGTCAACACATACGATGCACAGCTATCTCTCACTGTCACACACGATGCACAGCTCTCTCTCACTGTCACACACACAAACGATGCACAGCTCTCTCTCACTGTCACACACACAAACGATGCACAGCTATCTCACTGTCACACACACACGATGCACAGCTATCTCACACTGTCACACACACACGATGCACAGCTCTCACTCCGCCACACACGATGCACAGCTATCTCTCCCTGTCACACACACACGATGCACAGCTATCTCTCCCTGTCATACACACACGCTGCACAGCTATCTCTCACTGTCACACACACGATGCACAATTATCTCTCACTCCCTCACACATGAGGCACAGCTATCTCTCACTCCCTGTCACACACAAGGCACAGCTATCCCTCCCTGTCACACACGAGGCACAGTGATCTGTGCTGATTATTGAGTGACAGCTGCTCAGCCTGCAACAAAACTCGCTAATTAAAGAGAAGCATCTGGCTCAGCGGAGAGATCCTCGGCCCCTCACTCATTGCCCCGGGAGGCGGCCTGGGGTACGTCAGGCACTGCAACCTGCCAATATGTAACACCAGCATCTAATATAGAGCAGGGCCGAGTATCATTCCTGCAGGAATTCCTCTCCTGGAGACTTAACCCCTTTTGTGATACACTGTAGAGGCCATAGTCCCATTGTGAAAGTTAATGCGGGGTATGCCTGTGTAACTCAGGCCTGTTAGCTTAGTCCCATTGTGTACATTAATGCAGGGTATGCCTGTAGTTACTCAGGCCTGTTAGCTTAGTCCCATTGCGTACGTTAATGCGGGGAATGCCTTTAGTTACTCAGGCCTATTAGATTGTCCCATTGCGTACGTTAATGCGGGGTATGCCTGTGTTACTCAAGCCTGTTAGCTTAGTCCCATTGCGTACGTTACTGCGGGGTATGCCTGTGTTACTCAGGCCTGTTAGCTTAGTCCCATTGCGTACGTTAATGCGGGTGTGCCTGTAGTTACTCAGGCCTGAGAGAGAAAGAAGTAACCCCTGCCTCACCACATAGTAACCCCTGCCTCACCCCATAGTAACCCCTGCCTCACCCCATAGTAACCCCTGCCGCACCCCATAGTAACCCCTGCCTCACCCCATAGTAACCCCTGCCTCACCCCATAGTAACCCCTGCCTCACCCCATAGTAACCCCTGCCTCACTCCATATTAACCCCTGCCGCACACCATATTCACCCCTGCCTCACCCCATAGTAACCCCTGCCTCACCCCATATTAACCCCTGCCTCACCCCATATTAACTCCTGCTTCACCCCATAGTAACCCCTGCCTCACCCCATAGTAAACCCTGCCTCACCCCATAGTAACCCCTGCCTCACCCCACAGTAACCCCTGCCGCACACCATATTCACCCCTGCCTCACCCCATAGTAACCCCTGCCTCACCCCATAGTAAACCCTGCCTCACCCCATATTAACTCCTGCTTCACCCCATAGTAACCCCTGCCTCACCCCATAGTAAACCCTGCCTCACCCCATAGTAACCCCTGCCTCACCCCACAGTAACCCCTGCCTCACCCCATATTAACCCCTGCCTCACCCCATAGTAACCCCTGCCTCACCCCAAAGTAACCCCTGCCTCACCCCATAGTAACTCCAGCCTCACACCATAGTAACCCTTGCTTCACCCCATAGTAAACCCTGCCTCACCCCATATAACCCCTGCCTCATCCCATAGTATCCCCTGCCTCACACCATATTAACCCCTGCCTCACCCCATAGTAACCCCTGCCTCACCCAATATTAACCCCGCCTCACCCCATACTAAACCCTACCTCACCCCATATTAACCCCTGCCTCACCCCATAGTAACCCCTGCCTCACCCCATAGTAACCCCTGCATCACCCCATAGTAACTCCAGCCTCACACCATAGTAACCCCTGCCGAACCCCATAGTAACCCCTGCCGAACCCCCTAGTAACCCCTGCCTCACCCCATAGTAACCCTTGCCTCACCCCATATTAACCCCTGCCGCACCCCATAGTAACCAACCCCTGCCTCACCCCATAGTAACCCCTGCCTCACCCTCATAGCACTGACAGTGACGCGGCGCATTGTGTGCGTGTGTCGGAGTGAGAGATAGCTGTGCATCGTGTGTGTGACAGTGAGAGATAGCTGTCCATTGTGTGCGTGTGTCAGGGAGTGAGAGATAGCTGTGCCTCGTGTGTTTGTGACAGTGAGAGTTAGCTGTGCATCGTGTGTGTGTGTGTGACAGTGAGAGATAGCTGTGCATCGTGTGTATGTGACAGGGAGAGATAGCTGTGCCTAGTGTGTGTGTGTGTGTGTGTGTGTGACAGTGTGAGATAGCTGTGCATCGTGTGTGTGTGACGGAGAGATAGCTGTGCATCGTATGTGTGACAGTGAGAGATGCACACACGATGCACAACTATCTCTCCCTGTCACACACACACACACGATGCACAGCTATCTCTCACTGTCACACACACACGATGCACAGCTATCTCTCACTCCCTGAAACACACACACGATGCACAGCTATCTCTCACTCCCTGACACACACACGATGCACAACTATCTCTCACTCCTTGACACACACACACACACGATGAACAGCTATCTCTCCCTGTCACACACACACGATGCACAGATATCTCTCACTGTCACACACACACAATGCACAGCTATCTCTCCCTGTCACACACACATGATGCACAGCTATCTCTCACTCCCTGACACACACACGATGCACAGCTATCTCTCCCTGTCACACACACACGATGCACAGCTGTCTCTCACTGTCACACACACACAATGCACAGCTATCTCTCACTGTCTCACACACACGATGCACAACTATCTCTCACTCCCTGACACACACACACAATGCACAGCTATCTCTCCCTTTCACACACACAATGCACAGCTATCTCTCCCTGTCACACACACGATGCACATCTATCTCTCCCTGTCACACACACACGATGCACAGCTAACTCTCACTGTCACACTCACACGATGCACAGCTATCTCTCACTGTCACACACACGATGCACAGCTATCTCTCACTGTCACATACACACGATGCACAGCTATCTCCCTGTCACACACACACGATACACAGCTATCTTTCACTGTCACACACACACACACACGATGCACAGCTATCTCTCCCTGTCACACACACACGATACCCAGCTATCTCTCCCTGTCATACACACATGATGCACAGCTATCTCTCACTGTCACACACACACACACACGATACACAGCTATCTCTCACTGTCACACACACATGATGCACATCTATCTCTCCCTGTCACACACACACAATGCACAGCTATCTCTCACTCCCTGACACACACAAGATTCACAACTATCTCTCACTCCTTGACACACACACACACACACACGATGAACAGCTATCTCTCCCTGTCACACACACACACACACACGATGCACAGCTATCTCTCACTGTCACACACACACACACGATGCACAGCTCTCTCCCTGTCACACACACGATGCACATCTATCTCTCCCTGTCACACACACACGATGCACAGCTAACTCTCACTGTCACACTCACACGATGCACAGCTATCTCTCACTGTCACACACACACACGATGCACAGCTATCTATCACTCCCTGAAACACTCACACGATGCACAGCTATCTCTCACTCCCTGACACACACAAGATTCACAACTATCTCTCACTCCTAGACACACACACACACACGATGAACAGCTATCTCTCCCTGTCACACACACACACACGATGCACAGTTATCTCTCACTGTCACACACACACGATGCACAGCTATCTCTCACTGTCACACACACACGATGCACAGCTCTCTCCCTGTCACACACACGATGCACATCTATCTCTCCCTGTCACACACACATGATGCACAGCTATCTATCACTGTCACACACACACACGATGCACAGCTATCTCTCACTGTCACACACACATGATGCACAGCTATCTCTCCCTGTCACACACACACACACACACACGATGCACAGCTATCTCTCACTGTCACATACACACGATGCACAGCTATCTCTCCCTGTCACACACACACGATGCACAGCTATCTCTCCCTGTCACACACACACGATACACAGCTATCTCTCCCTGTCATACACACATGATGCACAGCTATCTCTCCCTGTCACACACACACGATGCACAGCTATCTCTCACTGTCACACACACACACGATGCACAGCTATCTTTCACTGTCACACACACACACGATGCACAGCTATCTCTCCCTGTCACACACACACGATGCACAGCTATTTCTCACTGTCACACACACAAACGATGCACAGCTATCTCTCACTGTCAACACATACGATGCACAGCTATCTCTCACTGTCACACACGATGCACAGATATCTCTCCCTGTCTCACACATACAATGCACAGCTCTCTCTCACTGTCACACACACAAACGATGCACAGCTCTCTCTCACTAGCTGTGCATCGTGTGTGTGTGTGACAGGGAGAGATAGCTGTGCATCGTGTGTGTGTCAGGGAGTGAGAGATAATTGTGCATCGTGTGTGTGAGACAATGAGAGGAAGCAGGGCAATCTGGCAGCCAAGTGGCTTGACCTTTATTAGTGAGCCTGGTTACCCCCTCTCGGAACCACAGACTTAGAAATCGCCAGCTCATATACAGTGCATAAAATATATTTATATATATACCCTTATACACCATTTTAATAAAAAATATCACAAAATTCTTCTAAGTCCCTCGGGAAGAGTGAAAGACGCGCACGTTCATTTTCAGAGCTCCTAGACATTCCTATAAGAAGTTAGCCAAATAGTAGCTTCGAAAAACACTTAGGTTAAGTTTGAGAGTTGCTTCTAATGTACCAAAGCTGGACTTAGACATAATTTCACTCTCACAACATTATGGCTGGTTGGAGACAGTCCGAACCACAAGTACCGGGTCCATGGTTCTGGGCGTATACTGGGGGGACGGGCGCAGAGAGAGAGAGAAATTGCGCAGAGAGAGAGAAAGAAAGAGCGCAGAGAGAGAGAAAGAAAGAGCGCAGAGAGAGAGAGAAAGAAAGAGCGCAGAGAGAAAGAAAGAAAGAGCGCAGAGAGAGAGAGAGCGCGCAGAGAGAGGAAGAAAGAGCGCAGAGAGAGAGAGAGAGCGCAGAGAGAAAGAGCGCAGACAGAGAGAGAGAGAGCGCAGAGAAAGAAAGAGCGCAGAGAGAGAGAGAAAGAAAGCACAGAGAGAGAGAGAGCGCAGAGAGAGAGAGCGCAGAGAGAGAGAAAGAAAGAGCGCAGAGAGAGAGAAAGAAAGAGCGCAGAGAGAGAGAGAGAAAGTGCGCAGACAGAAAGAAAGAGCGCAGAGAGAAAGAAAGAAAGAGCGCAGAGAGAAAGAAAGAGCGCAGAGAGAGAGAAAGAGAGCGCAGAGAGAGAGAAAGAAAGAGCGCAGAGAGAGAGAAAGAAAGAGCGCAGAGAGAGAAAGAAAGAGCGCAGAGAGAGAAAGAGAGCGCAGAGAGAGAGAGCGCAGAGAAAGAAAGAGCGCAGAGAGAGAGAAAGAAAGAGCGCAGAGAGAGAGAAAGAAAGAGCGCAGAGAGAGAGAAAGAAAGAGCGCAGAGAGAGAGAAAGAAAGAGCGCAGACAGAGAGAGAGCGCAGAGAGAGAGAGAAAGAAAGTGCGCAGAGAGAAAGAAAGAGCGCAGAGAGAGAGAAAGAAAGAGCGCAGAGAGAGAAAGAAAGAAAGAGCGCAGAGAGAGAAAGAAAGAAAGAGCGCAGAGAGAGAGAGAGCGCAGAGAGAGAGAGAAAGAGCGCAGAGAGAGAAAGAAAGAGCGCAGAGAGAGAAAGAAAGAAAGAGCGCAGAGAGAGAGAGCACAGAGAGAGAGAGAAAGAGTGCAGAGAGAAATAAAGAGCGCAGAGAGAGAAATAAAGAGCGCAGAGAGAGAAATAAAGAGCGCAGAGAAATAAAGAGCGCAGAGAGAGAGAAAGAAAGAGTGCAGAGAGAAAGAAAGAGCGCAGAGAGAAAGAAAGAGCGCAGAGAGAGAAAGAAAGAGCGCAAAGAGAGAAAAAAAGAGCGCAGAGAGAAAAAAAGAGCGCAGAGAGAAAGAAAGAGAGCGCAGAGAGAAAGAAAGAGCGCAGAGAGAGAGAGCGCAGAGAGAGAAAGAGAAAGAAAGAGCGCAGAGAGAGAAAGAGCGCCGAGAGAGAGAGAAAGAGCGCAGAGAGAGAGAAAGAAAGAGCGCAGAGAGAGAGCGTAGAGAGAGAGAGCGCAGAGAGAGAAAGAGAAAGAAAGCGCAGAGAGAGAGCACAGAGAGAGAAAGAGCGCAGAGAGAGAGAAAGAAAGAGCGCAGAGAGAGAGAGAGAAAGAGCGCAGAGAGAGAGAGAGCGCAGAGAGAAAGAAAGAGCGCAGAGAGAAAGAAAGAGCGCAGAGAGAGAAAGAAAGAGCGCAAAGAGAGAAAAAAGAGCGCAGAGAGAGAAAAAAAGAGCGCAGAGAGAAAGAAAGAGAGCGCAGAGAGAGAGAGCGCAGAGAGAGAAAGAGAAAGAAAGAGCGCAGAGAGAGAGAGAGAGCGCAGAGAGAGAGAAAGAAAGAGCGCAGAGAGAGAGAGAGCGCAGAGAGAGAAAGAGAAAGAAAGAGCGCAGAGAGAGAGAGAGCGCAGAGAGAGAAAGAGCGCAGAGAGAGAGAAAGAAAGAGCGCAGAGAGAGAGCGTAGAGAGAGAGAAAGAGCGCAGAGAGAGAAAGAGAAAGAAAGAGCGCAGAGAGAGAGAGCGCAGAGAGAGAAAGAGCGCAGAGAGAGAGCGCAGAGAGAAAGAAAGAGCGCAGAGAGAAAGAAAGAGCGCAGAGAGAGAGAAAGAAAAAGCGCAGAGAGAGACAAAGAGCGCAGAGAGAGAGAAAGAAAGAGCGCAGAGAGAGAAAGAAAGAGCGCAGAGAGAGAAAGAAAGAGCACAGAGAGTGAGAGAGAGAGCGCAGAGAGAGAAAGAAAGAGCGCAGAGAGAAAGAGGATGAAAGAGCGCAGAGAGAAAGAAAGAGCACATAGAGAGAGATAGCGCAGAGAGAAAGAAAGAGCGCAGAGAGAAAGAGAAAGAAAGAGCGCAGAGAGAGAGAAAGAGAAAGAGCGCAGAGAGAGAGAAAGAGCGCAGAGAGAGAAAGAAAGAGCGCAGAGAGAGAAAGAAAGAGCGCAGAGAGAGAAAGAGCGCAGAGAGAGAAAGAGCGCAGAGAGAGAAAGAGCGCAGAGAGAGAAAGAGCGCAGAGAGAGAGAGCGCAGAGAGAGAAAGAAAGAGCGCAGAGAGAGAAAGAAAGAGCGCAGAGAGAGAAAGAAAGAGCGCAGAGAGAGAAAGAAAGAGCGCAGAGAGAGAAAGAAAGAGCGCAGAGAGAGAGAAAGAAAGAGCGCAGAGAGAGAGAGCGCAGAGAGAGAAATAAAGAGCGCAGAGAGAGAGAAAGAAAGAGCGCAGAGAGAGAAAAAAAGAGCGCAGAGAGAAAGAAAGAGCGCAGAGAGAAAGAAAGAGCGCAGAGAGAAAGAGAAAGAGCGCAGAGAGAGAGAGAAAGAAAGAGCGCAGAGAGAGAGAAAGAAAGAGCGCAGAGAGAGAGAGAAAGAAAGAGCGCAGAGAGAGAGAGAGAGAGCGCAGAGAGAGAGAGAGAAAGAGCGCAGAGAGAAAGAGAGCGCAGACAGAGAGAGAGAGCAGAGAGAGAGAAAGAAAGTGCGCAGAGAGAAAGAAAGAGCGCAGAGAGAAAGAAAGAGCGCAGAGAGAAAGAAAGAGCGCAGAGAGAGAAAGAAAGAGAGCGCAGAGAGAGAGAGCGCAGACAGAGAAAGAGAAAGAAAGAGCGCAGAGAGAAAGAGAGTGCAGAGAGAGAGAATGAAAGTGCGCAGAGAGAAAGAAAGAGCGCACAGAGAGAGAAAGAAAGAGCACAGAGAGAGAAAGAAAGAGCGCAGAGAGAGAAAGAAAGAGAGCGCAGAGAGAGAGAGCGCAGAGAGAGAGAGAGCGCAGAGAGAGAAAGAGAAAGAAAGAGCGCAGAGAGAGAAAGAAAGAGCGCAGAGAGAGAGAAAGAGCGCAGAGAGAGAAAGAGCGCAGAGAGAGAAAGAGCGCAGAGAGAGAGCGCAGAGAGAAAGAAAGAGCGCAGAGAGAAAGAAAGAGCGCAGAGAGAGAAAGAAAGAGCGCAAAGAGAGAAAAAAGAGCGCAGAGAGAGAAAAAAAGAGCGCAGAGAGAAAGAAAGAGAGCGCAGAGAGAAAGAAAGAGCGCAGAGAGAGAGAGCGCAGAGAGAGAAAGAGAAAGAAAGAGCGCAGAGAGAGAAAGAGCGCCGAGAGAGAGAAAGAGCGCAGAGAGAGAGAAAGAAAGAGCGCAGAGAGAGAGAGAGCGTAGAGAGAGAGAAAGAGCGCAGAGAGAGAAAGAGAAAGAAAGAGCGCAGAGAGAGAGAGAGCGCAGAGAGAGAAAGAGCGCAGAGAGAGAGAAAGAAAGAGCGCAGAGAGAGAAAGAAAGAGCGCAGAGAGAGAGCGCAGAGAGAGAAAGAGAAAGAAAGAGCGCAGAGAGAGAGAGAGAGCGCAGAGAGAGAGAGCGCAGAGAGAGAGCGCAGAGAGAAAGAAAGAGCGCAGAGAGAGAGAGCGCAGAGAGAAAGAAAGAGCACAGAGAGAGAGAAAGAAAAAGCGCAGAGAGAGAGAGAAAGAGCGCAGAGAGAGAAAGAAAGAGCGCAGAGAGAGAAAGAAAGAGCACAGAGAGTGAGAGAGAAAGAGCGCAGAGAGAAAGAGAGCGCAGAGAGAGAAAGAAAGAGCGCAGAGAGAAAGAGGATGAAAGAGCGCAGAGAGAGAGAAAGAAAGAGCGCAGAGAGAAAGAAAGAGCACATAGAGAGAGAAAGAGCGCAGAGAGAAAGAACGCAGAGAGAGAGAAAGAGCATAGAGAAAAAAAGAGCGCAGAGAGAGAGGAAGAAAGAGCGCAGAGAGAGAAAGAAAGAAAGAGCGCAGAGAGAGAGAGAGCGCAGAGAGAGAAAGAGCGCAGAGAGAGAAAGAGCGCAGAGAGAGAGAAAGAGCGCAGAGAGAGAAAGAAAGAGCGCAGAGAGAGAAAGAAAGAGCGCAGAGAGAGAAAGAAAGAGCGCAGAGAGAGAAAGAAAGAGCGCAGAGAGAGAGAAAGAAAGAGCGCAGAGAGAGAGAAAGAAAGAGCGCAGAGAGAGAGAGCGCAGAGAGAGAAATAAAGAGCGCAGATAAAGAAAGAGCGCAGAGAGAGAGAAAGAAAGAGCGCAGAGAAAGAAAGAGCGCAGAGAGAGAAAGAAAGAGCGCAGAGAGAAAGAAAGAGCGCAGAGAGAGAGAGCGCAGAGAGAGAAAGAGAGAGAGCGCAGAGAGAGAAAGAAAGAGCGCAGAGAGAAAGAAAGTGCGCAGAGAGAAAGAAAGAGCGCAGAGAGAGAGAAAGAAAGAGCACAGAGAGAGAAAGAAAGAGCGCAGAGAGAGAAAGAAAGAGAGCGCAGAGAGAGAAAGAGAAAGAAAGAGCGCAGAGAGAAAGAGAGCGCAGAGAGAGAGAAAGAAAGTGCGCAGAGAGAAAGAAAGAGCGCAGAGAGAGAGAAAGAAAGAGCACAGAGAGAGAAAGAAAGAGCGCAGAGAAAGAAAGAGAGCGCAGAGAGAGAGCGCAGAGAGAGAAAGAGAAAGAAAGAGCGCAGAGAGAGAAAGAAAGAGCGCAGAGAGAAAGAAATAGCGCAGAGAGAGAGAGAGCGCAGAGAGAGAGAAAGAGCGCAGAGAGAGAGAAAGAGCGCAGAGAGAGAGAGCGCAGAGAGAGAAATAAAGAGCGCAGAGAGAGAGAAAGAAAGAGCGCAGAGAGAGAAAAAAAGAGCGCAGAGAGAAAGAAAGAGCGCAGAGAGAAAGAAAGAGCGCAGAGAGAGAAAGAGAAAGAGCGCAGAGAGAGAGAGAAAGAAAGAGCGCAGAGAGAGAGAAAGAAAGAGCGCAGAGAGAGAGAGAAAGAAAGAGCGCAGAGAGAGAGAGCGCAGAGAGAGAGAGAGAAAGAGCGCAGAGAGAAAGAGAGCGCAGACAGAGAGAGAGAGCAGAGAGAGAGAAAGAAAGTGCTCAGAGAGAAAGAAAGAGCGCAGAGAGAAAGAAAGAGCGCAGAGAGAGAAAGAAAGAGAGCGCAGAGAGAGAGAGCGCAGAGAGAGAAAGAGAAAGAAAGAGCGCAGAGAGAAAGAGAGTGCAGAGAGAGAATGAAAGTGCGCAGAGAGAAAGAAAGAGCGCACAGAGAGAGAAAGAAAGAGCACAGAGAGAGAAAGAAAGAGCGCAGAGAGAGAAAGAAAGAGAGCGCAGAGAGAGAGAGCGCAGAGAGAGAGAGAGCGCAGAGAGAGAAAGAGAAAGAAAGAGCGCAGAGAGAGAAAGAAAGAGCGCAGAGAGAGAGAAAGAGCGCAGAGAGAGAGAAAGAGCGCAGAGAGAGAAAGAGCGCAGAGAGAGAGAAAGAGCGCAGAGAGAGAGAAAGAGCGCAGAGAGAGAAAGAGCGCAGAGAGAGAGCGCAGAGAGAAAGAAAGAGCGCAGAGAGAAAGAAAGAGCGCAGAGAGAAAGAAAGCGCAGAGAGAGAAAGAAAGAGCGCAAAGAGAGAAAAAAGAGCGCAGAGAGAGAAAAAAAGAGCGCAGAGAGAAAGAAAGAGAGCGCAGAGAGAAAGAAAGAGCGCAGAGAGAGAGAGCGCAGAGAGAGAAAGAGAAAGAAAGAGCGCAGAGAGAGAAAGAGCGCCGAGAGAGAGAAAGAAAGAGCGCAGAGAGAGAGAGAGCGTAGAGAGAGAGAAAGAGCGCAGAGAGAGAAAGAGAAAGAGCGCAGAGAGAGAGAGAGTGCAGAGAGAGAAAGCGCAGAGAGAGAGAAAGAAAGAGCGCAGAGAGAGAGAAAGAAAGAGCGCAGAGAGAGAGCGCAGAGAGAGAAAGAGAAAGAAAGAGCGCAGAGAGAGAGAGAGAGCGCAGAGAGAGAAAGAGCGCAGAGAGAGAGCGCAGAGAGAAAGAAAGAGCGCAGAGAGAGAGAGCGCAGAGAGAAAGAAAGAGCGCAGAGAGAGAGAAAGAAAAAGCGCAGAGAGAGAGAGAAAGAGAGCAGAGAGAGAAAGAAAGAGCACAGAGAGAGAAAGAAAGCACAGAGTGAGAGAGAAAGAGCGCAGAGAGAAAGAGAGCGCAGAGAGAGAAAGAAAGAGCGCAGAGAGAAAGAGGATGAAAGAGCGCAGAGAGAGAGAAAGAAAGAGCACAGAGAGAGAAAGAAAGAGCGCAGAGAGAGAAAGAAAGAGAGCGCAGAGAGAGAGAGCGCAGAGAGAGAGAGAGCGCAGAGAGAGAAAGAGAAAGAAAGAGCGCAGAGAGAGAGAAAGAGAGCGCAGAGAGAGAGAAAGAAAGAGCGCAGAGAGAGAGAAAGAAAGAGCGCAGAGAGAGAAAGAGAGCGCAGAGAGAGAGAGCGCAGAGAAAGAAAGAGCGCAGAGAGAGAGAAAGAAAGAGCGCAGAGAGAGAGAAAGAAAGAGCGCAGAGAGAGAGAAAGAAAGAGCGCAGACAGAGAGAGAGCGCAGAGAGAGAGAGAAAGAAAGTGCGCAGAGAGAAAGAAAGAGCGCAGAGAGAGAGAAAGAAAGAGCGCAGAGAGAGAAAGAAAGAAAGAGCGCAGAGAGAGAGAGAGCGCAGAGAGAGAGAGAAAGAGCGCAGAGAGAGAAAGAAAGAGCGCAGAGAGAGAAAGAAAGAAAGAGCGCAGAGAGAGAGAAAGAGCACAGAGAGAGAGAGTGAGTGCAGAGAGAGAAAGAAAGAGCGCAGAGAGAGAGAAAGAAAGAGCGCAGAGAGAGAGAAAGAAAGAGCGCAGAGAGAGAGAGCACAGAGAGAGAGAGAAAGAGCGCAGAGAGAAATAAAGAGCGCAGAGAGAGAAATAAAGAGCGCAGAGAGAGAAATAAAGAGCGCAGAGAAATAAAGAGCGCAGAGAGAGAGAAAGAAAGAGCGCAGAGAGAAAGAAAGAGCGCAGAGAGAAAGAAAGAGCGCAGAGAGAGAAAGAAAGAGCGCAAAGAGAGAAAAAAAGAGCGCAGAGAGAAAAAAAGAGCGCAGAGAGAAAGAAAGAGAGCGCAGAGAGAAAGAAAGAGCGCAGAGAGAGAGAGCGCAGAGAGAGAAAGAGAAAGAAAGAGCGCAGAGAGAGAAAGAGCGCCGAGAGAGAGAAAGAGCGCAGAGAGAGAGAAAGAAAGAGCGCAGAGAGAGAGCGTAGAGAGAGAGAGCGCAGAGAGAGAAAGAGAAAGAAAGCGCAGAGAGAGAGCACAGAGAGAGAAAGAGCGCAGAGAGAGAGAAAGAAAGAGCGCAGAGAGAGAGAGAAAGAGCGCAGAGAGAGAGAGAGCGCAGAGAGAAAGAAAGAGCGCAGAGAGAAAGAAAGAGCGCAGAGAGAAAGAAAGAGCGCAGAGAGAGAAAGAAAGAGCGCAAAGAGAGAAAAAAGAGCGCAGAGAGAGAAAAAAAGAGCGCAGAGAGAAAGAAAGAGAGCGCAGAGAGAAAGAAAGAGCACAGAGAGAGAGAGCGCAGAGAGAGAAAGAGAAAGAAAGAGCGCAGAGAGAGAGAGAGAGCGCAGAGAGAGAGAAAGAAAGAGCGCAGAGAGAGAGAGAGCGTAGAGAGAGAGAAAGAGCGCAGAGAGAGAAAGAGAAAGAAAGAGCGCAGAGAGAGAGAGAGCGCAGAGAGAGAAAGAGCGCAGAGAGAGAGAAAGAAAGAGCGCAGAGAGAGAGCGTAGAGAGAGAGAAAGAGCGCAGAGAGAGAAAGAGAAAGAAAGAGCGCAGAGAGAGAGAGCGCAGAGAGAGAAAGAGCGCAGAGAGAGAGCGCAGAGAGAAAGAAAGAGCGCAGAGAGAAAGAAAGAGCGCAGAGAGAGAGAAAGAAAAAGCGCAGAGAGAAAGAAAGAGCGCAGAGAGAGAAAGAAAGAGCGCAGAGAGAGAAAGAAAGAGCACAGAGAGTGAGAGAGAGAGCGCAGAGAGAGAAAGAAAGAGCGCAGAGAGAAAGAGGATGAAAGAGCGCAGAGAGAAAGAAAGAGCACATAGAGAGAGATAGCGCAGAGAGAAAGAAAGAGCGCAGAGAGAAAGAGAAAGAAAGAGCGCAGAGAGAGAGAAAGAGAAAGAGCGCAGAGAGAGAGAAAGAGCGCAGAGAGAGAAAGAAAGAGCGCAGAGAGAGAAAGAGCGCAGAGAGAGAAAGAGCGCAGAGAGAGAGAGCGCAGAGAGAGAAAGAAAGAGCGCAGAGAGAGAAAGAAAGAGCGCAGAGAGAGAGAGCGCAGAGAGAGAAATAAAGAGCGCAGAGAGAGAGAAAGAAAGAGCGCAGAGAGAGAAAAAAAGAGCGCAGAAAGAAAGAAAGAGCGCAGAGAGAAAGAAAGAGCGCAGAGAGAAAGAGAAAGAGCGCAGAGAGAGAGAGAAAGAAAGAGCGCAGAGAGAGAGAAAGAAAGAGCGCAGAGAGAGAAAGAAAGAGCGCAGAGAGAGAGAGAGCGCAGAGAGAGAGAAAGAAAGAGCACAGAGAGAGAAAGAAAGAGCGCAGAGAGAGAGCGCAGAGAGAGAGAGCACAGAGAGAGAGCGCAGAGAGAGAGAGCGAGCACAGAGAGAGAGAGAGCGCAGAGAGAGAGAGAGAGAGCGCAGAGAGAGAGAGAGCGCAGAGAGAGAGAGAGCGCAGAGAGAAAGAAAGAGCGCAGAGAGAAAGAAAGAGCGCAGAGAGAGAGAGAGAAAGAAAGAGCGCAGAGAGAGAAAGAAAGAGCGCAGAGAGAGAGGAAGAAAGAGCGCAGAGAGAGAGAGCGCGCAGAGAGAGAGAAAGAGCGCAGAGAGGGAGAAAGAGCGCAGAGAGAGAAAGAGAAAGAAAGAGCGCAGAGGGAGAAAGAGCGCAGAGAGAAAGAAAGAGCGCAGAGAGAAAGAAAGAGCGCAGAGAGAGAGAGAGAGAAAAAGAACGCAGAGAGAGAGAAAGAACGCAGAGAGAGAGAGCGCAGAGAGAGAGAAAGAGCGCAGAGAGAGAAAGAAAGAGCGCAGAGAGAGAAAGAAAGAGCGCAGAGAGTGAGAGAGAAAGAGCGCAGAGAGTGAGAAAGAAAGAGCGTAGAGAGAAAGAAAGAGCGCAGAGAGAGAGAGAAAGAAAGAGCGCAGAGAGAGAAAGAAAGGGCGCAGAGAGAGAGAAAGAGCGCAGAGAGAGAGAAAGAAAGAGCGCAGAGAGAGAGCGCAGAGACAGAGAGAGAGAGCGCAGAGAGAGAAATAAAGAGCGCAGAGAGTGAAATAAAGAGCGCAGAGAGTGAAATAAAGAGCGCAGAGAGAGAAATAAAGAGCGCAGAGAAAGAAAGAGCGCAGAGAGAGAGAAAGAAAGAGCGCAGAGAGAGAAAGAAAGAGCGCAGAGAGAGAGAAAAAGAGCGCAAAGAGAGAAAAAAAGAGCGCAGAGAGAAAGAAAGAAAGAGCGCAGAGAGAAAGAAAGAGCGCTGAGAGAGAGTGCAGTGAGAGAAAGAGAAAGAAAGAGCGCAGAGAGAGAGAGAATGAGCGCCGAGAAAGAGCGCAGAGAGAGAGAGAATGAGCGCCGAGAGAGAGAGAAAGAGCGCAGAGAGAGAGAAAGAGAAAGAAAGAGCGCAGAGAGAGAAAGTGCGCAGAGAGAGAAAGAGCGCATAGAGAAAGAAAGAGCGCAGAGAGAGAGAGAGAAAGAGCGCAGAGAGAGAAAAAAAGAGCGCAGAGAGAAAGAGAGCGCAGAGAGAAAGAAAGAGAGCGCAGAGAGAAAGAAAGAGCACAGAGAGAGAGAGCGCAGAGAGAGAAAGAGAAAGAAAGAGCGCAGAGAGAGAAAGAGCGCCGAGAGAGAGAGAGAGAGCGCAGAGAGAGAGAAAGAAAGAGCGCAGAGAGAGAGAGAGCGTAGAGAGAGAGAAAGAGCGCAGAGAGAGAAAGAGAAAGAAAGAGCGCAGAGAGAGAGAGAGCGCAGAGAGAGAAAGAGCGCAGAGAGAGAGAAAGAAAGAGCGCAGAGAGAGAGCGTAGAGAGAGAGAAAGAGCGCAGAGAGAGAAAGAGAAAGAAAGAGCGCAGAGAGAGAAAGAGCGCAGAGAGAGAGAGCGCAGAGAGAAAGAAAGAGCGCAGAGAGAAAGAAAGAGCGCAGAGAGAGAGAAAGAAAAAGCGCAGAGAGAGACAAAGAGCGCAGAGAGAGAGAAAGAAAGAGCGCAGAGAGAGAAAGAAAGAGCGCAGAGAGAGAAAGAAAGAGCACAGAGAGTGAGAGAGAGAGCGCAGAGAGAAAGAGAGCGCAGAGAGAGAAAGAAAGAGCGCAGAGAGAAAGAGGATGAAAGAGCGCAGAGAGAAAGAAAGAGCACATAGAAAGAGATAGCGCAGAGAGAAAGAAAGAGCGCAGAGAGAAAGAGAAAGAAAGAGCGCAGAGAGAGAGAAAGAGAAAGAGCGCAGAGAGAGAGAAAGAGCGCAGAGAGAGAAAGAAAGAGCGCAGAGAGAGAAAGAGCGCAGAGAGAGAAAGAGCGCAGAGAGAGAAAGAGCGCAGAGAGAAAGAGCGCAGAGAGAGAAAGAAAGAGCGCAGAGAGAGAAAGAAAGAGCGCAGAGAGAGAAAGAAAGAGAGCAGAGAGAGAAAGAAAGAGCGCAGAGAGAGAGAAAGAAAGAGCGCAGAGAGAGAGAAAGAAAGAGCGCAGAGAGAGAGAAAGAAAGAGCGCAGAGAGAGAGAGCGCAGAGAGAGAAATAAAGAGCGCAGAGAGAGAGAAAGAAAGAGCGCAGAGAGAGAAAAAAAGAGCGCAGAGAGAAAGAAAGAGCGCAGAGAGAAAGAAAGAGCGCAGAGAGAAAGAGAAAGAGCGCAGAGAGAGAGAGAAAGAAAGAGCGCAGAGAGAGAGAAAGAAAGAGCGCAGAGAGAGAGAGAAAGAAAGAGCGCAGAGAGAGAGAGAGAGAGCGCAGAGAGAGAGAGAGAGAGAGAGAAAGAGCGCAGAGAGAAAGAGAGCGCAGACAGAGAGAGAGAGCAGAGAGAGAGAAAGAAAGTGCGCAGAGAGAAAGAAAGAGCGCAGAGAGAAAGAAAGAGCGCAGAGAGAAAGAAAGAGCACAGAGAGAGAAAGAAAGAGAGCGCAGAGAGAGAGAGCGCAGAGAGAGAAAGAGAAAGAAAGAGCGCAGAGATAAAGAGAGTGCAGAGAGAGAGAATGAAAGTGCGCAGAGAGAAAGAAAGAGCGCACAGAGAGAGAAAGAAAGAGCGCAGAGAGAGAAAGAAAGAGAGCGCAGAGAGAGAGAGCGCAGAGAGAGAGAGCGCAGAGAGAGAAAGAGAAAGAAAGAGCGCAGAGAGAGAAAGAAAGAGCGCAGAGAGAGAGAAAGAGCGCAGAGAGAGAGAAAGAGCGCAGAGAGAGAAAGAGCGCAGAGAGAGAGCGCAGAGAGAAAGAAAGAGCGCAGAGAGAAAGAAAGAGCGCAGAGAGAGAAAGAAAGAGCGCAAAGAGAGAAAAAAGAGCGCAGAGAGAGAAAAAAAGAGCGCAGAGAGAAAGAAAGAGAGCGCAGAGAGAAAGAAAGAGCGCAGAGAGAGAGAGCGCAGAGAGAGAAAGAGAAAGAAAGAGCGCAGAGAGAGAAAGAGCGCCGAGAGAGAGAAAGAGCGCAGAGAGAGAGAAAGAAAGAGCGCAGAGAGAGAGAGAGCGTAGAGAGAGAGAAAGAGCGCAGAGAGAGAAAGAGAAAGAAAGAGCGCAGAGAGAGAGAGAGCGCAGAGAGAGAGAGAGCGCAGAGAGAGAAAGAGCGCAGAGAGAGAGAAAGAAAGAGCGCAGAGAGAGAGAAAGAAAGAGCGCAGAGAGAGAGCGCAGAGAGAGAAAGAGAAAGAAAGAGCGCAGAGAGAGAGAGAGAGCGCAGAGAGAGAAAGAGCGCAGAGAGAGAGCGCAGAGAGAAAGAAAGAGCGCAGAGAGAGAGAGCGCAGAGAGAAAGAAAGAGCGCAGAGAGAGAGAAAGAAAAAGCGCAGAGAGAGAGAGAAAGAGCGCAGAGAGAGAAAGAGAGCGCAGAGAGAGAAAGAAAGAGCACAGAGAGTGAGAGAGAAAGAGCGCAGAGAGAAAGAGAGCGCAGAGAGAGAAAGAAAGAGCGCAGAGAGAAAGAGGATGAAAGAGCGCAGAGAGAGAGAAAGAAAGAGCGCAGAGAGAAAGAAAGAGCACATAGAGAGAGAAAGAGCGCAGAGAGAAAGAACGCAGAGAGAGAGAAAGAGCATAGAGAAAAAAAGAGCGCAGAGAGAGAGGAAGAAAGAGCGCAGAGAGAGAAAGAAAGAAAGAGCGCAGAGAGAGAGAGAGCGCAGAGAGAGAAAGAGCGCAGAGAGAGCGCAGAGAGAGAAAGAGCGCAGAGAGAGAAAAAGAGCGCAGAGAGAGAAAGAAAGAGCGCAGAGAGAGAAAGAAAGAGCGCAGAGAGAGAAAGAAAGAGCGCAGAGAGAGAAAGAAAGAGCGCAGAGAGAGAAAGAAAGAGCGCAGAGAGAGAGAAAGAAAGAGCGCAGAGAGAGAGAAAGAAAGAGCGCAGAGAGAGAGAGCGCAGAGAGAGAAATAAAGAGCGCAGATAAAGAAAGAGCGCAGAGAGAGAGAAAGAAAGAGCGCAGAGAAAGAAAGAGCGCAGAGAGAGAAAGAAAGAGCGCAGAGAGAAAGAAAGAGCGCAGAGAGAGAGAGCGCAGAGAGAGAAAGAGAGAGAGCGCAGAGAGAGAAAGAAAGAGCGCAGAGAGAGAGAGAGAGCGCAGAGAGAGAGAGAAAGAGCGCAGAGAGAAAGAGAGCGCAGACAGAGAGAGAGCGCAGAGAGAGAGAAAGAAAGTGCGCAGAGAGAAAGAAAGAGCGCAGAGAGAGAGAAAGAAAGAGCACAGAGAGAGAAAGAAAGAGCGCAGAGAGAGAAAGAAAGAGAGCGCAGAGAGAGAGAGCGCAGAGAGAGAAAGAGAAAGAAAGAGCGCAGAGAGAAAGAGAGCGCAGACAGAGAGAGCGCAGAGAGAGAGAAAGAAAGTGCGCAGAGAGAAAGAAAGAGCGCAGAGAGAGAGAAAGAAAGAGCACAGAGAGAGAAAGAAAGAGCGCAGAGAAAGAAAGAGAGCGCAGAGAGAGAGCGCAGAGAGAGAAAGAGAAAGAAAGAGCGCAGAGAGAGAAAGAAAGAGCGCAGAGAGAAAGAAATAGCGCAGAGAGAGAGAGAGCGCAGAGAGAGAGAAAGAGCGCAGAGAGAGAGAAAGAGCGCAGAGAGAGAGAAAGAGCGCAGAGAGAGAGAGCGCAGAGAGAAAGAAAGAGCGCAGAGAGAAAGAAAGAGCGCAGAGAGAGAAAGAAAGAGCGCAAAGAGAGAAAAAAGAGCGCAGAGAGAGAAAGAGAGAAAGAGCGCAGAGAGAGAGAGAAAGAAAGCGCAGAGAGAGAGAAAGAAAGAGCGCAGAGAGAGAGAGAGCGCAGAGAGAGAGAGAGCGCAGAGAGAGAGAGCGCAGAGAGAGAGAGAGCGCAGAGAGAAAGAGAGCGCAGACAGAGAGAGAGCGCAGAGAGAGAGAAAGAAAGTGCGCAGAGAGAAAGAAAGAGCGCAGAGAGAGAGAAAGAAAGAGCACAGAGAGAGAAAGAAAGAGCGCAGAGAGAGAAAGAAAGAGAGCGCAGAGAGAGAGCGCAGAGAGAGAGAGAGCGCAGAGAGAGAAAGAGAAAGAAAGAGCGCAGAGAGAAAGAGAAAGAAAGAGCGCAGAGAGAAAGAGTGCAGAGAGAGAGAGAGAAAGAGCGCAGAGAGAGAGAAAGAGAAAGAAAGAGCGCAGAGAGAGAGAAAGAGTGCAGAGAGAGAGAAAGAAAGAGCGCAGAGAGAGAGCGCAGAGAGAGAGCGCAGAGAGAGAGAGAGAGAGCGCAGAGAGAGAAAGAAAGAGCGCAGAGAAAGAAAGAGTGCAGAGAGAGAAAGAAAGAGTGCAGAGAGAGAAAGAAAGAGCGCAGAGAGAGAAAGAAAGAGCGCAGAGAGAGAGAAAGAAAGAGCGGAGAGAGAGAGAGCGCAGAGAGAGAAATAAAGAGCGCAGAGAGAGAGAAAGAAAGAGCGCAGAGAGAGAAAAAAAGAGCGCAGAGAGAAAGAAAGAGCGCAGAGAGAAAGAAAGCGCAGAGAGAGAAAGAGAAAGAGCGCAGAGAGAGAGAGAAAGAAAGAGCGCAGAGAGAGAGAAAGAAAGAGCGCAGAGAGAGAGAGAAAGAAAGAGCGCAGAGAGAGAGAGAGAGCGCAGAGAGAGAGAGAGAAAGAGCGCAGAGAGAAAGAGAGCGCAGACAGAGAGAGAGAGCAGAGAGAGAGAAAGAAAGTGCTCAGAGAGAAAGAAAGAGCGCAGAGAGAAAGAAAGAGCGCAGAGAGAAAGAAAGAGCGCAGAGAGAGAAAGAAAGAGAGCGCAGAGAGAGAGAGCGCAGAGAGAGAAAGAGAAAGAAAGAGCGCAGAGAGAAAGAGAGTGCAGAGAGAGAGAAAGAAAGTGCGCAGAGAGAAAGAAAGAGCGCACAGAGAGAGAAAGAAAGAGCACAGAGAGAGAAAGAAAGAGCGCAGAGAGAGAAAGAAAGAGAGCGCAGAGAGAGAGAGCGCAGAGAGAGAGAGAGCGCAGAGAGAGAAAGAGAAAGAAAGAGCGCAGAGAGAGAAAGAAAGAGCGCAGAGAGAGAGAAAGAGCGCAGAGAGAGAGAAAGAGCGCAGAGAGAGAGAAAGAGCGCAGAGAGAGAAAGAGCGCAGAGAGAGAGCGCAGAGAGAAAGAAAGAGCGCAGAGAGAAAGAAAGAGCGCAGAGAGAAAGAAAGAGCGCAGAGAGAGAAAGAAAGAGCGCAAAGAGAGAAAAAAGAGCGCAGAGAGAGAAAAAAAGAGCGCAGAGAGAAAGAAAGAGAGCGCAGAGAGAAAGAAAGAGCTCAGAGAGAGAGAGCGCAGAGAGAGAAAGAGAAAGAGCGCAGAGAGAGAGAGAGCGTAGAGAGAGAGAAAGAGCGCAGAGAGAGAAAGAGAAAGAGCGCAGAGAGAGAGAGAGCGCAGAGAGAGAAAGAGCGCAGAGAGAGAGAAAGAAAGAGCGCAGAGAGAGAGAAAGAAAGAGCGCAGAGAGAGAGCGCAGAGAGAGAAAGAGAAAGAAAGAGCGCAGAGAGAGAGAGAGAGCGCAGAGAGAGAAAGAGCGCAGAGAGAGAGCGCAGAGAGAAAGAAAGAGCGCAGAGAGAGAGAGCGCAGAGAGAAAGAAAAAGCGCAGAGAGAGAGAGAAAGAGAGCAGAGAGAGAAAGAAAGAGCACAGAGAGAGAAAGAAAGAGCACAGAGAGTGAGAGAGAAAGAGCGCAGAGAGAAAGAGAGCGCAGAGAGAGAAAGAAAGAGCGCAGAGAGAAAGAGGATGAAAGAGCGCAGAGAGAGAGAAAGAAAGAGCGCAGAGAGAAAGAAAGAGCACATAGAGAGAGAAAGAGCGCAGAGAGAAAGAGCGCAGAGAGAGAGAAAGAGCATAGAGAAAAAAAGAGCGCAGAGAGAGAGGAAGAAAGAGCGCAGAGAGAGAAAGAAAGAAAGAGCGCAGAGAGAGAGAGAGCGCAGAGAGAGAAAGAGCGCAGAGAGAGAAAGAGCGCAGAGAGAGAAAGAGCGCAGAGAGAGAGAAAGAGCGCAGAGAGAGAAAGAAAGAGCGCAGAGAGAGAAAGAAAGAGCGCAGAGAGAGAAAGAAAGAGCGCAGAGAGAGAGAAAGAAAGAGCGCAGAGAGAGAGAAAGAAAGAGCGCAGAGAGAGAGAGAGCGCAGAGAGAGAAATAAAGAGCGCAGATAAAGAAAGAGCGCAGAGAGAGAGAAAGAAAGAGCGCAGAGAAAGAAAGAGCGCAGAGAGAGAAAGAAAGAGCGCAAAGAGAAAAAAAGAGCGCAAAGAGAGAAAAAAAGAGCGCAGAGAGAAAGAAAGAGCGCAGAGAGAAAGAAAGAGCGCAGAGAGAGAGAGCGCAGAGAGAGAAAGAGAGAGAGCGCAGAGAGAGAGAAAGAAAGAGCGCAGAGAGAGAGAAAGAAAGAGCGCAGAGAGAGAGAGCGCAGAGAGAGAGCGCAGAGAGAGAGCGCAGAGAGAGAGAGAAAGAGCGCAGAGAGAAAGAGAGCGCAGACAGAGAGAGAGCGCAGAGAGAGAGAAAGAAAGTGCGCAGAGAGAAAGAAAGAGCGCAGAGAGAGAGAAAGAAAGAGCACAGAGAGAGAAAGAAAGAGCGCAGAGAGAGAAAGAAAGAGAGCGCAGAGAGAGAGAGCGCAGAGAGAGAAAGAGAAAGAAAGAGCGCAGAGAGAAAGAGAGCGCAGACAGAGAGAGCGCAGAGAGAGAGAAAGAAAGTGCGCAGAGAGAAAGAAAGAGCGCAGAGAGAGAGAAAGAAAGAGCACAGAGAGAGAAAGAAAGAGCGCAGAGAAAGAAAGAGAGCGCAGAGAGAGAGCGCAGAGAGAGAAAGAGAAAGAAAGAGCGCAGAGAGAGAAAGAAAGAGCGCAGAGAGAAAGAAATAGCGCAGAGAGAGAGAGAGCGCAGAGAGAGAGAAAGAGCGCAGAGAGAGAGAAAGAGCGCAGAGAGAGAGAAAGAGCGCAGAGAGAGAGAGCGCAGAGAGAAAGAAAGAGCGCAGAGAGAAAGAAAGAGCGCAGAGAGAGAAAGAAAGAGCGCAAAGAGAGAAAAAAGAGCGCAGAGAGAGAAAGAGAGAAAGAGCGCAGAGAGAGAGAGAAAGAAAGCGCAGAGAGAGAGAAAGAAAGAGCGCAGAGAGAGAGAGAGCGCAGAGAGAGAGAGAGCGCAGAGAGAGAGAGCGCAGAGAGAGAGAGAGCGCAGAGAGAAAGAGAGCGCAGACAGAGAGAGAGCGCAGAGAGAGAGAAAGAAAGTGCGCAGAGAGAAAGAAAGAGCGCAGAGAGAGAGAAAGAAAGAGCACAGAGAGAGAAAGAAAGAGCGCAGAGAGAGAAAGAAAGAGAGCGCAGAGAGAGAGCGCAGAGAGAGAGAGAGCGCAGAGAGAGAAAGAGAAAGAAAGAGCGCAGAGAGAAAGAGAAAGAAAGAGCGCAGAGAGAAAGAGTGCAGAGAGAGAGAGAGAAAGAGCGCAGAGAGAGAGAAAGAGAAAGAAAGAGCGCAGAGAGAGAGAAAGAGCGCAGAGAGAGAGAGAAAGAGCGCAGAGAGAGTGAAAGAGTGCAGAGAGAGAGAAAGAAAGAGCGCAGAGAGAGAGCGCAGAGAGAGAGCGCAGAGAGAGAGAGAGAGAGTGCAGAGAGAGAAAGAAAGAGTGCAGAGAGAGAAAGAAAGAGCGCAGAGAGAGAAAGAAAGAGCGCAGAGAGAGAGAAAGAAAGAGCGGAGAGAGAGAGAGCGCAGAGAGAGAAATAAAGAGCGCAGAGAGAGAGAAAGAAAGAGCGCAGAGAGAGAAAAAAAGAGCGCAGAGAGAAAGAAAGAGCGCAGAGAGAAAGAAAGCGCAGAGAGAGAAAGAGAAAGAGCGCAGAGAGAGAGAGAAAGAAAGAGCGCAGAGAGAGAGAAAGAAAGAGCGCAGAGAGAGAGAGAAAGAAAGAGCGCAGAGAGAGAGAGAGAGCGCAGAGAGAGAGAGAGAAAGAGCGCAGAGAGAAAGAGAGCGCAGACAGAGAGAGAGAGCAGAGAGAGAGAAAGAAAGTGCTCAGAGAGAAAGAAAGAGCGCAGAGAGAAAGAAAGAGCGCAGAGAGAAAGAAAGAGCGCAGAGAGAGAAAGAAAGAGAGCGCAGAGAGAGAGAGCGCAGAGAGAGAAAGAGAAAGAAAGAGCGCAGAGAGAAAGAGAGTGCAGAGAGAGAGAAAGTGCGCAGAGAGAAAGAAAGAGCGCACAGAGAGAGAAAGAAAGAGCACAGAGAGAGAAAGAAAGAGCGCAGAGAGAGAAAGAAAGAGAGCGCAGAGAGAGAGAGCGCAGAGAGAGAAAGAGAAAGAAAGAGCGCAGAGAGAGAAAGAAAGAGCGCAGAGAGAGAGAAAGAGCGCAGAGAGAGAGAAAGAGCGCAGAGAGAGAAAGAGCGCAGAGAGAGAGAAAGAGCGCAGAGAGAGAAAGAGCGCAGAGAGAGAGCGCAGAGAGAAAAAAAGAGCGCAGAGAGAAAGAAAGAGCGCAGAGAGAGAAAGAAAGAGCGCAAAGAGAGAAAAAAGAGCGCAGAGAGAGAAAAAAAGAGCGCAGAGAGAAAGAAAGAGAGCGCAGAGAGAAAGAAAGAGCTCAGAGAGAGAGAGCGCAGAGAGAGAAAGAGAAAGAGCGCAGAGAGAGAGAGAGCGTAGAGAGAGAGAAAGAGCGCAGAGAGAGAAAGAGAAAGAGCGCAGAGAGAGAGAGAGCGCAGAGAGAGAAAGAGCGCAGAGAGAGAAAGAGCGCAGAGAGAGAGAAAGAAAGAGCGCAGAGAGAGAGAAAGAAAGAGCGCAGAGAGAGAGCGCAGAGAGAGAAAGAGAAAGAAAGAGCGCAGAGAGAGAGAGAGAGCGCAGAGAGAGAAAGAGCGCAGAGAGAGAGCGCAGAGAGAAAGAAAGAGCGCAGAGAGAGAGAGCGCAGAGAGAAAGAAAGAGCGCAGAGAGAGAGAAAGAAAAAGCGCAGAGAGAGAGAGAAAGAGAGCAGAGAGAGAAAGAAAGAGCACAGAGAGAGAAAGAAAGAGCACAGAGAGTGAGAGAGAAAGAGCGCAGAGAGAAAGAGAGCGCAGAGAGAGAAAGAAAGAGCGCAGAGAGAAAGAGGATGAAAGAGCGCAGAGAGAGAGAAAGAAAGAGCGCAGAGAGAAAGAAAGAGCACATAGAGAGAGAAAGAGCGCAGAGAGAAAGAGCGCAGAGAGAGAGAAAGAGCATAGAGAAAAAAAGAGCGCAGAGAGAGAGGAAGAAAGAGCGCAGAGAGAGAAAGAAAGAAAGAGCGCAGAGAGAGAGAGAGCGCAGAGAGAGAAAGAGCGCAGAGAGAGAAAGAGCGCAGAGAGAGAAAGAGCGCTGAGAGAGAGAAAGAGCGCAGAGAGAGAAAGAAAGAGCGCAGAGAGAGAAAGAAAGAGCGCAGAGAGAGAAAGAAAGAGCGCAGAGAGAGAGAAAGAAAGAGCGCAGAGAGAGAGAAAGAAAGAGCGCAGAGAGAGAGAGAGCGCAGAGAGAGAAATAAAGAGCGCAGATAAAGAAAGAGCGCAGAGAGAGAGAAAGAAAGAGCGCAGAGAAAGAAAGAGCGCAGAGAGAGAAAGAAAGAGCGCAAAGAGAAAAAAAGAGCGCAAAGAGAGAAAAAAAGAGCGCAGAGAGAAAGAAAGAGCGCAGAGAGAAAGAAAGAGCGCAGAGAGAGAGAGCGCAGAGAGAGAAAGAGAGAGAGCGCAGAGAGAGAGAAAGAAAGAGCGCAGAGAGAGAGAAAGAAAGAGCGCAGAGAGAGAGAGCGCAGAGAGAGAGCGCAGAGAGAGAGAGAAAGAGCGCAGAGAGAAAGAGAGCGCAGACAGAGAGAGAGCGCAGAGAGAGAGAAAGAAAGTGCGCAGAGAGAAAGAAAGAGCGCAGAGAGAGAGAAAGAAAGAGCACAGAGAGAGAAAGAAAGAGCGCAGAGAGAGAAAGAAAGAGAGCGCAGAGAGAGAGAGCGCAGAGAGAGAAAGAGAAAGAAAGAGCACAGAGAGAAAGAGAGCGCAGACAGAGAGAGCGCAGAGAGAGAGAAAGAAAGTGCGCAGAGAGAAAGAAAGAGCGCAGAGAGAGAGAAAGAAAGAGCACAGAGAGAGAAAGAAAGAGCGCAGAGAAAGAAAGAGAGCGCAGAGAGAGAGCGCAGAGAGAGAAAGAGAAAGAAAGAGCGCAGAGAGAGAAAGAAAGAGCGCAGAGAGAAAGAAATAGCGCAGAGAGAGAGAGAGCGCAGAGAGAGAGAAAGAGCGCAGAGAGAGAGAAAGAGCGCAGAGAGAGAGCGCAGAGAGAAAGAAAGAGCGCAGAGAGAAAGAAAGAGCGCAGAGAGAGAAAGAAAGAGCGCAAAGAGAGAAAAAAGAGCGCAGAGAGAGAAAGAGAGAAAGAGCGCAGAGAGAGAGAGAAAGAAAGCGCAGAGAGAGAGAAAGAAAGAGCGCAGAGAGAGAGAGAGCGCAGAGAGAGAGAGAGCGCAGAGAGAGAGAGCGCAGAGAGAGAGAGAGCGCAGAGAGAAAGAGAGCGCAGAGAGAAAGAGAGCGCAGACAGAGAGAGAGCGCAGAGAGAGAAAAAGAAAGTGCGCAGAGAGAAAGAAAGAGCGCAGAGAGAGAGAGCGCAGAGAGAGAGAGAGCGCAGAGAGAGAAAGAGAAAGAAAGAGCGCAGAGAGAAAGAGAAAGAAAGAGCGCAGAGAGAAAGAGTGCAGAGAGAGAGAGAGAAAGAGCGCAGAGAGAGAGAAAGAGAAAGAAAGAGCGCAGAGAGAGAGAAAGAGCGCAGAGAGAGAGAAAGAGCGCAGAGAGAGAGAAAGAGTGCAGAGAGAGAGAAAGAAAGAGCGCAGAGAGAGAGCGCAGAGAGAGAGAGCGCAGAGAGAGAGAGAGAGAGAGCGCAGAGAGAGAAAGAAAGAGCGCAGAGAAAGAAAGAGTGCAGAGAGAGAAAGAAAGAGTGCAGAGAGAGAAAGAAAGAGCGCAAAGAGAGAAAAAAAGAGCGCAAAGAGAGAAAAAAGAGCGCAGAGAGAAAGAAAGAGCGCAGAGAGAGAGCGCAGAGAGAAAGAGAAAGAAAGAGCGCGGAGAGAGAGAGAAAGAGCGCAGAGAGAGAGAAAGAGCGCAGAGAGAGAGACAGAAAGAGCGCAGAGAGAGAGAGAAAGAGCGCAGAGAGAGAGAAAGAGAAAGAAAGAGCGCAGAGAGAGAGAGAGAGCGCAGAGAGAGAGAGAAAGAGCGCAGAGAGAGAGAAAGATAGAGCGCAGAGAGAGAGAAAGTAAGAGTGCAGAGAGAAAGAAAGAGCGCAGAGAGAGAGAGAGAAAGAAAAAGCGCAGAGAAAGAAAGAGCGCAGAGAGAGAAAGAAAGAGCGCAGAGAGAGAGAGAGCGCAGAGAGAGAGAAAGAAAGAGCACAGAGAGAGAAAGAAAGAGCGCAGAGAGAGAGCGCAGAGAGAGAGAGCACAGAGAGAATGAGCGCAGAGAGAGAGAGAGCGCAGAGAGAGAGAGAGAGAGCGCAGAGAGAGAGAGAGAGAGCGCAGAGAGAGAGAGCGCAGAGAGAGAGAGAGCGCAGAGAGAGAGAGAGCGCAGAGAGAAAGAAAGAGCGCAGAGAGAAAGAAAGAGCGCAGAGAGAAAGAAAGAGCGCAGAGAGAGAGAGAGAAAGAAAGAGCGCAGAGGGAGAAAGAAAGAGCGCAGAGAGAGAGGAAGAAAGAGCGCAGAGAGAGAGTGCGCGCAGAGAGAGAGAAAGAGCGCAGAGAGTGAGAAAGAGCGCAGAGAGAGAAAGAGAAAGAAAGAGCGCAGAGGGAGAAAGAGCGCAGAGAGAAAGAAAGAGCGCAGAGAGAAAGAAAGAGCGCAGAGAGAGAGAGAGAAAAAGAACGCAGAGAGAGAGAAAGAACGCAGAGAGAGAAAAAGAGCGCAGAGAGAGAGAAAGAGCGCAGAGAGAGAAAGAAAGAGCGCAGAGAGAGAAAGAAAGAGCGCAGAGAGAGAAAGAAAGAGCGCAGAGAGTGAGAGAGAAAGAGCGCAGAGAGTGAGAAAGAAAGAGCGTAGAGAGAAAGAAAGAGCGCAGAGAGAGAAAGAAAGGGCGCAGAGAGAGAGAAAGAGCGCAGAGAGAGAGAAAGAAAGAGCGCAGAGAGAGAGCGCAGAGACAGAGAGAGAGAGCGCAGAGAGAGAAATAAAGAGCGCAGAGAGTGAAATAAAGAGCGCAGAGAGAGAAATAAAGAGCGCAGAGAAAGAAAGAGCGCAGAGAGAGAGAAAGAAAGAGCGCAGAGAGAGAGAAAAAGAGCGCAAAGAGAGAAAAAAAGAGCGCAGAGAGAAAGAAAGAAAGAGCGCAGAGAGAGAGAGAAAGAGAGCAGAGAGAGAAAGAAAGAGCACAGAGAGAGAAAGAAAGAGCACAGAGAGTGAGAGAGAAAGAGCGCAGAGAGAAAGAGAGCGCAGAGAGAGAAAGAAAGAGCGCAGAGAGAAAGAGGATGAAAGAGCACAGAGAGAGAGAAAGAAAGAGCGCAGAGAGAAAGAAAGAGCACATAGAGAGAGAAAGAGCGCAGAGAGAAAGAGCGCAGAGAGAGAGAAAGAGCATAGAGAAAAAAAGAGCGCAGAGAGAGAGGAAGAAAGAGCGCAGAGAGAGAAAGAAAGAAAGAGCGCAGAGAGAGAGAGAGCGCAGAGAGAGAAAGAGCGCAGAGAGAGAGCGCAGAGAGAGAAAGAGCGCAGAGAGAGAGAAAGAGCGCAGAGAGAGAAAGAAAGAGCGCAGAGAGAGAAAGAAAGAGCACAGAGAGAGAAAGAAAGAGCGCAGAGAGAGAGAAAGAAAGAGCGCAGAGAGAGAGAAAGAAAGAGCGCAGAGAGAGAGAGAGCGCAGAGAGAGAAATAAAGAGCGCAGATAAAGAAAGAGCGCAGAGAGAGAGAAAGAAAGAGCGCAGAGAAAGAAAGAGCGCAGAGAGAGAAAGAAAGAGCGCAAAGAGAGAAAAAAAGAGCGCAGAGAGAAAGAAAGAGCGCAGAGAGAAAGAAAGAGCGCAGAGAGAGAGAGCGCAGAGAGAGAAAGAGAGAGAGCGCAGAGAGAGAGAAAGAAAGAGCGCAGAGAAAGAGAAAGAAAGAGCGCAGAGAGAGAGAGCGCAGAGAGAGAGCGCAGAGAGAGAGCGCAGAGAGAGAGAGAAAGAGCGCAGAGAGAAAGAGAGCGCAGACAGAGAGAGAGCGCAGAGAGAGAGAAAGAAAGTGCGCAGAGAGAAAGAAAGAGCGCAGAGAGAGAGAAAGAAAGCACAGAGAGAGAAAGAAAGAGCGCAGAGAGAGAAAGAAAGAGAGCGCAGAGAGAGAGCGCAGAGAGAGAAAGAGAAAGAAAGAGCACAGAGAGAAAGAGAGCGCAGACAGAGAGAGCGCAGAGAGAGAGAAAGAAAGTGCGCAGAGAGAAAGAAAGAGCGCAGAGAGAGAGAAAGAAAGAGCACAGAGAGAGAAAGAAAGAGCGCAGAGAAAGAAAGAGAGCGCAGAGAGAGAGCGCAGAGAGAGAAAGAGAAAGAAAGAGTGCAGAGAGAGAAAGAAAGAGCGCAGAGAGAAAGAAATAGCGCAGAGAGAGAGAGAGCGCAGAGAGAGAGAAAGAGCGCAGAGAGAGAGAAAGAGCGCAGAGAGAGAGAGCGCAGAGAGAAAGAAAGAGCGCAGAGAGAAAGAAAGAGCGCAGAGAGAGAAAGAAAGAGCGCAAAGAGAGAAAAAAGAGCGCAGAGAGAGAAAGAGAGAAAGAGCGCAGAGAGAGAGAGAAAGAAAGCGCAGAGAGAGAGAAAGAAAGAGCGCAGAGAGAGAGAGAGCGCAGAGAGAGAGAGAGCGCAGAGAGAGAGAGAGCGCAGAGAGAGAGAGCGCAGAGAGAGAGAGAGCGCAGAGAGAAAGAGAGCGCAGAGAGAAAGAGAGCGCAGACAGAGAGAGAGCGCAGAGAGAGAGAAAGAAAGTGCGCAGAGAGAAAGAAAGAGCGCAGAGAGAGAGAGCGCAGAGAGAGAGAGAGCGCAGAGAGAGAAAGAGAAAGAAAGAGCGCAGAGAGAAAGAGAAAGAAAGAGCGCAGAGAGAAAGAGTGCAGAGAGAGAGAGAGAAAGAGCGCAGAGAGAGAGAAAGAGAAAGAAAGAGCGCAGAGAGAGAGAAAGAGCGCAGAGAGAGAGAGAAAGAGCGCAGAGAGAGAGAAAGAGTGCAGAGAGAGAGAAAGAAAGAGCGCAGAGAGAGAGCGCAGAGAGAGAGAGCGCAGAGAGAGAGAGAGCGCAGAGAGAGAAAGAAAGAGCGCAGAGAAAGAAAGAGTGCAGAGAGAGAAAGAAAGAGTGCAGAGAGAGAAAGAAAGAGCGCAAAGAGAGAAAAAAAGAGCGCAAAGAGAGAAAAAAAGAGCGCAGAGAGAAAGAAAGAGCGCAGAGAGAGAGCGCAGAGAGAAAGAGAAAGAAAGAGCGCGGAGAGAGAGAGAGAAAGAGCGCAGAGAGAGAGAGAAAGAGCGCAGAGAGAGAGACAGAAAGAGCGCAGAGAGAGAGAGAGAAAGAGCGCAGAGAGAGAGAAAGAGAAAGAAAGAGCGCAGAGAGAGAGAGAGAGCGCAGAGAGAGAGAGAAAGAGCGCAGAGAGAGAGAAAGATAGAGCGCAGAGAGAGAGAAAGTAAGAGTGCAGAGAGAAAGAAAGAGCGCAGAGAGAGAGAGAGAAAGAAAAAGCGCAGAGAAAGAAAGAGCGCAGAGAGAGAAAGAAAGAGCGCAGAGAGAGAGAGAGCGCAGAGAGAGAGAAAGAAAGAGCACAGAGAGAGAAAGAAAGAGCGCAGAGAGAGAGCGCAGAGAGAGAGAGCACAGAGAGAGAGCGCAGAGAGAGAGAGCGAGCACAGAGAGAGAGAGAGCGCAGAGAGAGAGAGAGCGCAGAGAGAGAGCGCAGAGAGAGAGAGAGCGCAGAGAGAAAGAAAGAGCGCAGAGAGAAAGAAAGAGCGCAGAGAGAGAGAGAAAGAAAGAGCGCAGAGAGAGAAAGAAAGAGCGCAGAGAGAGAGGAAGAAAGAGCGCAGAGAGAGAGAGCGCGCAGAGAGAGAGAAAGAGCGCAGAGAGGGAGAAAGAGCGCAGAGAGAGAAAGAGAAAGAAAGAGCGCAGAGGGAGAAAGAGCGCAGAGAGAAAGAAAGAGCGCAGAGAGAAAGAAAGAGCGCAGAGAGAGAGAGAGAAAAAGAACGCAGAGAGAGAGAAAGAACGCAGAGAGAGAGAAAGAGCGCAGAGAGAGAGAAAGAGCGCAGAGAGAGAAAGAAAGAGCGCAGAGAGAGAAAGAAAGAGCGCAGAGAGTGAGAGAGAAAGAGCGCAGAGAGTGAGAAAGAAAGAGCGTAGAGAGAAAGAAAGAGCGCAGAGAGAGAGAGAAAGAAAGAGCGCAGAGAGAGAAAGAAAGGGCGCAGAGAGAGAGAAAGAGCGCAGAGAGAGAGAAAGAAAGAGCGCAGAGAGAGAGCGCAGAGACAGAGAGAGAGAGCGCAGAGAGAGAAATAAAGAGCGCAGAGAGTGAAATAAAGAGCGCAGAGAGAGAAATAAAGAGCGCAGAGAGAGAGAAAAAGAGCGCAAAGAGAGAAAAAAAGAGCGCAGAGAGAAAGAAAGAAAGAGCGCAGAGAGAGAGAGAAAGAGAGCAGAGAGAGAAAGAAAGAGCACAGAGAGAGAAAGAAAGAGCACAGAGAGTGAGAGAGAAAGAGCGCAGAGAGAAAGAGAGCGCAGAGAGAGAAAGAAAGAGCGCAGAGAGAAAGAGGATGAAAGAGCGCAGAGAGAGAGAAAGAAAGAGCGCAGAGAGAAAGAAAGAGCACATAGAGAGAGAAAGAGCGCAGAGAGAAAGAGCGCAGAGAGAGAGAAAGAGCATAGAGAAAAAAAGAGCGCAGAGAGAGAGGAAGAAAGAGCGCAGAGAGAGAAAGAAAGAAAGAGCGCAGAGAGAGAGAGCGCAGAGAGAGAAAGAGCGCAGAGAGAGAAAGAGCGCAGAGAGAGAAAGAGCGCAGAGAGAGAAAGAGCGCAGAGAGAGAAAGAAAGAGCGCAGAGAGAGAAAGAAAGAGCGCAGAGAGAGAAAGAAAGAGCGCAGAGAGAGAGAAAGAAAGAGCGCAGAGAGAGAGAAAGAAAGAGCGCAGAGAGAGAGAAAGAAAGAGCGCAGAGAGAGAGAGCGCAGAGAGAGAAATAAAGAGCGCAGATAAAGAAAGAGCGCAGAGAGAGAGAAAGAAAGAGCGCAGAGAAAGAAAGAGCGCAGAGAGAGAAAGAAAGAGCGCAAAGAGAAAAAAAGAGCGCAAAGAGAGAAAAAAAGAGCGCAGAGAGAAAGAAAGAGCGCAGAGAGAAAGAAAGAGCGCAGAGAGAGAGAGCGCAGAGAGAGAAAGAGAGAGAGCGCAGAGAGAGAGAAAGAAAGAGCGCAGAGAGAGAGAGCGCAGAGAGAGAGCGTAGAGAGAGAGCGCAGAGAGAGAGAGAAAGAGCGCAGAGAGAAAGAGAGTGCAGACAGAGAGAGAGCGCAGAGAGAGAGAAAGAAAGTGCGCAGAGAGAAAGAAAGAGCGCAGAGAGAGAGAAAGAAAGAGCACAGAGAGAGAAAGAAAGAGCGCAGAGAGAGAAAGAAAGAGAGCGCAGAGAGAGAGAGTGCAGAGAGAGAAAGAGAAAGAAAGAGCACAGAGAGAAAGAGAGCGCAGACAGAGAGAGCGCAGAGAGAGAGAAAGAAAGTGCGCAGAGAGAAAGAAAGAGCGCAGAGAGAGAGAAAGAAAGAGCACAGAGAGAGAAAGAAAGAGCGCAGAGAAAGAAAGAGAGCGCAGAGAGAGAGCGCAGAGAGAGAAAGAGAAAGAAAGAGCGCAGAGAGAGAAAGAAAGAGCGCAGAGAGAAAGAAATAGCGCAGAGAGAGAGAGAGCGCAGAGAGAGAGAAAGAGCGCAGAGAGAGAGAAAGAGCGCAGAGAGAGAGAGCGCAGAGAGAAAGAAAGAGCGCAGAGAGAAAGAAAGAGCGCAGAGAGAGAAAGAAAGAGCGCAAAGAGAGAAAAAAGAGCGCAGAGAGAGAAAGAGAGAAAGAGCGCAGAGAGAGAGAGAAAGAAAGCGCAGAGAGAGAGAAAGAAAGAGCGCAGAGAGAGAGAGAGCGCAGAGAGAGAGAGAGCGCAGAGAGAGAGAGCGCAGAGAGAGAGAGAGCGCAGAGAGAAAGAGAGCGCAGAGAGAAAGAGAGCGCAGACAGAGAGAGAGCGCAGAGAGAGAGAAAGAAAGTGCGCAGAGAGAAAGAAAGAGCGCAGAGAGAGAGAGCGCAGAGAGAGAGAGAGCGCAGAGAGAGAAAGAGAAAGAAAGAGCGCAGAGAGAAAGAGAAAGAAAGAGCGCAGAGAGAAAGAGTGCAGAGAGAGAGAGAGAAAGAGCGCAGAGAGAGAGAAAGAGAAAGAAAGAGCGCAGAGAGAGAGAAAGAGCGCAGAGAGAGAGAGAAAGAGCGCAGAGAGAGAGAAAGAGTGCAGAGAGAGAGAAAGAAAGAGCGCAGAGAGAGAGCGCAGAGAGAGAGAGCGCAGAGAGAGAGAGAGAGCGCAGAGAGAGAAAGAAAGAGCGCAGAGAAAGAAAGAGTGCAGAGAGAGAAAGAAAGAGCGCAAAGAGAGAAAAAAAGAGCGCAAAGAGAGAAAAAAAAAGCGCAGAGAGAAAGAAAGAGCGCAGAGAGAGAGCGCAGAGAGAAAGAGAAAGAAAGAGCGCGGAGAGAGAGAGAGAAAGAGCGCAGAGAGAGAGAGAAAGAGCGCAGAGAGAGAGACAGAAAGAGCGCAGAGAGAGAGACAGAAAGAGCGCAGAGAGAGAGAGAGAAAGAGCGCAGAGAGAGAGAAAGAGAAAGAAAGAGCGCAGAGAGAGAGAGAGAGCGCAGAGAGAGAGAGAAAGAGCGCAGAGAGAGAGAAAGATAGAGCGCAGAGAGAGAGAAAGTAAGAGTGCAGAGAGAGAGAGAGAAAGAAAAAGCGCAGAGAAAGAAAGAGCGCAGAGAGAGAAAGAAAGAGCGCAGAGAGAGAGAGAGCGCAGAGAGAGAGAAAGAAAGAGCACAGAGAGAGAAAGAAAGAGCGCAGAGAGAGAGCGCAGAGAGAGAGAGCACAGAGAGAGAGCGCAGAGAGAGAGAGCGAGCGCAGAGAGAGAGAGAGAGAGCGCAGAGAGAGAGAGAGCGCAGAGAGAAAGAAAGAGCGCAGAGAGAAAGAAAGAGCGCAGAGAGAGAGAGAGAAAGAAAGAGCGCAGAGAGAGAAAGAAAGAGCGCAGAGAGAGAGGAAGAAAGAGCGCAGAGAGAGAGAGCGCGCAGAGAGAGAGAAAGAGCGCAGAGAGGGAGAAAGAGCGCAGAGAGAGAAAGAGAAAGAAAGAGCGCAGAGGGAGAAAGAGCGCAGAGAGAAAGAAAGAGCGCAGAGAGAAAGAAAGAGCACAGAGAGAGAGAGAGAAAAAGAACGCAGAGAGAGAGAAAGAACGCAGAGAGAGAGAAAGAGCGCAGAGAGAGAGAAAGAGCGCAGAGAGAGAAAGAAAGAGCGCAGAGAGAGAAAGAAAGAGCGCAGAGAGTGAGAGAGAAAGAGCGCAGAGAGTGAGAAAGAAAGAGCGTAGAGAGAAAGAAAGAGCGCAGAGAGAGAGAGAAAGAAAGAGCGCAGAGAGAGAAAGAAAGGGCGCAGAGAGAGAGAAAGAGCGCAGAGAGAGAGAAAGAAAGAGCGCAGAGAGAGAGCGCAGAGACAGAGAGAGAGAGCGCAGAGAGAGAAATAAAGAGCGCAGAGAGTGAAATAAAGAGCGCAGAGAGAGAAATAAAGAGCGCAGAGAAAGAAAGAGCGCAGAGAGAGAGAAAGAAAGAGCGCAGAGAGAGAAAGAAAGAGCGCAGAGAGAGAGAAAAAGAGCGCAAAGAGAGAAAAAAAGAGCGCAGAGAGAAAGAAAGAAAGAGCGCAGAGAGAAAGAAAGAGCGCTGAGAGAGAGTGCAGTGAGAGAAAGAGAAAGAAAGAGCGCAGAGAGAGAGAGAATGAGCGCCGAGAGAGAGAGAAAGAGCGCAGAGAGAGAGAAAGAGAAAGAAAGAGCGCAGAGAGAGAAAGTGCGCAGAGAGAGAAAGAGCGCAAAGAGAAAGAAAGAGCGCAGAGAGAGAGAAAGAGCGCAGAGAGAGAAAAAAAGAGCGCAGAAAGAAAGAAAGAGCGCAGAGAGAAAGAAAGAAAGAGCGCAGAGAGAGAGAAAGAGCGCAGAGAGAAAGAGAAAGAAAGAGCGCATAGAGAGAGAGAGAGCGCAGAGAGAGAGAGAGAGAAAGAGCGCAGAGAGAGAAAGAGCGCAGAGAGAGAAAGAGCGCAGAGAGAGAGAAAGAAAGAGCGCAGAGAGAGAAAGAAAGAGCGCAGAGAGAGAAAGAAAGAGCGCAGAGAGAGAGAGCGCAGAGAGAGAGAGCGCAGAGAGAGAGAAAGAGCGCAGAGAGAGAGAGAAAGAGCGCAGAGAGAGAGAGCGCAGAGAGAGAGCGCAGAGAGAGAGAGCGCGCAGAGAGAGAGAGAGCGCAGAGAGAAAGAAAGAGCGCAGAGAGAAAGAAAGAGCGCAGAGAGAGAGAAAGAAAGTGCGCAGAGAAAGAAAGAGCGCAGAGAGAAAGAAAGAGCGCAGAGAGAGAGAAAGAAAGAGCGCAGAGAGAGAAAGAAAGCGCAGAGAGAGAGAGAGAGCAGCGAGAGAGAGAGAAAGAGCGCAGAGAGAGAGAGAAAGAAAGAGCGCAGAGAGAGAGAGAAAGAAAGAGCGCAGAGAGAGAAAGAAAGAGCGCAGAGAGAGAGAGAGCGCAGAGAGAGAGGAAAAAGAGCGCAGAGAGAGAGAAAGAGCGCAGAGAGAGAAAGAGAAAGAAAGAGCGCAGAAATAAAGAAAGAGCGCAGAGAGAGAGAGAGCGCAGAGAGAGAAAGAAAGTGCGCAGAGAGAAAGAGCGCAGAGAGAGAAAGAGAAAGAAAGAGCGCAGAGAGAGAAAGAGAAAGAAAGAGCGCAGAGAGAGAGAGAGAGAGCGCAGAGAGAGAGAGAAAGAGCGCAGAGAGAGAGAAAGAAAGAGCACAGAGAGAGAAAGAAAGAGCGCAGAGAGAGAGAGCGCAGAGAGAAAGAAAGAGCGCAGAGAGAGAGAAAGAGCGCAGAGAGAGAGAAAGAAAGTGCGCAGAGAGAAAGAAAGAGCGCAGAGAGAGAGCGCAGAGAGAGAAAGAGAAAGAAAGAGCGCAGAGAGAGAGAGAGAGAAAGAGCGCAGAGAGAGAGAGAGAAAGAGCGCAGAGAGAGAGAGAGAAAGAGCGCAGAGAGAGAGAGAGAAAGAGCGCAGAGAGAGAGAAAGAGCGCAGAGAGAGAGACAGAGCGCAGAGAGAGAGAAAGAAAGTGCGCAGAGAGAAAGAGCGCAGAGAGAGAAAGAGAAAGAAAGAGCGCAGAGAGAGAAAGAGAAAGAAAGAGCGCAGAGAGAGAGAGAGAGAGCGCAGAGAGAGAGAGAGAGCGCAGAGAGAGAGAAAGAAAGAGCACAGAGAGAGAAAGAAAGAGCGCAGAGAGAGAGAGAGAGCGCAGAGAGAGAGAAAGAAAGTGCGCAGAGAGAAAGAAAGAGCGCAGAGAGAAAGAGCGCAGAGAGAGAAAGAGAAAGAAAGAGCGCAGAGAGAGAGAGAGAAAGAGCGCAGAGAGAGAAAGAGCGCAGAGAAAGAGAGAGAGCGCAGAGAGAGAGAAAGAGAAAGAAAGAGCGCAGAGAGAGAGAAAGAGCGCAGAGAGAGAGAGAGCGCAGAGAGAGAGAAAGAAAGAGCGCAGAGAGAGAGAAAGTAAGAATGCAGAGAGAAAGAAAGAGCGCAGAGAGAAAGAAAGAAAGAGCGCAGAGAGAGAGAGAAAGAAAAAGCGCAGAGAGAGAAAGAAAGAGCGCAGAGAGAGAGAGAGCGCAGAGAGAGAGAAAGAAAGAGCGCAGAGAGAGAGAGCGCAGAGAGAGAGAGCGCAGAGAGAGAGAGAGCGCAGAGAGAGAGAGAGCGCAGAGAAAGAAAGAGCGCAGAGAGAAAGAAAGAGCGCAGAGAGAGAGAAAGAGAGCAGAGAGAAAGAAAGTGCGCAGAGAAAGAAAGAGCGCAGAGAGAAAGAAAGAGCGCAGAGAGAGAAAGAAAGAGCGCAGAGAGAGAGAAAGAAAGAGCGCAGAGAGAGAGAGAAAGAAAGAGCGCAGAGAGAGAGGAAGAAAGAGCGCAGAGAGAGAGAAAGAGCGCAGAGAGGGAGAAAGAGCGCAGAGAGAGAAAGAGAAAGAAAGAGCGCAGAAATAAAGAAAGAGCGCAGAAAGAGAGAGAGCGCAGAGAGAGAGAGAAAGAGCGCAGAGAGAGAGAGAGCGCAGAGAGAGAAAAAAGAGCGCAGAGAGAGAGAAAGAAAAAGCGCAGAGAGAGAAAGAAAGAGCGCAGAGAGAGAAAGAAAGAGCGCAGAGAGAGAGAAAGAAAGAGCGCAGAGAGAGAAAGAAAGAGCGCAAAGAGAGAAAAAAAGAGCTCAGAGAGAAAGAAAGAGCGCAGAGAGAAAGAAAGAAAGAGCGCAGAGAGAGAGAGAGCGCAGAGAGAGAGAGAGCGCAGAGAGAGAGAGAGAGAAAGAGCGCAGAGAGAGAGAAAGAGAGCGCAGAGAGAGAAAGAGAGCGCAGAGAGAGAAAGAGAGCGCAGAGAGAGAAAGAAAGAGCGCAGAGAGAGAGAGAGCGCAGAGAGAGAGAGAAAGAGCGCAGAGAGAGAGAAAGAAAGTGCGCAAAGAAAGAGCGCAGAGAGAAAGAGAAAGAAAGAGCACAGAGAGAGAAAGAGAAAGAAAGAGCGCAGAGAGAGAGAGAGAGAGCGCAGAGAGAGAGAGAAAGAGCGCAGAGAGAGAGAAAGAAAGAGCGCAGAGAGAGAAAGAGAGCGCAGAGAGAGAGAGAAAGAGCGCAGAGAGAGAGACAGAAAGAGCGCAGAGAGAGAGACAGAAAGAGCGCAGAGAGAGAGAGAGAAAGAGCGCAGAGAGAGAGAAAGAGAAAGAAAGAGCGCAGAGAGAGAGAGAGAGCGCAGAGAGAGAGAGAAAGAGCGCAGAGAGAGAGAAAGATAGAGCGCAGAGAGAGAGAAAGTAAGAGTGCAGAGAGAGAGAGAGAAAGAAAAAGCGCAGAGAAAGAAAGAGCGCAGAGAGAGAAAGAAAGAGCGCAGAGAGAGAGAGAGCGCAGAGAGAGAGAAAGAAAGAGCACAGAGAGAGAAAGAAAGAGCGCAGAGAGAGAGAGCACAGAGAGAGAGCGCAGAGAGAGAGCGAGCGCAGAGAGAGAGAGAGAGAGCGCAGAGAGAGAGAGAGCGCAGAGAGAGAGAGAGCGCAGAGAGAAAGAAAGAGCGCAGAGAGAAAGAAAGAGCGCAGAGAGAGAGAGAGAAAGAAAGAGCGCAGAGAGAGAAAGAAAGAGCGCAGAGAGAGAGGAAGAAAGAGCGCAGAGAGAGAGAGCGCGCAGAGAGAGAGAAAGAGCGCAGAGAGGGAGAAAGAGCGCAGAGAGAGAAAGAGAAAGAAAGAGCGCAGAGGGAGAAAGAGCGCAGAGAGAAAGAAAGAGCGCAGAGAGAAAGAAAGAGCACAGAGAGAGAGAGAGAAAAAGAACGCAGAGAGAGAGAAAGAACGCAGAGAGAGAGAAAGAGCGCAGAGAGAGAGAAAGAGCGCAGAGAGAGAAAGAAAGAGCGCAGAGAGAGAAAGAAAGAGCGCAGAGAGTGAGAGAGAAAGAGCGCAGAGAGTGAGAAAGAAAGAGCGTAGAGAGAAAGAAAGAGCGCAGAGAGAGAGAGAAAGAAAGAGCGCAGAGAGAGAAAGAAAGGGCGCAGAGAGAGAGAAAGAGCGCAGAGAGAGAGAAAGAAAGAGCGCAGAGAGAGAGCGCAGAGACAGAGAGAGAGAGCGCAGAGAGAGAAATAAAGAGCGCAGAGAGTGAAATAAAGAGCGCAGAGAGAGAAATAAAGAGCGCAGAGAAAGAAAGAGCGCAGAGAGAGAGAAAGAAAGAGCGCAGAGAGAGAAAGAAAGAGCGCAGAGAGAGAGAAAAAGAGCGCAAAGAGAGAAAAAAAGAGCGCAGAGAGAAAGAAAGAAAGAGCGCAGAGAGAAAGAAAGAGCGCTGAGAGAGAGTGCAGTGAGAGAAAGAGAAAGAAAGAGCGCAGAGAGAGAGAGAATGAGCGCCGAGAGAGAGAGAAAGAGCGCAGAGAGAGAGAAAGAGAAAGAAAGAGCGCAGAGAGAGAAAGTGCGCAGAGAGAGAAAGAGCGCAAAGAGAAAGAAAGAGCGCAGAGAGAGAGAGAGAAAGAGCGCAGAGAGAGAAAAAAAGAGCGCAGAAAGAAAGAAAGAGCGCAGAGAGAAAGAAAGAAAGAGCGCAGAGAGAGAGAAAGAGCGCAGAGAGAAAGAGAAAGAAAGAGCGCATAGAGAGAGAGAGAGCGCAGAGAGAGAAAGAGCGCAGAGAGAGAGAGAGAGAAAGAGCGCAGAGAGAGAAAGAGAGCAGAGAGAGAAAGAGCGCAGAGAGAGAGAAAGAAAGAGCGCAGAGAGAGAAAGAAAGAGCGCAGAGAGAGAAAGAAAGAGCGCAGAGAGAGAGAGCGCAGAGAGAGAGAAAGAAAGAGCGCAGAGAGAGAGAGAAAGAGCGCAGAGAGAGAGAGAAAGAGCGCAGAGAGAGAGAGCGCAGAGAGAGAGCGCAGAGAGAGAGAGAGCGCAGAGAGAGAGAGAGCGCAGAGAGAAAGAAAGAGCGCAGAGAGAAAGAAAGAGCGCAGAGAGAGAGAAAGAAAGTGCGCAGAGAAAGAAAGAGCGCAGAGAGAAAGAAAGAGCGCAGAGAGAGAGAAAGAAAGAGCGCAGAGAGAGAAAGAAAGCGCAGAGAGAGAGAGAGAGCAGCGAGAGAGAGAGAAAGAGCGCAGAGAGAGAGAGAAAGAAAGAGCGCAGAGAGAGAGAGAAAGAAAGAGCGCAGAGAGAGAAAGAAAGAGCGCAGAGAGAGAGAGAGCGCAGAGAGAGAGGAAAAAGAGCGCAGAGAGAGAGAAAGAGCGCAGAGAGAGAAAGAGAAAGAAAGAGCGCAGAAATAAAGAAAGAGCGCAGAGAGAGAGAGAGCGCAGAGAGAGAAAGAAAGTGCGCAGAGAGAAAGAGCGCAGAGAGAGAAAGAGAAAGAAAGAGCGCAGAGAGAGAGAAAGAACGCAGAGAGAGAGAAAGAGCGCAGAGAGAGAGAAAGAGCGCAGAGAGAGAAAGAAAGAGCGCAGAGAGAGAAAGAAAGAGCGCAGAGAGTGAGAGAGAAAGAGCGCAGAGAGTGAGAAAGAAAGAGCGTAGAGAGAAAGAAAGAGCGCAGAGAGAGAGAGAAAGAAAGAGCGCAGAGAGAGAAAGAAAGGGCGCAGAGAGAGAGAAAGAGCGCAGAGAGAGAGAAAGAAAGAGCGCAGAGAGAGAGCGCAGAGACAGAGAGAGAGAGCGCAGAGAGAGAAATAAAGAGCGCAGAGAGTGAAATAAAGAGCGCAGAGAGAGAAATAAAGAGCGCAGAGAAAGAAAGAGCGCAGAGAGAGAGAAAGAAAGAGCGCAGAGAGAGAAAGAAAGAGCGCAGAGAGAGAGAAAAAGAGCGCAAAGAGAGAAAAAAAGAGCGCAGAGAGAAAGAAAGAAAGAGCGCAGAGAGAAAGAAAGAGCGCTGAGAGAGAGTGCAGTGAGAGAAAGAGAAAGAAAGAGCGCAGAGAGAGAGAGAATGAGCGCCGAGAGAGAGAGAAAGAGCGCAGAGAGAGAGAAAGAGAAAGAAAGAGCGCAGAGAGAGAAAGTGCGCAGAGAGAGAAAGAGCGCAAAGAGAAAGAAAGAGCGCAGAGAGAGAGAAAGAGCGCAGAGAGAGAAAAAAAGAGCGCAGAAAGAAAGAAAGAGCGCAGAGAGAAAGAAAGAAAGAGCGCAGAGAGAGAGAAAGAGCGCAGAGAGAAAGAGAAAGAAAGAGCGCATAGAGAGAGAGAGAGCGCAGAGAGAGAGAGAGAGAAAGAGCGCAGAGAGAGAAAGAGCGCAGAGAGAGAAAGAGCGCAGAGAGAGAGAAAGAAAGAGCGCAGAGAGAGAAAGAAAGAGCGCAGAGAGAGAAAGAAAGAGCGCAGAGAGAGAGAGCGCAGAGAGAGAGAGCGCAGAGAGAGAGAAAGAGCGCAGAGAGAGAGAGAAAGAGCGCAGAGAGAGAGAGCGCAGAGAGAGAGCGCAGAGAGAGAGAGCGCGCAGAGAGAGAGAGAGCGCAGAGAGAAAGAAAGAGCGCAGAGAGAAAGAAAGAGCGCAGAGAGAGAGAAAGAAAGTGCGCAGAGAAAGAAAGAGCACAGAGAGAAAGAAAGAGCGCAGAGAGAGAGAAAGAAAGAGCGCAGAGAGAGAAAGAAAGCGCAGAGAGAGAGAGAGAGCAGCGAGAGAGAGAGAAAGAGCGCAGAGAGAGAGAGAAAGAAAGAGCGCAGAGAGAGAGAGAAAGAAAGAGCGCAGAGAGAGAAAGAAAGAGCGCAGAGAGAGAGAGAGCGCAGAGAGAGAGGAAAAAGAGCGCAGAGAGAGAGAAAGAGCGCAGAGAGAGAAAGAGAAAGAAAGAGCGCAGAAATAAAGAAAGAGCGCAGAGAGAGAGAGAGCGCAGAGAGAGAAAGAAAGTGCGCAGAGAGAAAGAGCGCAGAGAGAGAAAGAGAAAGAAAGAGCGCAGAGAGAGAAAGAGAAAGAAAGAGCGCAGAGAGAGAGAGAGAGAGCGCAGAGAGAGAGAGAGAGCGCAGAGAGAGAGAAAGAAAGAGCACAGAGAGAGAAAGAAAGAGCGCAGAGAGAGAGAGCGCAGAGAGAAAGAAAGAGCGCAGAGAGAGAGAAAGAGCGCAGAGAGAGAGAAAGAAAGTGCGCAGAGAGAAAGAAAGAGCGCAGAGAGAGAGCGCAGAGAGAGAAAGAGAAAGAAAGAGCGCAGAGAGAGAGAGAGAGAAAGAGCGCAGAGAGAGAGAGAGAAAGAGCGCAGAGAGAGAGAGAGAAAGAGCGCAGAGAGAGAGAGAGAAAGAGCGCAGAGAGAGAGAAAGAGCGCAGAGAGAGAGACAGAGCGCAGAGAGAGAGAAAGAAAGTGCGCAGAGAGAAAGAGCGCAGAGAGAGAAAGAGAAAGAAAGAGCGCAGAGAGAGAAAGAGAAAGAAAGAGCGCAGAGAGAGAGAGAGAGAGCGCAGAGAGAGAGAGAGAGCGCAGAGAGAGAGAAAGAAAGAGCACAGAGAGAGAAAGAAAGAGCGCAGAGAGAGAGAGAGAGCGCAGAGAGAGAGAAAGAAAGTGCGCAGAGAGAAAGAAAGAGCGCAGAGAGAAAGAGCGCAGAGAGAGAAAGAGAAAGAAAGAGCGCAGAGAGAGAGAGAGAAAGAGCGCAGAGAGAGAAAGAGCGCAGAGAAAGAGAGAGAGCGCAGAGAGAGAGAAAGAGAAAGAAAGAGCGCAGAGAGAGAGAAAGAGCGCAGAGAGAGAGAGAGCGCAGAGAGAGAGAAAGAAAGAGCGCAGAGAGAGAGAAAGTAAGAATGCAGAGAGAAAGAAAGAGCGCAGAGAGAAAGAAAGAAAGAGCGCAGAGAGAGAGAGAAAGAAAAAGCGCAGAGAGAGAAAGAAAGAGCGCAGAGAGAGAGAGAGCGCAGAGAGAGAGAAAGAAAGAGCGCAGAGAGAGAGAGCGCAGAGAGAGAGAGCGCAGAGAGAGAGAGCGCAGAGAGAGAGAGAGCGCAGAGAGAGAGAGAGCGCAGAGAAAGAAAGAGCGCAGAGAGAAAGAAAGAGCGCAGAGAGAGAGAAAGAGAGCAGAGAGAAAGAAAGTGCGCAGAGAAAGAAAGAGCGCAGAGAGAAAGAAAGAGCGCAGAGAGAGAAAGAAAGAGCGCAGAGAGAGAGAAAGAAAGAGCGCAGAGAGAGAGAGAAAGAAAGAGCGCAGAGAGAGAGGAAGAAAGAGCGCAGAGAGAGAGAAAGAGCGCAGAGAGGGAGAAAGAGCGCAGAGAGAGAAAGAGAAAGAAAGAGCGCAGAAATAAAGAAAGAGCGCAGAAAGAGAGAGAGCGCAGAGAGAGAGAGAAAGAGCGCAGAGAGAGAGAGAGCGCAGAGAGAGAAAAAAGAGCGCAGAGAGAGAGAAAGAAAAAGCGCAGAGAGAGAAAGAAAGAGCGCAGAGAGAGAAAGAAAGAGCGCAGAGAGAGAGAAAGAAAGAGCGCAGAGAGAGAAAGAAAGAGCGCAAAGAGAGAAAAAAAGAGCTCAGAGAGAAAGAAAGAGCGCAGAGAGAAAGAAAGAAAGAGCGCAGAGAGAGAGAGAGCGCAGAGAGAGAGAGAGCGCAGAGAGAGAGAGAGCGCAGAGAGAGAGAGAGAGAAAGAGCGCAGAGAGAGAGAAAGAGAGCGCAGAGAGAGAAAGAGAGCGCAGAGAGAGAAAGAGAGCGCAGAGAGAGAAAGAAAGAGCGCAGAGAGAGAGAGAGCGCAGAGAGAGAGAGAAAGAGCGCAGAGAGAGAGAAAGAAAGTGCGCAAAGAAAGAGCGCAGAGAGAAAGAGAAAGAAAGAGCACAGAGAGAGAAAGAGAAAGAAAGAGCGCAGAGAGAGAGAGAGAGAGCGCAGAGAGAGAGAGAAAGAGCGCAGAGAGAGAGAAAGAAAGAGCGCAGAGAGAGAAAGAGAGCGCAGAGAGAGAGAGAAAGAGCGCAGAGAGAGAGACAGAAAGAGCGCAGAGAGAGAGACAGAAAGAGCGCAGAGAGAGAGAGAGAAAGAGAGAAAGAGAAAGAAAGAGCGCAGAGAGAGAGAGAGAGCGCAGAGAGAGAGAGAAAGAGCGCAGAGAGAGAGAAAGATAGAGCGCAGAGAGAGAGAAAGTAAGAGTGCAGAGAGAGAGAGAGAAAGAAAAAGCGCAGAGAAAGAAAGAGCGCAGAGAGAGAAAGAAAGAGCGCAGAGAGAGAGAGAGCGCAGAGAGAGAGAAAGAAAGAGCACAGAGAGAGAAAGAAAGAGCGCAGAGAGAGAGCGCAGAGAGAGAGAGCACAGAGAGAGAGCGCAGAGAGAGAGAGCGAGCGCAGAGAGAGAGAGAGAGAGCGCAGAGAGAGAGAGAGCGCAGAGAGAGAGAGAGCGCAGAGAGAAAGAAAGAGCGCAGAGAGAAAGAAAGAGCGCAGAGAGAGAGAGAGAAAGAAAGAGCGCAGAGAGAGAAAGAAAGAGCGCAGAGAGAGAGGAAGAAAGAGCGCAGAGAGAGAGAGCGCGCAGAGAGAGAGAAAGAGCGCAGAGAGGGAGAAAGAGCGCAGAGAGAGAAAGAGAAAGAAAGAGCGCAGAGGGAGAAAGAGCGCAGAGAGAAAGAAAGAGCGCAGAGAGAAAGAAAGAGCACAGAGAGAGAGAGAGAAAAAGAACGCAGAGAGAGAGAAAGAACGCAGAGAGAGAGAAAGAGCGCAGAGAGAGAGAAAGAGCGCAGAGAGAGAAAGAAAGAGCGCAGAGAGAGAAAGAAAGAGCGCAGAGAGTGAGAGAGAAAGAGCGCAGAGAGTGAGAAAGAAAGAGCGTAGAGAGAAAGAAAGAGCGCAGAGAGAGAGAGAAAGAAAGAGCGCAGAGAGAGAAAGAAAGGGCGCAGAGAGAGAGAAAGAGCGCAGAGAGAGAGAAAGAAAGAGCGCAGAGAGAGAGCGCAGAGACAGAGAGAGAGAGCGCAGAGAGAGAAATAAAGAGCGCAGAGAGTGAAATAAAGAGCGCAGAGAGAGAAATAAAGAGCGCAGAGAAAGAAAGAGCGCAGAGAGAGAGAAAGAAAGAGCGCAGAGAGAGAAAGAAAGAGCGCAGAGAGAGAGAAAAAGAGCGCAAAGAGAGAAAAAAAGAGCGCAGAGAGAAAGAAAGAAAGAGCGCAGAGAGAAAGAAAGAGCGCTGAGAGAGAGTGCAGTGAGAGAAAGAGAAAGAAAGAGCGCAGAGAGAGAGAGAATGAGCGCCGAGAGAGAGAGAAAGAGCGCAGAGAGAGAGAAAGAGAAAGAAAGAGCGCAGAGAGAGAAAGTGCGCAGAGAGAGAAAGAGCGCAAAGAGAAAGAAAGAGCGCAGAGAGAGAGAGAGAAAGAGCGCAGAGAGAGAAAAAAAGAGCGCAGAAAGAAAGAAAGAGCGCAGAGAGAAAGAAAGAAAGAGCGCAGAGAGAGAGAAAGAGCGCAGAGAGAAAGAGAAAGAAAGAGCGCATAGAGAGAGAGAGAGCGCAGAGAGAGAAAGAGCGCAGAGAGAGAGAGAGAGAAAGAGCGCAGAGAGAGAAAGAGAGCAGAGAGAGAAAGAGCGCAGAGAGAGAGAAAGAAAGAGCGCAGAGAGAGAAAGAAAGAGCGCAGAGAGAGAAAGAAAGAGCGCAGAGAGAGAGAGCGCAGAGAGAGAGAAAGAAAGAGCGCAGAGAGAGAGAGAAAGAGCGCAGAGAGAGAGAGAAAGAGCGCAGAGAGAGAGAGCGCAGAGAGAGAGCGCAGAGAGAGAGAGAGCGCAGAGAGAGAGAGAGCGCAGAGAGAAAGAAAGAGCGCAGAGAGAGAGAAAGAAAGTGCGCAGAGAAAGAAAGAGCGCAGAGAGAAAGAAAGAGCGCAGAGAGAGAGAAAGAAAGAGCGCAGAGAGAGAAAGAAAGCGCAGAGAGAGAGAGAGAGCAGCGAGAGAGAGAGAAAGAGCGCAGAGAGAGAGAGAAAGAAAGAGCGCAGAGAGAGAGAGAAAGAAAGAGCGCAGAGAGAGAAAGAAAGAGCGCAGAGAGAGAGAGAGCGCAGAGAGAGAGGAAAAAGAGCGCAGAGAGAGAGAAAGAGCGCAGAGAGAGAAAGAGAAAGAAAGAGCGCAGAAATAAAGAAAGAGCGCAGAGAGAGAGAGAGCGCAGAGAGAGAAAGAAAGTGCGCAGAGAGAAAGAGCGCAGAGAGAGAAAGAGAAAGAAAGAGCGCAGAGAGAGAAAGAGAAAGAAAGAGCGCAGAGAGAGAGAGAGAGAGCGCAGAGAGAGAGAGAAAGAGCGCAGAGAGAGAGAAAGAAAGAGCACAGAGAGAGAGAGCGCAGAGAGAGAAAGAGAAAGAAAGAGCGCAGAGAGAGAAAGAGAAAGAAAGAGCGCAGAGAGAGAGAGAGAGAGCGCAGAGAGAGAGAGAAAGAGCGCAGAGAGAGAGAAAGAAAGAGCACAGAGAGAGAAAGAAAGAGCGCAGAGAGAGAGAGCGCAGAGAGAAAGAAAGAGCGCAGAGAGAGAGAAAGAGCGCAGAGAGAGAGAAAGAAAGTGCGCAGAGAGAAAGAAAGAGCGCAGAGAGAGAGCGCAGAGAGAGAAAGAGAAAGAAAGAGCGCAGAGAGAGAGAGAGAGAAAGAGCGCAGAGAGAGAGAGAGAAAGAGCGCAGAGAGAGAGAGAGAAAGAGCGCAGAGAGAGAGAGAGAAAGAGCGCAGAGAGAGAGAAAGAGCGCAGAGAGAGAGACAGAGCGCAGAGAGAGAGAATGAAAGTGCGCAGAGAGAAAGAGCGCAGAGAGAGAAAGAGAAAGAAAGAGCGCAGAGAGAGAAAGAGAAAGAAAGAGCGCAGAGAGAGAGAGCGCAGAGAGAGAGAGAGAGAGAGCGCAGAGAGAGAGAAAGAAAGAGCACAGAGAGAGAAAGAAAGAGCGCAGAGAGAGAGAGAGAGCGCAGAGAGAGAGAAAGAAAGTGCGCAGAGAGAAAGAAAGAGCGCAGAGAGAAAGAGCGCAGAGAGAGAAAGAGAAAGAAAGAGCGCAGAGAGAGAGAGAGAAAGAGCGCAGAGAGAGAAAGAGCGCAGAGAAAGAGAGAGAGCGCAGAGAGAGAGAAAGAGAAAGAAAGAGCGCAGAGAGAGAGAAAGAGCGCAGAGAGAGAGAGAGCGCAGAGAGAGAGAAAGAAAGAGCGCAGAGAGAGAGAAAGTAAGAGTGCAGAGAGAAAGAAAGAGCGCAGAGAGAAAGAAAGAAAGAGCGCAGAGAGAGAGAGAAAGAAAAAGCGCAGAGAGAGAAAGAAAGAGCGCAGAGAGAGAGAGAGCGCAGAGAGAGAGAAAGAAAGAGCGCAGAGAGAGAGAGCGCAGAGAGAGAGAGCGCAGAGAGAGAGAGCGCAGAGAGAGAGAGAGCGCAGAGAGAGAGAGAGCGCAGAGAGAGAGAGAGAGAGCGCAGAGAGAAAGAAAGAGCGCAGAGAGAGAAAGAAAGAGCGCAGAGAGAGAGAAAGAAAGAGCGCAGAGAGAGAGAGAAAGAAAGAGCGCAGAGAGAGAGGAAGAAAGAGCGCAGAGAGAGAGAAAGAGCGCAGAGAGGGAGAAAGAGCGCAGAGAGAGAAAGAGAAAGAAAGAGCGCAGAAATAAAGAAAGAGCGCAGAAAGAGAGAGAGCGCAGAGAGAGAGAGAAAGAGCGCAGAGAGAGAGAGAGCGCAGAGAGAGAAAAAAGAGCGCAGAGAGAGAGAAAGAAAAAGCGCAGAGAGAGAAAGAAAGAGCGCAGAGAGAGAAAGAAAGAGCGCAGAGAGAGAGAAAGAAAGAGCGCAGAGAGAGAAAGAAAGAGCGCAAAGAGAGAAAAAAAGAGCTCAGAGAGAAAGAAAGAGCGCAGAGAGAAAGAAAGAAAGAGCGCAGAGAGAGAGAGAGCGCAGAGAGAGAGAGAGCGCAGAGAGAGAGAGAGAGAAAGAGCGCAGAGAGAAAGAGAGTGCAGAGAGAGAAAGAGAGCGCAGAGAGAGAAAGAGAGCGCAGAGAGAGATAGAAAGAGCGCAGAGAGAGAGAGCGCAGAGAGAGAGAGAGAAAGAGCGCAGAGAGAGAGAAAGAAAGTGCGCAAAGAAAGAGCGCAGAGAGAAAGAGAAAGAAAGAGCGCAGAGAGAGAAAGAGAAAGAAAGAGCGCAGAGAGAGAGAGAGAGCGCAGAGAGAGAGAGAAAGAGCGCAGAGAGAGAGAAAGAAAGAGCGCAGAGAGAGAAAGAGAGCGCAGAGAGAGAGAGCGCAGAGAGAAAGAAAGAGCGCAGAGAGAGAGAGAGCGCAGAGAGAGAAAGAAAGTGCGCAGAGAGAAAGAAAGAGCGCAGAGAGAAAGAGCGCAGAGAGAGAGAGAGAGAGCGCAGAGAGAGAGAAAGAGAAAGAAAGAGCGCAGAGATAGAGAAAGAGCGCAGACAGAGAGAGAAAGAGCGCAGAGAGAGAGAAAGAAAGAGCGTAGAGAGAGAGCGCAGAGAGAGAGAGAGAGCGCAGAGAGAGAAAGAAAGAGCGCAGAGAAAGAAAGAGTGCAGAGAGAGAAAGAAAGAGTGCAGAGAGAGAAAGAAAGAGCGCAAAGAGAGAAAAAAAGAGCGCAGAGAGAAAGAAAGAGCGCAGAGAGAGAGCACAGAGAGAAAGAGAAAGAAAGAGCGCGGAGAGAGAGAGAGAAAGAGCGCAGAGAGAGAGAAAGAGCGCAGAGAGAGAGACAGAAAGAGCGCAGAGAGAGAGACAGAAAGAGCGCAGAGAGAGAGAGAGAAAGAGCGCAGAGAGAGAGAAAGAGAAAGAAAGAGCGCAGAGAGAGAGAGAGCGCAGAGAGAGAGAGAGAAAGAGCGCAGAGAGAGAGAAAGAAAGAGCGCAGAGAGAGAGAGAGAAAGAAAAAGCGCAGAGAAAGAAAGAGCGCAGAGAGAGAAAGAAAGAGCGAAGAGAGAGAGAGCGCAGAGAGAGAGAAAGAAAGAGCGCAGAGAGAGAGAAAGAGAGCAGAGAGATAGAAAGTGCGCAGAGAAAGAAAGAGCGCAGAGAGAAAGAAAGAGCGCAGAGAGAGAGAAAGAAAGAGCGCAGAGAGAGAAAGAGAGCGCAGAGAGAGAGAGAGAGAGAGAAAGAGCGCAGAGAGAGAAAGAAAGAGCGCAGAGAGAGAGAGAGCGCAGAGAGAGAGGAAGAAAGAGCGCAGAGAGAGAGAGAGAGCGCAGAGAGGGAGAAAGAGCGCAGAGAGAGAAAGAGAAAGAAAGAGCGCAGAGGGAGAAAGAGCGCAGAGAGAAAGAAAGAGCGCAGAGAGAAAGAAAGAGCGCAGAGAGAGAGAGAGAGAAAGAACGCAGAGAGAGAGAAAGAACGCAGAGAGAGAGAAAGAACGCAGAGAGAGAGAAAGAACGCAGAGAGAGAGAAAGAGCACAGAGAGAGAGAAAAAAAGAGCGCAGAGAGAGAGAAAGAGCGCAGAGAGAGAGAGAAAGAGCGCAGAGAGAGAAAGAAAGAGCGCAGAGAGAGAAAGAAAGAGCGCAGAGAGTGAGAGAGAAAGAGCGCAGAGAGTGAGAAAGAAAGAGCGCAGAGAGAAAGAAAGAGCGCAGAGAGAGAGAGAAAGAAAGAGCGCAGAGAGAGAAAGAAAGGGCGCAGAGAGAGAGAAAGAGCGCAGAGAGAGAGAAAGAAAGAGCGCAGAGAGAGAGCGCAGAGACAGAGAGAGAGCGCAGAGAGAGAGAGCGCAGAGAGAAAGAAAGAGTGCAGAGAGAGAGACAGAGCGCAGAGAGAGAGAAAGAAAGTGCGCAGAGAGAAAGAGCGCAGAGAGAGAAAGAGAAAGAAAGAGCGCAGAGAGAGAGAGAGAGAGCGCAGAGAGAGAGAGAGAGAGCGCAGAGAGAGAGAAAGAAAGAGCACAGAGAGAGAAAGAAAGAGCGCAGAGAGAGAGAAAGAGCGCAGAGAGAGAGAAAGAAAGTGCGCAGAGAGAAAGAAAGAGCGCAGAGAGAGAGCGCAGAGAGAGAAAGAGAAAGAAAGAGCGCAGAGAGAGAGAGAGAAAGAGCGCAGAGAGAGAAAGAGCGCAGAGAAAGAGAGAGAGCGCAGAGAGAGAGAAAGAGAAAGAAAGAGCGCAGAGAGAGAAAGAAAGGGCGCAGAGAGAGAGAAAGAAAGAGCGCAGAGAGAAAGAAAGAGCGCAGAGAGAGAGAGAAAGAAAGAGCGCAGAGAGAGAAAGAAAGGGCGCAGAGAGAGAGAAAGAGCGCAGAGAGAGAGAAAGAAAGAGCGCAGAGAGAGAGCGCAGAGACAGAGAGAGAGCGCAGAGAGAGAGAGCGCAGAGAGAAAGAAAGAGTGCAGAGAGAGAGACAGAGCGCAGAGAGAGAGAAAGAAAGTGCGCAGAGAGAAAGAGCGCAGAGAGAGAAAGAGAAAGAAAGAGCGCAGAGAGAGAGAGAGAGAGCGCAGAGAGAGAGAAAGAAAGAGCACAGAGAGAGAAAGAAAGAGCGCAGAGAGAGAGAAAGAGCGCAGAGAGAGAGAAAGAAAGTGCGCAGAGAGAAAGAAAGAGCGCAGAGAGAGAGCGCAGAGAGAGAAAGAGAAAGAAAGAGCGCAGAGAGAGAGAGAGAAAGAGCGCAGAGAGAGAAAGAGCGCAGAGAAAGAGAGAGAGCGCAGAGAGAGAGAAAGAGAAAGAAAGAGCGCAGAGAGAGAGAAAGAGCGCAGAGAGAGAGAGAGCGCAGAGAGAGAGAAAGAAAGAGCGCAGAGAGAGAGAAAGTAAGAGTGCAGAGAGAAAGAAAGAGCGCAGATAGAAAGAAAGAAAGAGCGCAGAGAGAGAGAGAAAGAAAAAGCGCAGAGAGAGAAAGAAAGAGCGCGGAGAGAGAGAGAGCGCAGAGAGAGAGAAAGAAAGAGCGCAGAGAGAGAGAGCGCAGAGAGAGAGAGCGCAGAGAGAGAGAGAGCGCAGAGAGAGAGAGAGCGCAGAGAGAGAGAGAGCGCAGAGAGAAAGAAAGAGCGCAGAGAGAAAGAAAGAGTGCAGAGAGAGAGAAAGAGAGCAGAGAGAAAGAAAGTGCGCAGAGAAAGAAAGAGCGCAGAGAGAAAGAAAGAGCGCAGAGAGAGAAAGAAAGAGCGCAGAGAGAGAAAGAAAGAGCGCAGAGAGAGAGAGAGAGCAGCGAGAGAGAGAGAAAGAGCGCAGCGAGAGAGAAAGAAAGAGCGCAGAGAGAGAGAGAAAGAAAGAGCGCAGAGAGAGAGGAAGAAAGAGCGCAGAGAGAGAGAAAGAGCGCAGAGAGGGAGAAAGAGCGCAGAGAGAGAAAGAGAAAGAAAGAGCGCAGAAATAAAGAAAGAGCGCAGAAAGAGAGAGAGCGCAGAGAGAGAGAGAAAGAGCGCAGAGAGAGAGAGAGCGCAGAGAGAGAAAAAAGAGCGCAGATAGAGAGAAAGAAAAAGCGCAGAGAGAGAAAGAAAGAGCGCAGAGAGAGAAAGAAAGAGCGCAGAGAGAGAGAAAGAAAGAGCGCAGAGAGAGAAAGAAAGAGCGCAAAGAGAGAAAAAAAGAGCTCAGAGAGAAAGAAAGAGCGCAGAGAGAAAGAAAGAAAGAGCGCAGAGAGAGAGAGAGCGCAGAGAGAGAGAGAGCGCAGAGAGAGAGAGAGAGAAAGAGCGCAGAGAGAGAGAAAGAGAGCGCAGAGAGAGAAAGAGAGCGCAGAGAGAGAAAGAGAGCGCAGAGAGAGAAAGAAAGAGCGCAGAGAGAGAGAGAGCGCAGAGAGAGAGAAAGAAAGAGCGCAGAGAGAGAGAGCGCAGAGAGAGAGAGAAAGAGCGCAGAGAGAGAGAAAGAAAGTGCGTAAAGAAAGAGCGCAGAGAGAAAGAGAAAGAAAGAGCGCAGAGAGAGAAAGAGAAAGAAAGAGCGCAGAGAGAGAGAGAGAGAGCGCAGAGAGAGAGAGAAAGAGCGCAGAGAGAGAGAAAGAGCGCAGAGAGAGAGACAGAAAGAGCGCAGAGAGAGAGACAGAAAGAGCGCAGAGAGAGAGAGAGAAAGAGCGCAGAGAGAGAGAAAGAGAAAGAAAGAGCGCAGAGAGAGAGAGAGCGCAGAGAGAGAGAGAGAGAAAGAGCGCAGAGAGAGAGAAAGAAAGAGCGCAGAGAGAGAGATTGAAAGAAAAAGCGCAGAGAAAGAAAGAGCGCAGAGAGAGAAAGAAAGAGCGCAGAGAGAGAGAGAGCGCAGAGAGAGAGAAAGAAAGAGCGCAGAGAGAGAAAGAAAGAGCGCAGAGAGAGAAAGAAAGAGCGCAGAGAGAGAGAGCACAGAGAGAGAGAGAGCACAGAGAGAGAGAGCGCAGAGAGAGAGAGAGCACAGAGAGAGAGAGAGCGCAGAGAGAGAGAGAGAGCACAGAGAGAGAGAGAGCGCAGAGAGAGAGAGAGCGCAGAGAGAGAGAGAGCGCAGAGAGAGAGAGAGCGCAGAGAGAAAGAAAGAGCGCAGAGAGAAAGAAAGAGCGCAGAGAGAGAGAAAGAGAGCAGAGAGATAGAAAGTGCGCAGAGAAAGAAAGAGCGCAGAGAGAAAGAAAGAGCGCAGAGAGAGAGAAAGAAAGAGCGCAGAGAGAGAAAGAGAGCGCAGAGAGAGAGAGAGAGAGAGAGAAAGAGCGCAGAGAGAGAAAGAAAGAGCGCAGAGAGAGAGAGAGCGCAGAGAGAGAGGAAGAAAGAGCGCAGAGAGAGAGCGCAGAGAGGGAGAAAGAGCGCAGAGAGAGAAAGAGAAAGAAAGAGCGCAGAGGGAGAAAAGCGCAGAGAGAAAGAAAGAGCGCAGAGAGAAAGAAAGAGCGCAGAGAGAGAGAGAGAGAAAGAACGCAGAGAGAGAGAAAGAACGCAGAGAGAGAGAAAGAACGCAGAGAGAGAGAAAGAGCGCAGAGAGAGAGAAAAAAAGAGCGCAGAGAGAGAGAAAGAGCGCAGAGAGAGAGAGAAAGAGCGCAGAGAGAGAAAGAAAGAGCGCAGAGAGAGAAAGAAAGAGCGCAGAGAGTGAGAGAGAAAGAGCGCAGAGAGTGAGAAAGAAAGAGCGCAGAGAGAAAGAAAGAGCGCAGAGAGAGAGAGAAAGAAAGAGCGCAGAGAGAGAAAGAAAGGGCGCAGAGAGAGAGAAAGAGCGCAGAGAGAGAGAAAGAAAGAGCGCAGAGAGAGAGCGCAGAGACAGAGAGAGAGCACAGAGAGAGAGAGCGCAGAGAGAAAGAAAGAGTGCAGAGAGAGAGAGCGCAGAGAGAGAAAGAAAGAGCGCAGAGAGAGAGAGAGAGCGCAGAGAGAGAAAGAAAGTGCGCAGAGAGAAAGAAAGAGCGCAGAGAGAAAGAGCGCAGAGAGAGAGAGAGAGAGCGCAGAGAGAGAGAAAGAAAGAGCGCAGAGAGAGAGAAAGAAAGAGCGCAGAGAGAGAGAGAGAAAGAAAAAGCGCAGAGAAAGAAAGAGCGCAGAGAGAGAAAGAAAGAGCGCAGAGAGAGAGAGCGCAGAGAGAGAGAAAGAAAGAGCGCAGAGAGAGAAAGAAAGAGCGCAGAGAGAGAGAGCACAGAGAGAGAGAGAGCACAGAGAGAGAGAGCACAGAGAGAGAGAGAGCACAGAGAGAGAGAGAGCGCAGAGAGAGAGAGAGCGCAGAGAGAGAGAGAGCGCAGAGAGAAAGAAAGAGCGCAGAGAGAAAGAAAGAACGCAGAGAGAGAGAAAGAGAGCAGAGAGATAGAAAGTGCGCAGAGAAAGAAAGAGCGCAGAGAGAAAGAAAGAGCGCAGAGAGAGAGAAAGAAAGAGCGCAAAGAGAGAAAGAGAGCGCAGAGAGAGAGAGAGAAAGAAAGAGCGCAGAGAGAGAGAGAGCGCAGAGAGAGAGGAAGAAAGAGCGCAGAGAGAGAGAGAGAGCGCAGAGAGGGAGAAAGAGCGCAGAGAGAGAAAGAGAAAGAAAGAGCGCAGAGGGAGAAAGAGCGCAGAGAGAAAGAAAGAGCGCAGAGAGAAAGAAAGAGCGCAGAGAGAGAGAGAGAGAAAGAACGCAGAGAGAGAGAAAGAACGCAGAGAGAGAGAAAGAGCGCAGAGAGAGAGAAAAAAAGAGCGCAGAGAGAGAGAAAGAGCGCAGAGAGAGAAAGAAAGAGCGCAGAGAGAGAAAGAAAGAGCGCAGAGAGTGAGAGAGAAAGAGCGCAGAGAGTGAGAAAGAAAGAGCGCAGAGAGAAAGAAAGAGCGCAGAGAGAGAGAGAAAGAAAGAGCGCAGAGAGAGAAAGAAAGGGCGCAGAGAGAGAGAAAGAGCGCAGAGAGAGAGAAAGAAAGAGCGCAGAGAGAGAGCGCAGAGACAGAGAGAGAGAGCGCAGAGAGAGAGAGCGCAGAGAGAAAGAAAGAGCGCAGAGAGAGAGAGAGCGCAGAGAGAGAAAGAAAGAGCGCAGAGAGAGAGAGAGAGCGCAGAGAGAGAAAGAAAGTGCGCAGAGAGAAAGAAAGAGCGCAGAGAGAAAGAGCGCAGAGAGAGAGAGAGAGAGCGCAGAGAGAGAGAAAGAGAAAGAAAGAGCGCAGAGAGAGAGAGAAAGAGCGCAGAGAGAGAGAAAGAAAGAGCGCAGAGAGAGAAAGAAAGAGCGCAGAGAAAGAAAGAGTGCAGAGAGAGAAAGAAAGAGTGCAGAGAGAGAAAGAAAGAGCGCAAAGAGAGAAAAAAAGAGCGCAAAGAGAGAAAAAAAGAGCGCAGAGAGAAAGAAAGAGCGCAGAGAGAGAGCACAGAGAGAAAGAGAAAGAAAGAGTGCGGAGAGAGAGAAAGAGCGCAGAGAGAGAGACAGAAAGAGCGCAGAGAGAGAGAGAGAAAGAGCGCAGAGAGAGAGAGCGCAGAGAGAGAGACAGAAAGAGCGCAGAGAGAGAGAAAGAGCGCAGAGAGAGAGAGAGCGCAGAGAGAGAGAAAGAAAGAGCGCAGAGAGAGAGAAAGTAAGAGTGCAGAGAGAAAGAAAGAGCGCAGAGAGAAAGAAAGAAAGAGCGCAGAGAGAGAGAGAAAGAAAAAGCGCAGAGAGAGAAAGAAAGAGCGCAGAGAGAGAGAGAGCGCAGAGAGAGAGAAAGAAAGAGCGCAGAGAGAGAGAGCGCAGAGAGAGAGAGCGCAGAGAGAGAGAGCGCAGAGAGAGAGAGAGCGCAGAGAGAGAGAGAGCGCAGAGAGAGAGAGAGCGCAGAGAGAAAGAAAGAGCGCAGAGAGAAAGAAAGAGCGCAGAGAGAGAGAAAGAGAGCAGAGAGAAAGAAAGTGCGCAGAGAAAGAAAGAGCGCAGAGAGAAAGAAAGAGCGCAGAGAGAGAAAGAAAGAGCGCAGAGAGAGAGAAAGAAAGAGCGCAGAGAGAGAGAGAAAGAAAGAGCGCAGAGAGAGAGGAAGAAAGAGCGCAGAGAGAGAGAAAGAGCGCAGAGAGGGAGAAAGAGCGCAGAGAGAGAAAGAGAAAGAAAGAGCGCAGAAATAAAGAAAGAGCGCAGAAAGAGAGAGAGCGCAGAGAGAGAGAGAAAGAGCGCAGAGAAAGAGAGAGCGCAGAGAGAGAAAAAAGAGCGCAGAGAGAGAGAAAGAAAAAGCGCATAGAGAGAAAGAAAGAGCGCAGAGAGAGAAAGAAAGAGCGCAGAGAGAGAGAAAGAAAGAGCGCAGAGAGAGAAAGAAAGAGCGCAAAGAGAGAAAAAAAGAGCTCAGAGAGAAAGAAAGAGCGCAGAGAGAAAGAAAGAAAGAGCGCAGAGAGAGAGAGAGCGCAGAGAGAGAGAGAGCGCAGAGAGAGAGAGAGAGAAAGAGCGCAGAGAGAGAGAAAGAGAGCGCAGAGAGAGAAAGAGAGCGCAGAGAGAGAAAGAGAGCGCAGAGAGAGAAAGAAAGAGCGCAGAGAGAGAGAGCGCAGAGAGAGAGAGAAAGAGCGCAGAGAGAGAGAAAGAAAGTGCGCAAAGAAAGAGCGCAGAGAGAAAGAGAAAGAAAGAACGCAGAGAGAGAAAGAGAAAGAAAGAGCGCAGAGAGAGAGAAAGAGAGCGCAGAGAGAGAGAGCGCAGAGAGAAAGAAAGAGCGCAGAGAGAGAGAGAGCGCAGAGAGAGAAAGAAAGTGCGCAGAGAGAAAGAAAGAGCGCAGAGAGAAAGAGCGCAGAGAGAGAGAGAGAGAGCGCAGAGAGAGAGAAAGAGAAAGAAAGAGCGCAGAGATAGAGAAAGAGCGCAGACAGAGAGAGAAAGAGCGCAGAGAGAGAGAAAGAAAGAGCGCAGAGAGAGAGCGCAGAGAGAGAGAGAGAGCGCAGAGAGAGAAAGAAAGAGCGCAGAGAAAGAAAGAGTGCAGAGAGAGAAAGAAAGAGTGCAGAGAGAGAAAGAAAGAGCGCAAAGAGAGAAAAAAAGAGCGCAGAGAGAAAGAAAGAGCGCAGAGAAAGAGCGCAGAGAGAGAGAAAGAGCGCAGAGAGAGAGACAGAAAGAGCGCAGAGAGAGAGACAGAAAGAGCGCAGAGAGAGAGAGAGAAAGAGCGCAGAGAGAGAGAAAGAGAAAGAAAGAGCGCAGAGAGAGAGAGAGAAAGAGCGCAGAGAGAGAGAAAGAGAAAGAAAGAGCGCAGAGAGAGAGAGAGCGCAGAGAGAGAGAGAGAAAGAGCGCAGAGAGAGAGAAAGAAAGAGCGCAGAGAGAGAGAGAGAAAGAAAAAGCGCAGAGAAAGAAAGAGCGCAGAGAGAGAAAGAAAGAGCGAAGAGAGAGAGAGCGCAGAGAGAGAGAAAGAAAGAGCGCAGAGAGAGAAAGAAAGAGCGCAGAGAGAGAAAGAAAGAGCGCAGAGAGAGAGCACAGAGAGAGAGAGAGCACAGAGAGAGAGAGCGCAGAGAGAGAGAGAGCACAGAGAGAGAGAGAGCGCAGAGAGAGAGAGAGAGCACAGAGAGAGAGAGAGCGCAGAGAGAGAGAGAGCGCAGAGAGAGAGAGAGCGCAGAGAGAAAGAAAGAGCGCAGAGAGAAAGAAAGAGCGCAGAGAGAGAGAAAGAGAGCAGAGAGATAGAAAGTGCGCAGAGAAAGAAAGAGCGCAGAGAGAAAGAAAGAGCGCAGAGAGAGAGAAAGAAAGAGCGCAGAGAGAGAAAGAGAGCGCAGAGAGAGAGAGAGAGAAAGAGCGCAGAGAGAGAAAGAAAGAGCGCAGAGAGAGAGAGAGCGCAGAGAGAGAGGAAGAAAGAGCGCAGAGAGAGAGAGAGAGCGCAGAGAGGGAGAAAGAGCGCAGAGAGAGAAAGAGAAAGAAAGAGCGCAGAGGGAGAAAGAGCGCAGAGAGAAAGAAAGAGCGCAGAGAGAAAGAAAGAGCGCAGAGAGAGAGAGAGAGAAAGAACGCAGAGAGAGAGAAAGAACGCAGAGAGAGAGAAAGAACGCAGAGAGAGAGAAAGAACGCAGAGAGAGAGAAAGAGCACAGAGAGAGAGAAAAAAAGAGCGCAGAGAGAGAGAAAGAGCGCAGAGAGAGAGAGAAAGAGCGCAGAGAGAGAAAGAAAGAGCGCAGAGAGAGAAAGAAAGAGCGCAGAGAGTGAGAGAGAAAGAGCGCAGAGAGTGAGAAAGAAAGAGCGCAGAGAGAAAGAAAGAGCGCAGAGAGAGAGAGAAAGAAAGAGCGCAGAGAGAGAAAGAAAGGGCGCAGAGAGAGAGAAAGAGCGCAGAGAGAGAGAAAGAAAGAGCGCAGAGAGAGAGCGCAGAGACAGAGAGAGAGCGCAGAGAGAGAGAGCGCAGAGAGAAAGAAAGAGTGCAGAGAGAGAGACAGAGCGCAGAGAGAGAGAAAGAAAGTGCGCAGAGAGAAAGAGCGCAGAGAGAGAAAGAGAAAGAAAGAGCGCAGAGAGAGAGAGAGAGAGCGCAGAGAGAGAGAAAGAAAGAGCACAGAGAGAGAAAGAAAGAGCGCAGAGAGAGAGAAAGAGCGCAGAGAGAGAGAAAGAAAGTGCGCAGAGAGAAAGAAAGAGCGCAGAGAGAAAGAGCGCAGAGAGAGAAAGAGAAAGAAAGAGCGCAGAGAGAGAGAGAGAAAGAGCGCAGAGAGAGAAAGAGCGCAGAGAAAGAGAGAGAGCGCAGAGAGAGAGAAAGAGAAAGAAAGAGCGCAGAGAGAGAGAAAGAGCGCAGAGAGAGAGAGAGCGCAGAGAGAGAGAAAGAAAGAGCGCAGAGAGAGAGAAAGTAAGAGTGCAGAGAGAAAGAAAGAGCGCAGAGAGAAAGAAAGAAAGAGCGCAGAGAGAGAGAGAAAGAAAAAGCGCAGAGAGAGAAAGAAAGAGCGCAGAGAGAGAGAGAGCGCAGAGAGAGAGAAAGAAAGAGCGCAGAGAGAGAGAGCGCAGAGAGAGAGAGCGCAGAGAGAGAGAGAGCGCAGAGAGAGAGAGAGCGCAGAGAGAGAGAGAGCGCAGAGAGAAAGAAAGAGCGCAGAGAGAAAGAAAGAGCGCAGAGAGAGAGAAAGAGAGCAGAGAGAAAGAAAGTGCGCAGAGAAAGAAAGAGCGCAGAGAGAAAGAAAGAGCGCAGAGAGAGAAAGAAAGAGCGCAGAGAGAGAAAGAAAGAGCGCAGAGAGAGAGAGAGAGCAGCGAGAGAGAGAGAAAGAGCGCAGCGAGAGAGAAAGAAAGAGCGCAGAGAGAGAGAGAAAGAAAGAGCGCAGAGAGAGAGGAAGAAAGAGCGCAGAGAGAGAGAAAGAGCGCAGAGAGGGAGAAAGAGCGCAGAGAGAGAAAGAGAAAGAAAGAGCGCAGAAATAAAGAAAGAGCGCAGAAAGAGAGAGAGCGCAGAGAGAGAGAGAAAGAGCGCAGAGAGAGAGAGAGCGCAGAGAGAGAAAAAAGAGCGCAGATAGAGAGAAAGAAAAAGCGCAGAGAGAGAAAGAAAGAGCGCAGAGAGAGAAAGAAAGAGCGCAGAGAGAGAGAAAGAAAGAGCGCAGAGAGAGAAAGAAAGAGCGCAAAGAGAGAAAAAAATAGCTCAGAGAGAAAGAAAGAGCGCAGAGAGAAAGAAAGAAAGAGCGCAGAGAGAGAGAGAGCGCAGAGAGAGAGAGAGCGCAGAGAGAGAGAGAGAGAAAGAGCGCAGAGAGAGAGAAAGAGAGCGCAGAGAGAGAAAGAGAGCGCAGAGAGAGAAAGAGAGCGCAGAGAGAGAAAGAAAGAGCGCAGAGAGAGAGAGAGCGCAGAGAGAGAGAAAGAAAGAGCGCAGAGAGAGAGAGCGCAGAGAGAGAGAGAAAGAGCGCAGAGAGAGAGAAAGAAAGTGCGCAAAGAAAGAGCGCAGAGAGAAAGAGAAAGAAAGAGCGCAGAGAGAGAAAGAGAAAGAAAGAGCGCAGAGAGAGAGAGAGAGAGCGCAGAGAGAGAGAGAAAGAGCGCAGAGAGAGAGAAAGAGCGCAGAGAGAGAGACAGAAAGAGCGCAGAGAGAGAGACAGAAAGAGCGCAGAGAGAGAGAGAGAAAGAGCGCAGAGAGAGAGAAAGAGAAAGAAAGAGCGCAGAGAGAGAGAGAGCGCAGAGAGAGAGAGAGAGAAAGAGCGCAGAGAGAGAGAAAGAAAGAGCGCAGAGAGAGAGATTGAAAGAAAAAGCGCAGAGAAAGAAAGAGCGCAGAGAGAGAAAGAAAGAGCGCAGAGAGAGAGAGCGCAGAGAGAGAGAAAGAAAGAGCGCAGAGAGAGAAAGAAAGAGCGCAGAGAGAGAAAGAAAGAGCGCAGAGAGAGAGAGCACAGAGAGAGAGAGAGCACAGAGAGAGAGAGCGCAGAGAGAGAGAGAGCACAGAGAGAGAGAGAGCGCAGAGAGAGAGAGAGAGCACAGAGAGAGAGAGAGCGCAGAGAGAGAGAGAGCGCAGAGAGAGAGAGAGCGCAGAGAGAGAGAGAGCGCAGAGAGAAAGAAAGAGCGCAGAGAGAAAGAAAGAGCGCAGAGAGAGAGAAAGAGAGCAGAGAGATAGAAAGTGCGCAGAGAAAGAAAGAGCGCAGAGAGAAAGAAAGAGCGCAGAGAGAGAGAAAGAAAGAGCGCAGAGAGAGAAAGAGAGCGCAGAGAGAGAGAGAGAGAGAGAAAGAGCGCAGAGAGAGAAAGAAAGAGCGCAGAGAGAGAGAGAGCGCAGAGAGAGAGGAAGAAAGAGCGCAGAGAGAGAGCGCAGAGAGGGAGAAAGAGCGCAGAGAGAGATAGAGAAAGAAAGAGCGCAGAGGGAGAAAAGCGCAGAGAGAAAGAAAGAGCGCAGAGAGAAAGAAAGAGCGCAGAGAGAGAGAGAGAGAAAGAACGCAGAGAGAGAGAAAGAACGCAGAGAGAGAGAAAGAACGCAGAGAGAGAGAAAGAGCGCAGAGAGAGAGAAAAAAAGAGCGCAGAGAGAGAGAAAGAGCGCAGAGAGAGAGAGAAAGAGCGCAGAGAGAGAAAGAAAGAGCGCAGAGAGAGAAAGAAAGAGCGCAGAGAGTGAGAGAGAAAGAGCGCAGAGAGTGAGAAAGAAAGAGCGCAGAGAGAAAGAAAGAGCGCAGAGAGAGAGAGAAAGAAAGAGCGCAGAGAGAGAAAGAAAGGGCGCAGAGAGAGAGAAAGAGCGCAGAGAGAGAGAAAGAAAGAGCGCAGAGAGAGAGCGCAGAGACAGAGAGAGAGCGCAGAGAGAGAGAGCGCAGAGAGAAAGAAAGAGTGCAGAGAGAGAGAGCGCAGAGAGAGAAAGAAAGAGCGCAGAGAGAGAGAGAGAGCGCAGAGAGAGAAAGAAAGTGCGCAGAGAGAAAGAAAGAGCGCAGAGAGAAAGAGCGCAGAGAGAGAGAGAGAGAGCGCAGAGAGAGAGAAAGAAAGAGCGCAGAGAGAGAGAAAGAAAGAGCGCAGAGAGAGAGAGAGAAAGAAAAAGCGCAGAGAAAGAAAGAGCGCAGAGAGAGAAAGAAAGAGCGCAGAGAGAGAGAGCGCAGAGAGAGAGAAAGAAAGAGCGCAGAGAGAGAAAGAAAGAGCGCAGAGAGAGAGAGCACAGAGAGAGAGAGAGCACAGAGAGAGAGAGCACAGAGAGAGAGAGAGCACAGAGAGAGAGAGAGCGCAGAGAGAGAGAGAGCGCAGAGAGAGAGAGAGCGCAGAGAGAAAGAAAGAGCGCAGAGAGAAAGAAAGAACGCAGAGAGAGAGAAAGAGAGCAGAGAGATAGAAAGTGCGCAGAGAAAGAAAGAGCGCAGAGAGAAAGAAAGAGCGCAGAGAGAGAGAAAGAAAGAGCGCAAAGAGAGAAAGAGAGCGCAGAGAGAGAGAGAGAAAGAAAGAGCGCAGAGAGAGAGAGAGCGCAGAGAGAGAGGAAGAAAGAGCGCAGAGAGAGAGAGAGCGCAGAGAGGGAGAAAGAGCGCAGAGAGAGAAAGAGAAAGAAAGAGCGCAGAGGGAGAAAGAGCGCAGAGAGAAAGAAAGAGCGCAGAGAGAAAGAAAGAGCGCAGAGAGAGAGAGAGAGAAAGAACGCAGAGAGAGAGAAAGAACGCAGAGAGAGAGAAAGAACGCAGAGAGAGAGAAAGAGCGCAGAGAGAGAGAAAAAAAGAGCGCAGAGAGAGAGAAAGAGCGCAGAGAGAGAAAGAAAGAGCGCAGAGAGAGAAAGAAAGAGCGCAGAGAGTGAGAGAGAAAGAGCGCAGAGAGTGAGAAAGAAAGAGCGCAGAGAGAAAGAAAGAGCGCAGAGAGAGAGAGAAAGAAAGAGCGCAGAGAGAGAAAGAAAGGGCGCAGAGAGAGAGAAAGAGCGCAGAGAGAGAGAAAGAAAGAGCGCAGAGAGAGAGCACAGAGACAGAGAGAGAGAGCGCAGAGAGAGAGAGCGCAGAGAGAAAGAAAGAGCGCAGAGAGAGAGAGAGCGCAGAGAGAGAAAGAAAGAGCGCAGAGAGAGAGAGAGAGCGCAGAGAGAGAAAGAAAGTGCGCAGAGAGAAAGAAAGAGCGCAGAGAGAAAGAGCGCAGAGAGAGAGAGAGAGAGCGCAGAGAGAGAGAAAGAGAAAGAAAGAGCGCAGAGAGAGAGAAAGAGCGCAGAGAGAGAGAGAAAGAGCGCAGAGAGAGAGAAAGAAAGAGCGCAGAGAGAGAGAGAGAGCGCAGAGAGAGAAAGAAAGAGCGCAGAGAAAGAAAGAGTGCAGAGAGAGAAAGAAAGAGTGCAGAGAGAGAAAGAAAGAGCGCAAAGAGAGAAAAAAAGAGCGCAAAGAGAGAAAAAAAGAGCGCAGAGAGAAAGAAAGAGCGCAGAGAGAGAGCACAGAGAGAAAGAGAAAGAAAGAGCGCGGAGAGAGAGAAAGAGCGCAGAGAGAGAGACAGAAAGAGCGCAGAGAGAGAGAGAGAAAGAGCGCAGAGAGAGAGAGCGCAGAGAGAGAGACAGAAAGAGCGCAGAGAGAGAGACAGAAAGAGCGCAGAGAGAGAGAGAAAGAGCGCAGAGAGAGAGAAAGAGAAAGAAAGAGCGCAGAGAGAGAGAGAGAGCGCAGAGAGAGAGAGAGAAAGAGCGCAGAGAGAGAGAAAGAAAGAGCGCAGAGAGAGAGAAAGAAAAAGCGCAGAGAGAGAGAGAGAAAGAAAAAGCGCAGAGAAAGAAAAAGCGCAGAGAGAGAAAGAAAGAGCGCAGAGAGAGAGAGCGCAGAGAGAGAGAAAGAAAGAGCGCAGAGAGAGAAAGAAAGAGCGCAGAGAGAGAGAGCACAGAGAGAGAGAGAGCACAGAGAGAGAGAGCGCAGAGAGAGAGAGAGCACAGAGAGAGAGAGAGCACAGAGAGAGAGAGAGCGCAGAGAGAGAGAGAGCGCAGAGAGAAAGAAAGAGCGCAGAGAGAAAGAAAGAGCGCAGAGAGAGAGAAAGAGAGCAGAGAGATAGAAAGTGCGCAGAGAAAGAAAGAGCGCAGAGAGAAAGAAAGAGCGCAGAGAGAGAGAAAGAAAGAGCGCAGAGAGAGAAAGAGAGCGCAGAGAGAGAGAGAGAGAGAGAAAGAGCGCAGAGAGAGAAAGAAAGAGCGCAGAGAGAGAGAGAGCGCAGAGAGAGAGGAAGAACGAGCGCAGAGAGAGAGAGAGCGCAGAGAGAGAGAAAGAGCGCAGAGAGGGAGAAAGAGCGCAGAGAGAGAAAGAGAAAGAAAGAGCGCAGAGGGAGAAAGAGCGCAGAGAGAAAGAAAGAGCGCAGAGAGAAAGAAAGAGCGCAGAGAGAGAGAGAGAGAAAGAACGCAGAGAGAGAGAAAGAACGCAGAGAGAGAGAAAGAACGCAGAGAGAGAGAGAGAGAGAAAGAGCGCAGAGAGAGAAAGAAAGAGCGCAGAGAGAGAGAGAGCGCAGAGAGAGAGGAAGAAAGAGCGCAGAGAGAGAGAGAGCGCAGAGAGAGAGAAAGAGCGCAGAGAGGGAGAAAGAGCGCAGAGAGAGAAAGAGAAAGAAAGAGCGCAGAGGGAGAAAGAGCGCAGAGAGAAAGAAAGAGCGCAGAGAGAAAGAAAGAGCGCAGAGAGAGAGAGAGAGAAAGAACGCAGAGAGAGAGAAAGAACGCAGAGAGAGAGAAAGAACGCAGAGAGAGAGAAAGAACGCAGAGAGAGAGAAAGAGCGCAGAGAGAGAGAAAAAAAGAGCGCAGAGAGAGAGAAAGAGCGCAGAGAGAGAAAGAAAGAGCGCAGAGAGAGAAAGAAAGAGCGCAGAGAGAGAAAGAGCGCAGAGAGTGAGAAAGAAAGAGCGCAGAGAGAAAGAAAGAGCGCAGAGAGAGAGAAAGAAAGAGCGCAGAGAGAGAAAGAAAGGGCGCAGAGAGAGAGAAAGAGCGCAGAGAGAGAGAAAGAAAGAGCGCAGAGAGAGAGCGCAGAGACAGAGAGAGAGAGCGCAGAGAGAGCAATAAAGAGCGCAGAGAGTGAAATAAAGAGCGCAGAGAGAGAAATAAAGAGCGCAGAGAAAGAAAGAGCGCAGAGAGAGAAAGAAAGAGCGCAGAGAGAAAAAAAGAGCGCAAAGAGAGAAAAAAAGAGCGCAGAGAGAAAGAAAGAAAGAGCGCAGAGAGAAAGAAAGAGCGCAGAGAGAGAGTGTAGAGAGAGAAAGAGAAAGAAAGAGCGCAGAGAGAGAGAGAGAAAGAGCGCCGAGAGAGAAAGAGCGCAGAGAAAGAGAAAGAAAGTGCGCAGAGAGAGAAAGAGCGCAGAGAGAAAGAAAGAGCGCAGAGAGAGAGAGAGAAAGAGCGCAGAGAGAGAAAAAAAGAGCGCAGAAAGAAAGAAAGAGCGCAGAGAGAAAGAAAGAAAGAGCGCAGAGAGAGAGAAAGAGCGCAGAGAGAAAGAGAAAGAAAGAGCGCATAGAGAGAGAGAGAGCGCAGAGAGAGAGAGAGAGAAAGAGCGCAGAGAGAGAGAGAGCGCAGAGAGAGAAAGAGAGAGAAAGAGCGCAGAGAGAGAAAGAGCGCAGAGAGAGAAAGAGCGCAGAGAGAGAAAGAGCGCAGAGAGAGAAAGAGCGCAGAGAGAGAAAGAGCGCAGAGAGAGAGAAAGAGCGCAGAGAGAGAGAAAGAGCGCAGAGAGAGAGAAAGAGCGCAGAGAGAGAGAAAGAGCACAGAGAGAGAGAAAGAAAAAGCGCAGAGAGAGACAAAGAGCGCAGAGAGAGAGAAAGAAAGAGCGCAGAGAGAGAAAGAAAGAGCGCAGAGAGAGAAAGAAAGAGCGCAGAGAGAAAGAAAGAGCGCAGAGAGTGAGAGAGAAAGAGCGCAGAGAGAAAGAATGAGCGCAGAGAGAGAGAGAAAGAAAGAGCGCAGAGAGAGAGAGAAAGAAATAGCGCAGAGAGAGAGAGGAAGAAAGAGCGCAGAGAGAGAAAGAAAGAGCGCAGAGAGAGAAAGAGCGCAGAGAGAGAAAGAGCGCAGAGAGAGAGAAAAAAAGAGCGCAGAGAGAGAGAAAGAAAGAGCGCAGAGAGAGAGAAAGAAAGAGCGCAGAGAGAGAAAGAGCACAGAGAGAGAGAAAGAAAGAGCGCAGAGAGAGAGAGAAAGAAAGAGCGCAGAGAGAGAGAGAAAGAAAGAGCGCAGAGAGAGAGAGAAAGAAAGAGCACAGAGAGAGAGAGGAAGAAAGAGCGCAGAGAGAGAAAGAAAGAGCGCAGAGAGAGAAAGAAAGAGCACAGAGAGAAAGAAAGAGCGCAGAGAGAAAGAAAGAGCGCAGAGAGAGAGAGAGAAAGAGCGCAGAGAGAGAGAAAGAGCGCAGAGAGAGAGAAAAAAAGAGCGCAGAGAGAGAAAGAAAAAGCGCAGAGAGAGAAAGAGAGCGCAGAGAGTGAGAGAGAAAGAGCGCTGAGAGTGAGAAAGAAAGAGCGCAGAGAGAAAGAAAGAGCGCAGAGAGAGAGAGAAAGAAAGAGCGCAGAGAGAGAGAAAGAAAGAGCGCAGAGAGAGAGAAAGAAAGAGCGCAGAGAGAGAGAGGAAGAAAGAGCGCAGAGAGAGAGAAAGAGCACAGAGAGAGAAAAAGAGCACAGAGAGAAATAAAGAGCGCAGAGAGAGAAATAAAGAGCGCAGAGAGAGAAATAAAGAGCGCAGAGAGAGAAAGAAAGAGCGCAGAGAGAGAAAGAAAGAGCGCAGAGAGAGAAAGAAAGAGCGCAGAGAGAGAAAGAAAGAGCGCAAAGAGAGAAAAAAAGAGCGCAGAGAGAAAGAAAGAGCGCAGAGAGAAAGAAAGAGCGCTGAGAGAGAGAGCGCAGAGAGAGAAAGAAAGAGCGCAGAGAGAGAGAGAGAGAAAGAGCGCCGAGAGAGAGAGAAAGAGCGCAGAGAGAGAAAGTGCGCAGAGAGAAAGAGCGCAGAGAGAAAGAAAGAGCGCAGAGAGAGAGAGAGAAAGAGCGCAGAGAGAGAAAGAAAGAGCGCAAAGAGAGAAAAAAAGAGCGCAGAAAGAAAGAGCGCAGAGAGAAAGAAAGAAAGAGCGCAGTGAGAGAGAAAGAGTGCAGAGAGAGAAAGAGAAAGAGCGCAGAGAGAGTGAGAGCGCAGAGAGAGAAAGAGAAAGAAAGAGCGCAGAGAGAGAGAGCGCAGAGAGAGAGCGCAGAGAGAAAGAAAGCGCAGAGAGAGAGAGGAAGAAAGAGCGCAGACAGAGAAAGAAAGAGCGCAGAGAGAGAAAGAAAGAGCGCAGAGAGAAAGAAAGAGCGCAGAGAGAGAGAGCGCAGAGAGAGAGAAAGAGCGCAGAGAGAGAGAAAGAGCGCAGAGAGAGAAAGAGCACAGAGAGAGAGAAAGAGCGCAGAGAGAGAGAAAGAGCGCAGAGAGAGAGAAAGAAAGAGCGCAGAGAGAGAAAGAAAGAGCGCAGAGAGAGAAATAAAGAGCGCAGAGAGAGAAAGAAAGAGCGCAGAGAGAGAAAGAAAGAGCGCAGAGAAAGAAAGAGCGCAGAGAGAGAGAAAGAAAGAGCGCAGAGAGAGAAAGAAAGAGCGCAAAGAGAGAAAAAAAGAGCGCAAAGAGAGAAAAAAAGAGCGCAGAGAGAAAGAAAGAGTGCAGAGAGAAAGAAAGAGCGCAGAGAGAGAGCACAGAGAGAGAAAGAAAGAGCGCAAAGAGAGAAAGAAAGAGCGTAAAGAGAGAAAAAAAGAGCGCAAAGAGAGAAAAAAAGAGCGCAGAGAGAAAGAAAGAGTGCAGAGAGAGAGAGAGCGCAGAGAGAGAGAAAGAGCACAGAGAGAGAGAAAGAGCGCAGAGAGAGAAAGAGCACAGAGAGAGAGAAAGAGCGCAGAGAGAGAGAAAGAGCGCAGAGAGAGAGAAAGAGCGCAGAGAGAGAGAAAGAGCGCAGAGAGAGAAAGAAAGAGCGCAGAGAGAGAGAAAGAAAGAGCGCAGAGAGAGAGCGCAGAGAGAGAAATAAAGAGCGCAGAGAGAGAAATAAAGAGCGCAGAGAGAGAAATAAAGAGCGCAGAGAGAGAAAGAAAGAGTGCAGAGAGAGAAAGAAAGAGCGCAGAGAAAGAAAGAGCGCAAAGAGAGAAAAAAAGAGCGCAGAGAGAAAGAAAGAGTGCAGAGAGAAAGAAAGAGCGCAGAGAGAGAGAGCGCAGAGAGAGAAAGAGAAAGAAAGAGCGCAGAGAGAGAAAGAGAAAGAAAGCGCGCAGAGAGAGAAAGAGAAAGAAAGAGCGCAGAGAGAGAGAGCGCAGAGAGAGAGAGAGAAAGAGCTCAGAGAGAGAGAAAGAAAGAGCGCAGAGAGAGAAAGAAAGAGCGCAGAGAGAAAGAAAGAGCGCAGAGAGAGAGAAAGATCCCAGAGAGAGAGAAAGAAAGTGCGCAGAGAGAAAGAAAGAGCGCAGAGAGAGAAAGAGAAAGAAAGAGCGCAGAGAGAGAGAGAGAGAAAGAGCGCAGAGAGAGAGAGAAAGAGCGCAGAGAGAGAGAAAGAGAAAGAAAGAGCGCAGAGAGAGAGAAAGAAAAAGCGCAGAGAGAGAGAAAGTCAGAGTGCAGAGAGAAAGAAAGAGCGCAGAGAGAAAGAAAGAAAGAGCGCAGAGAGAAAGAAAGAAAGAGCGCAGAGAGAGAAAGAAAGAGCGCAGAGAGAGAAAGAAAGAGCGCAGAGAGAGAGAAAGAAAGAGCGCAGAGAGAGAGAAAAAGAGCGCAGAGAGAGAGAAAGAAAGAGCGCAGAGAGAGAAAGAGCGCAGAGAGAGAAAGAGCGCAGAGAGAAAGAGCGCAGAGAGAGAAAGAAAGAGCGCAGAGAGAGAAAGAAAGAGCGCAGAGAGAGAAAGAAAGAGCGCAGAGAGAGAAAGAAAGAGCGCAGAGAGAGAGAAAGAAAGAGCGCAGAGAGAGAGAAAGAAAGAGCGCAGAGAGAGAGCGCAGAGAGAGAAAGAAAGAGCGCAGAGAGAGAAAGAAAGAGCGCAGAGAAAGAAAGAGCGCAGAGAGAAAGAAAGAGCGCAGAGAGAAAGAAAGAGCGCAGAGAGAGAGAGCGCAGAGAGAGAAAGAGAATGAAAGAGCGCAGAGAGAGAAAGAGAAAGAAAGAGCGCAGAGAGAGAAAGAGAAAGAAAGAGCGCAGAGAGAGGGAGAGAAAGAGCGCAGAGAGAGAGAGAGAGAGAGAGCGCAGAGAGAGAGAAAGAAAGAGCGCAGAGAGAGAGAAAGAAAGAGCGCAGAGAGAGAGAGCGCAGAGAGAAAGAAAGAGCGCAGAGAGAAAGAAAGAGCGCAGAGAGAAAGAAAGAGCGCAGAGAGAGAGAAAGAGAAAGAAAGAGCGCAGAGAGAGAGAAAGAGCGCAGAGAGAGAGAAAGAGTGCAGAGAGAGAGAAAGAAAGAGCGCAGAGAGAGAGAAAGAGCGCAGAGAGAGAGAAAGAAAGAGCGCAGAGAGAGAAAGAAAGAGCGCAGAGAGAGAAAGAAAGAGCGCAGAGAGAGAGAGCGCAGAGAGAGAAAGAGAAAGAAAGAGCGCAGAGAGAAAGAGAAAGAAAGAGCGCAGAGAGAGAGAGAGAGCGCAGAGAGAGAGAGAGAAAGAGCTCAGAGAGAGAGAAAGAAAGAGCGCAGAGAGAGAAAGAAAGAGCGCAGAGAGAAAGAAAGAGCACAGAGAGAGAGAAAGATCCCAGAGAGAGAGAAAGAAAGTGCGCAGAGAGAGAAAGAAAGAGCGCAGAGAGAGAAAGAAAGAGCGCAGAGAGAAAGAGCGCAGAGAGAGAAAGAGAAAGAAAGAGTGAAGAGAGAGAAAGAGAAAGAAAGAGCGCAGAGAGAGAGAGAGAAAGAGCGCAGAGAGAGAAAGAAAGAGCGCAGAGAGAGAGAGCGCAGAGAGAAAGAAAGAGCGCAGAGAGAGAAAGAGCGCAGAGAGAGAGAAAGAAAGTGCGCAGAGAGAAAGAAAGAGCGCAGAGAGAGAGAGAGAAAGAGCTCAGAGAGAGAGAAAGAAAGAGCGCAGAGAGAGAAAGAAAGAGCGCAGAGAGAAAGAAAGAGCGCAGAGAGAGAGAAAGATCCCAGAGAGAGAGAAAGAAAGTGCGCAGAGAGAAAGAAAGAGCGCAGAGAGAAAGAGCGCAGAGAGAGAAAGAGAAAGAAAGAGTGAAGAGAGAGAAAGAGAAAGAAAGAGCGCAGAGAGAGAGAGAGAAAGAGCGCAGAAAGAGAAAGAAAGAGCGCAGAGAGTGAGAGCGCAGAGAGAAAGAAAGAGCGCAGAGAGAGAAAGAGCGCAGAGAGAGAGAAAGAAAGTGCGCAGAGAGAAAGAAAGAGCGCAGAGAGAAAGAAAGAGCGCAGAGAGAGAAAGAAAGAGCGCAGAGAGAGAAAGAAAGAGCGCAGAGAAAGAAAGAGCGCAGAGAGAGAGAACGAAAGAGCGCAGAGAGAGAAAGAAAGAGCGCAAAGAGAGAAAAAAAGAGCGCAAAGAAAGAAAAAAAGAGCGCAGAGAGAAAGAAAGAGTGCAGAGAGAGAGAGAGCGCAGAGAGAGAGCGCAGAGAGAAAGAAAGAGCGCAGAGAGAGAGAGGAAGAAAGAGCGCAGACAGAGAAAGAAAGAGCGCAGAGAGAGAAAGAAAGAGCGCAGAGAGAAAGAAAGAGCGCAGAGAGAGAGAGCGCAGAGAGAGAGCGCAGAGAGAGAGAAAGAGCGCAGAGAGAGAGAAAGAGCGCAGAGAGAGAAAGAGCACAGAGAGAGAGAAAGAGCGCAGAGAGAGAGAAAGAGCGCAGAGAGAGAGAAAGAGCGCAGAGAGAGAGAAAGAAAGAGCGCAGAGAGAGAAATAAAGAGCGCAGAGAGAGAAATAAAGAGCGCAGAGAGAGAAAGAAAGAGCGCAGAGAGAGAAAGAAAGAGCGCAGAGAAAGAAAGAGCGCAGAGAGAGAGAAAGAGAGCAGAGAGAGAGAAAGAAAGAGCGCAGAGAGAGAAATAAAGAGCGCAGAGAGAGAAATAAAGAGCGCAGAGAGAGAAAGAAAGAGCGCAGAGAGAGAAAGAAAGAGCGCAGAGAAAGAAAGAGCGCAGAGAGAGAGAAAGAAAGAGCGCAGAGAGAGAAAGAAAGAGCGCAAAGAGAAAAAAAGAGCGCAAAGAGAGAAAAAAAGAGCGCAGAGAGAAAGAAAGAGTGCAGAGAGAGAGAGAGCGCAGAGAGAGAGCGCAGAGAGAAAGAAAGAGCGCAGAGAGAGAGAGGAAGAAAGAGCGCAGACAGAGAAAGAAAGAGCGCAGAGAGAGAAAGAAAGAGCGCAGAGAGAGAGAGAGCGCAGAGAGAAAGAAAGAGCGCAGAGAGAAAGAAAGAGCGCAGAGAGAAAGAAAGAGCGCAGAGAGAGAGAAAGAGCGCAGAGAGAGAGAAAGAGTGCAGAGAGAGAGAAAGAAAGAGCGCAGAGAGAGAGAAAGAGCGCAGAGAGAGAGAGAGAAAGAGCGCAGAGAGAGAGAAAGAAAGAGCGCAGAGAGAGAAAGAAAGAGCGCAGAGAGAGAAAGAAAGAGCGCAGAGAGAGAAAGAAAGAGCGCAGAGAGAGAAAGAAAGAGCGCAGAGAGAGAGAGCGCAGAGAGAGAAAGAGAAAGAAAGAGCGCAGAGAGAGAAAGAGAAAGAAAGAGCGCAGAGATAGAGAGAGAGCGCAGAGAGAGAGAGAGAAAGAGCTCAGAGAGAGAGAAAGAAAGAGCGCAGAGAGAGAAAGAAAGAGCGCAGAGAGAAAGAAAGACCGCAGAGAGAGAGAAAGATCCCAGAGAGAGAGAAAGAAAGTGCGCAGAGAGACAGAAAGAGCGCAGAGAGAAAGAGCGCAGAGAGAGAAAGAGAAAGAAAGAGTGAAGAGAGAGAAAGAGAAAGAAAGAACGCAGAGAGAGAGAGAGAAAGAGCGCAGAGAGAGAAAGAAAGAGCGCAGAGAGAGAGAGCGCAGAGAGAAAGAAAGAGCGCAGAGAGAGAAAGAGCGCAGAGAGAGAGAAAGAAAGTGCGCAGAGAGAAAGAAAGAGCGCAGAGAGAAAGAAAGAGCGCAGAGAGAGAAAGAGAAAGAAAGAGCGCAGAGAGAGAGAGCGCAGAGAGAGAGAGAAAGAGCGCAGAGAGAGAGAAAGTCAGAGTGCAGAGAGAAAGAAAGAGCGCAGAGAGAAAGAAAGAAAGAGCGCAGAGAGAGAGAAAGAAAGAGCGCAGAGAGAGAGAGAGAAAGAGCGCAGAGAGAGAAAGAAAGAGCGCAAAGAGAGAAAAAAAGAGCGCAGAGAGAAAGAGCGCAGAGAGAAAGAAAGAAAGAGCGCAGAGAGAGAGAAAGAGTGCAGAGAGAGAAAGAGAAAGAGCGCAGAGAGAGAGAGAGCGCAGAGAGAGAAAGAGAAAGAAAGAGCGCAGAGAGAGAGAGCGCAGAGAGAGAGCGCAGAGAGAAAGAAAGAGCGCAGAGAGAGAGAGGAAGAAAGAGCGCAGACAGAGAAAGAAAGAGCGCAGAGAGAGAAAGAAAGAGCGCAGAGAGAGAGAAAGAGCGCAGAGAGAGAGAGCGCAGAGAGAGAGAAAGAGCGCAGAGAGAGAGAAAGAGCGCAGAGAGAGAAAGAGCACAGAGAGAGAGAAAGAGCGCAGAGAGAGAGAAAGAGCGCAGAGAGAGAGAAAGAAAGAGCGCAGAGAAAGAAATAAAGAGCGCAGAGAGAGAAATAAAGAGCGCAGAGAGAGAAAGAAAGAGCGCAGAGAGAGAAAGAAGAGCGCAGAGAAAGAAAGAGCGCAGAGAGAGAGAAAGAAAGAGCGCAGAGAGAGAAAGAAAGAGCGCAAAGAGAGAAAAAAAGAGCGCAAAGAGAGAAAAAAAGAGCGCAGAGAGAAAGAAAGAGTGCAGAGAGAGAGAGAGCGCAGAGAGAGAGAAAGAGCACAGAGAGAGAGAAAGAGCGCAGAGAGAGAAAGAGCACAGAGAGAGAGAAAGAGCGCAGAGAGAGAGAAAGAGCGCAGAGAGAGAGAAAGAGCGCAGAGAGAGAGAAAGAGCGCAGAGAGAGAGAAAGAGCGCAGAGAGAGAAAGAAAGAGCACAGAGAGAGAGAAAGAAAGAGCGCAGAGAGAGAGCGCAGAGAGAGAAATAAAGAGCGCAGAGAGAGAAATAAAGAGCGCAGAGAGAGAAATAAAGAGCGCAGAGAGAGAAAGAAAGAGCGCAGAGAGAGAAAGAAAGAGCGCAGAGAAAGAAAGAGCGCAGAGAGAGAGAAAGAAAGAGCGCAGAGAGAGAAAGAAAGAGCGCAAAGAGAGAAAAAAAGAGCGCAGAGAGAAAGAAAGAGTGCAGAGAGAAAGAAAGAGCGCAGAGAGAGAAAGAGAAAGAAAGAGCGCAGAGAGAGAAAGAGAAAGAAAGAGCGCAGAGAGAGAAAGAGAAAGAAAGAGCGCAGAGAGAGAAAGAGAAAGAAAGAGCGCAGAGAGAGAGAGAGCGCAGAGAGAGAGAGAGAAAGAGCTCAGAGAGAGGGAAAGAAAGAGCGCAGAGAGAGAAAGAAAGAGCGCAGAGAGAAAGAAAGAGCGCAGAGAGAGAGAAAGATCCCAGAGAGAGAGAAAGAAAGTGCGCAGAGAGAAAGAAAGAGCGCAGAGAGAGAAAGAGAAAGAAAGAGCGCAGAGAGAGAGAGAGAGAAAGAGCGCAGAGAGAGAGAGAAAGAGCGCAGAGAGAGAGAAAGAGAAAGAAAGAGCGCAGAGAGAGAGAAAGAAAAAGCGCAGAGAGAGAGAAAGTCAGAGTGCAGAGAGAAAGAAAGAGCGCAGAGAGAAAGAAAGAAAGAGCGCAGAGAGAAAGAAAGAAAGAGCGCAGAGAGAGAAAGAAAGAGCGCAGAGAGAGAGAAAGAAAGAGCGCAGAGAGAGAAAGAAAGAGCGCAGAGAGAGAGAAAGAAAGAGCGCAGAGAGAGAAAGAGCGCAGAGAGAGAAAGAGCGCAGAGAGAAAGAGCGCAGAGAGAGAAAGAAAGAGCGCAGAGAGAGAAAGAAAGAGCGCAGAGAGAGAAAGAAAGAGCGCAGAGAGAGAGAAAGAAAGAGCGCAGAGAGAGAGCGCAGAGAGAGAAAGAAAGAGCGCAGAGAGAGAAAGAAAGAGCGCAGAGAGAAAGAAAGAGCGCAGAGAGAAAGAAAGAGCGCAGAGAGAGAGAGCGCAGAGAGAGAAAGAGAATGAAAGAGCGCAGAGAGAGAAAGAGAAAGAAAGAGCGCAGAGAGAGAAAGAGAAAGAAAGAGCGCAGAGAGAGAAAGAGAAAGAAAGAGCGCAGAGAGAGGGAGAGAAAGAGCGCAGAGAGAGAGAGAGAGAGAGAGCGCAGAGAGAGAGAAAGAAAGAGCGCAGAGAGAGAGAAAGAAAGAGCGCAGAGAGAGAGAGCGCAGAGAGAAAGAAAGAGCGCAGAGAGAAAGAAAGAGCGCAGAGAGAAAGAAAGAGCGCAGAGAGAGAGAAAGAGAAAGAAAGAGCGCAGAGAGAAAGAGAAAGAAAGAGCGCAGAGAGAGAGAGAGCGCAGAGAGAGAGAGAGAAAGAGCTCAGAGAGAGAGAAAGAAAGAGCGCAGAGAGAGAAAGAAAGAGCGCAGAGAGAAAGAAAGAGCGCAGAGAGAGAGAAAGATCCCAGAGAGAGAGAAAGAAAGTGCGCAGAGAGAGAAAGAAAGAGCGCAGAGAGAGAAAGAAAGAGCGCAGAGAGAAAGAGCGCAGAGAGAGAAAGAGAAAGAAAGAGTGAAGAGAGAGAAAGAGAAAGAAAGAGCGCAGAGAGAGAGAGAGAAAGAGCGCAGAGAGAGAAAGAAAGAGCGCAGAGAGAGAGAGCGCAGAGAGAAAGAAAGAGCGCAGAGAGAGAAAGAGCGCAGAGAGAGAGAAAGAAAGTGCGCAGAGAGAAAGAAAGAGCGCAGAGAGAGAGAGAGAAAGAGCTCAGAGAGAGAGAAAGAAAGAGCGCAGAGAGAGAAAGAAAGAGCGCAGAGAGAAAGAAAGAGCGCAGAGAGAGAGAAAGATCCCAGAGAGAGAGAAAGAAAGTGCGCAGAGAGAAAGAAAGAGCGCAGAGAGAAAGAGCGCAGAGAGAGAAAGAGAAAGAAAGAGTGAAGAGAGAGAAAGAGAAAGAAAGAGCGCAGAGAGAGAGAGAGAAAGAGCGCAGAGAGAGAAAGAAAGAGCGCAGAGAGAGAGCGCAGAGAGAAAGAAAGAGCGCAGAGAGAGAAAGAGCGCAGAGAGAGAGAAAGAAAGAGCGCAGAGAGAAAGAAAGAGCGCAGAGAGAAAGAAAGAGCGCAGAGAGAGAAATAAAGAGCGCAGAGAGAGAAAGAAAGAGCGCAGAGAGAGAAAGAAAGAGCGCAGAGAAAGAAAGAGCGCAGAGAGAGAGAAAGAAAGAGCGCAGAGAGAGAAAGAAAGAGCGCAAAGAGAGAAAAAAAGAGCGCAAAGAGAGAAAAAAAGAGCGCAGAGAGAAAGAAAGAGTGCAGAGAGAGAGAGAGCGCAGAGAGAGAGCGCAGAGAGAAAGAAAGAGCGCAGAGAGAGAGAGGAAGAAAGAGCGCAGACAGAGAAAGAAAGAGCGCAGAGAGAGAAAGAAAGAGCGCAGAGAGAGAGAAAGAGCGCAGAGAGAGAGAGCGCAGAGAGAGAGAGCGCAGAGAGAGAGAAAGAGCGCAGAGAGAGAGAAAGAGCGCAGAGAGAGAAAGAGCACAGAGAGAGAGAAAGAGCGCAGAGAGAGAGAAAGAGCGCAGAGAGAGAGAAAGAAAGAGCGCAGAGAGAGAAATAAAGAGCGCAGAGAGAGAAATAAAGAGCGCAGAGAGAGAAAGAAAGAGCGCAGAGAGAGAAAGAAAGAGCGCAGAGAGAGAAAGAAAGAGCGCAGAGAAAGAAAGAGCGCAGAGAGAGAAAGAGAGCAGAGAGAGAGAAAGAAAGAGCGCAGAGAGAGAAATAAAGAGCACAGAGAGAGAAATAAAGAGCGCAGAGAGAGAAAGAAAGAGCGCAGAGAGAGAAAGAAAGAGCGCAGAGAAAGAAAGAGCGCAGAGAGAGAGAAAGAAAGAGCGCAGAGAGAGAAAGAAAGAGCGCAAAGAGAGAAAAAAAGAGCGCAAAGAGAGAAAAAAAGAGCGCAGAGAGAAAGAAAGAGTGCAGAGAGAGAGAGAGCGCAGAGAGAGAGCGCAGAGAGAAAGAAAGAGCGCAGAGAGAGAGAGGAAGAAAGAGCGCAGACAGAGAAAGAAAGAGCGCAGAGAGAGAAAGAAAGAGCGCAGAGAGAGAGAGCGCAGAGAGAAAGAAAGAGCGCAGAGAGAAAGAAAGAGCGCAGAGAGAGAGAAAGAGAAAGAAAGAGCGCAGAGAGAGAGAAAGAGCGCAGAGAGAGAGAAAGAGTGCAGAGAGAGAGAAAGAAAGAGCGCAGAGAGAGAGAGAAAGAGCGCAGAGAGAGAGAGAAAGAGCGCAGAGAGAGAAAGAAAGAGCGCAGAGAGAGAAAGAAAGAGCGCAGAGAGAGAAAGAAAGAGCGCAGAGAGAGAAAGAAAGAGCGCAGAGAGAGAGAGCGCAGAGAGAGAAAGAGAAAGAAAGAGCGCAGGGAGAGAAAGAGAAAGAAAGAGCGCAGAGATAGAGAGAGAGCGCAGAGAGAGAGAGAGAAAGAGCTCAGAGAGAGAGAAAGAAAGAGCGCAGAGAGAGAAAGAAAGAGCGCAGAGAGAAAGAAAGACCGCAGAGAGAGAGAAAGATCCCAGAGAGAGAGAAAGAAAGTGCGCAGAGAGAAAGAAAGAGCGCAGAGAGAAAGAGCGCAGAGAGAGAAAGAGCGCAGAGAGAGAAAGAGAAGGAAAGAGTGAAGAGAGAGAATGAGAAAGAAAGAGCGCAGAGAGAGAGAGAGAAAGAGCGCAGAGAGAGAAAGAAAGAGCGCAGAGAGAGAAAGAAAGAGCGCAGAGAGAGAGAGCGCAGAGAGAAAGAAAGAGCGCAGAGAGAGAAAGAGCGCAGAGAGAGAGAAAGAAAGTGCGCAGAGAGAAAGAAAGAGCGCAGAGAGAAAGAAAGAGCGCAGAGAGAGAAAGAGATAGAAAGAGCGCAGAGAGAGAGAGAGAGAAAGAGCGCAGAGAGAGAGAGAAAGAGCGCAGAGAGAGAGAAAGTCAGAGTGCAGAGAGAAAGAAAGAGCGCAGAGAGAAAGAAAGAAAGAGCGCAGAGAGAGAGAAAGAAAGAGCGCAGAGAGAGAGAAAGAAAGAGCGCAGAGAGAGAAAGAGCGCAGAGAGAAAGAGCACAGAGAGAGAATGAGCGCAGAGAGAGAGAAAGAGCGCAGAGAAAGAAAGAAAGAACGCAGAGAGAGAAAGAAAGAGCGCAGAGAGAGAGAAAGAAAGAGCGCAGAGAGAGAGAAAGAAAGAGCGCAGAGAGAGAGCGCAGAGAGAGAGAGAAAGAAAGAGCGCAGAGAGAGAAAGAAAGAGCGCAGAGAAAGAAAGAGCGCAGAGAGAGAAAAAAAGAGCGCAGAAAGAAAGAAAGAGCGCAGAGAGAAAGAAAGAGCGCAGAGAGAGAGAGCGCAGAGAGAGAAAGAGAATGAAAGAGCGCAGAGAGAGAAAGAGAAAGAAAGAGCGCAGAGAGAGAAAGAGAAAGAAAGAGCGCAGAGAGAGGGAGAGAAAGAGCGCAGAGAGAGAGAGAGAGAGAGAGCGCAGAGAGAGAGAAAGAAAGAGCGCAGAGAGAGAAAGAAAGAGCGCAGAGAGAGCGCAGAGAGAAAGAAAGAGCGCAGAGAGAAAGAAAGAGCGCAGAGAGAGAGAAAGAGAAAGAAAGAGCGCAGAGAGAGAGAGAGTGCAGAGAGAGAGAAAGAAAGAGCGCAGAGAGAGAGAAAGAGCCCAGAGAGAGAGAAAGAAAGAGCGCAGAGAGAGAGAAAGAAAGAGCGCAGAGAGAGCGCAGAGAGAGAGAGAGAGCGCAGAGAGAGAGAGAGAGCGCAGAGAGAGAGAGAGCGCAGAGAGAGAGCGCAGAGAGAGAGAGCGCAGAGAGAGAGAGCGCAGAGAGAGAGAGCGTAGAGAGAGAGAGCGCGCAGAGAGAGAGAGCGCAGAGAGAGAGCGCAGAGAGAGAGAGCGCAGAGAGAGAGAGAGCGCAGAGAGAGAGAGCGCGCAGAGAGAGAGAGCGCAGAGAGAGAAAGAGCGCAGAGAGAAAGAAAGAGCACAGAGAGAAAGAAAGTGCGCAGAGAGAAAGAAAGAGCGCAGAGAGAGAAAGAGCGCAGAGAGAAAGAAAGAGCGCAGAGAGAGAGAGAAGAAGCGCAGAGAGAGAGAAAAAAAGAGTGCAGAGAGAGAGAAAGAAAAAGCACAGAGAGAGACAAAGAGCGCAGAGAGAGAGAAAGAAAGAGCGCAGAGAGAGAAAGAAAGAGCGCAGAGAGAGAAAGAAAGAGCGCAGAGAGTGAGAGAGAAAGAGCGCAGAGAGAAAGAAAGAGCGCAGAGAGAGAGAGAGAGAGCGCAGAGAGAGAGAGAGCGCAGAGAGAGAGCGCAGAGAGAGAGCGCAGAGAGAGAGAGCGCAGAGAGAGAGAGAGCGCAGAGAGAGAGAGCGCAGAGAGAGAGCGCGCAGAGAGAGAGAGCGCAGAGAGAGAGCGCAGAGAGAGAGAGAGCGCAGAGAGAGAGAGAGCGCAGAGAGAGAGAGAGCGCAGAGAGAGAGAGAGCACAGAGAGAGAGAGAGCGCAGAGAGAGAGAGAGCGCAGAGAGAGAGAGAGCGCAGAGAGAGAAAGAGCGCAGAGAGAAAGAAAGAGCGCAGAGAGAAAGAAAGATCCCAGAGAGAGAGAAAGAAAGTGCGCAGAGAGAAAGAAAGAGCGCAGAGAGAAAGAGCGCAGAGAGAGAAAGAGAAAGAAAGAGTGAAGAGAGAGAAAGAGAAAGAAAGAGCGCAGAGAGAGAGAGAGAAAGAGCGCAGAGAGAGAAAGAAAGAGCGCAAAGAGAGAAAAAAAGAGCGCAAAGAGAGAAAAAAAGAGCGCAGAGAGAAAGAAAGAATGCAGAGAGAGAGAGGAAGAAAGAGCGCAGACAGAGAAAGAAAGAGCGCAGAGAGAGAAAGAAAGAGCGCAGAGAGAGAGAAAGAGCGCAGAGAGAGAGAGCGCAGAGAGAGAGAAAGAGCGCAGAGAGAGAGAAAGAGCGCAGAGAGAGAGCGCAGAGAGAAAGAAAGAGCGCAGAGAGAGAGAGGAAGAAAGAGCGCAGACAGAGAAAGAAAGAGCGCAGAGAGAGAAAGAAAGAGCGCAGAGAGAGAGAAAGAGCGCAGAGAGAGAGAGCGCAGAGAGAGAGAAAGAGCGCAGAGAGAGAGAAAGAGCGCAGAGAGAGAAAGAGCACAGAGAGAGAGAAAGAGCGCAGAGAGAGAGAAAGAGCGCAGAGAGAGAGAAAGAGCGCAGAGAGAGAGAAAGAAAGAGCGCAGAGAGAGAAATAAAGAGCGCAGAGAGAGAAATAAAGAGCGCAGAGAGAGAAATAAAGAGCGCAGAGAGAGAAATAAAGAGCGCAGAGAGAGAAAGAAAGAGCGCAGAGAAAGAAAGAGCGCAGAGAGAGAGAAAGAGAGCAGAGAGAGAGAAAGAAAGAGCGCAGAGAGAGAAATAAAGAGTGCAGAGAGAGAAATAAAGAGCGCAGAGAGAGAAAGAAAGAGCGCAGAGAGAGAAAGAAAGAGCGCAGAGAAAGAAAGAGCGCAGAGAGAGAGAAAGAAAGAGCGCAGAGAGAGAAAGAAAGAGCGCAAAGAGAGAAAAAAAGAGCGCAAAGAGAGAAAAAAAGAGCGCAGAGAGAAAGAAAGAGTGCAGAGAGAGAGAGAGCGCAGAGAGAAAGAAAGAGCGCAGAGAGAGAGAGGAAGAAAGAGCGCAGACAGAGAAAGAAAGAGCGCAGACAGAGAAAGAAAGAGCGCAGAGAGAGAAAGAAAGAGCGCAGAGAGAGAGAGCGCAGAGAGAAAGAAAGAGCGCAGAGAGAAAGAAAGAGCGCAGAGAGAGAGAAAGAGCGCAGAGAGAGAGAAAGAGAAAGAAAGAGCGCAGAGAGAGAGAAAGAGCGCAGAGAGAGAGAAAGAGTGCAGAGAGAGAGAAAGAAAGAGCGCAGAGAGAGAGAAAGAGCGCAGAGAGAGAGAGAAAGAGCGCAGAGAGAGAGAAAGAAAGAGCGCAGAGAGAGAAAGAAAGAGCGCAGAGAGAGAAAGAAAGAGCGCAGAGAGAGAAAGAAAGAGCGCAGAGAGAGAGAGCGCAGAGAGAGAAAGAGAAAGAAAGAGCGCAGAGAGAGAAAGAGAAAGAAAGAGCGCAGAGAGAGAGAGAGAAAGAGCTCAGAGAGAGAGAAAGAAAGAGCGTAGAGAGAGAAAGAAAGAGCGCAGAGAGAAAGAAAGACCGCAGAGAGAGAGAAAGATCCCAGAGAGAGAGAAAGAAAGTGCGCAGAGAGAAAGAAAGAGCGCAGAGAGAGAAAGAGAAAGAAAGAGTGAAGAGAGAGAAAGAGAAAGAAAGAGCGCAGAGAGAGAGAGAGAAAGAGCGCAGAGAGAGAAAGAAAGAGCGCAGAGAGAGAGAGCGCAGAGAGAAAGAAAGAGCGCAGAGAGAGAAAGAGCGCAGAGAGAGAGAAAGAAAGTGCGCAGAGAGAAAGAAAGAGCGCAGAGAGAAAGAAAGAGCGCAGAGAGAGAAAGAGAAAGAAAGAGCGCAGAGAGAGAGAGAGAGAAAGAGCGCAGAGAGAGAGAGAAAGAGCGCAGAGAGAGAGAAAGTCAGAGTGCAGAGAGAAAGAAAGAGCGCAGAGAGAAAGAAAGAAAGAGCGCAGAGAGAGAGAAAGAAAGAGCGCAGAGAGAGAGAAAGAAAGAGCGCAGAGAGAGAAAGAAAGAGCGCAGAGAGAGAGAAAGAAAGAGCGCAGAGAGAGAAAGAGCGCAGAGAGAAAGAGCACAGAGAGAGAATGAGCGCAGAGAGAGAGAAAGAGCGCAGAGAAAGAAAGAAAGAACGCAGAGAGAGAAAGAAAGAGCGCAGAGAGAGAGAAAGAAAGAGCGCAGAGAGAGAGAAAGAAAGAGCGCAGAGAGAGAGCGCAGAGAGAGAGAGAAAGAAAGAGCGCAGAGAGAGAAAGAAAGAGCGCAGAGAAAGAGCGCAGAGAGAGAAAAAAAGAGCGCAGAAAGAAAGAAAGAGCGCAGAGAGAAAGAAAGAGCGCAGAGAGAGAGAGCGCAGAGAGAGAAAGAGAATGAAAGAGCGCAGAGAGAGAAAGAGAAAGAAAGAGCGCAGAGAGAGAAAGAGAAAGAAAGAGCGCAGAGAGAGGGAGAGAAAGAGCGCAGAGAGAGAGAGAGAGAGAGAGAGAGAGCGCAGAGAGAGAGAAAGAAAGAGCGCAGAGAGAGAAAGAAAGAGCGCAGAGAGAGCGCAGAGAGAAAGAAAGAGCGCAGAGAGAAAGAAAGAGCGCAGAGAGAGAGAAAGAGAAAGAAAGAGCGCAGAGAGAGAGAGAGTGCAGAGAGAGAGAAAGAAAGAGCGCAGAGAGAGAGAAAGAGCCCAGAGAGAGAGAAAGAAAGAGCGCAGAGAGAGAGAAAGAAAGAGCGCAGAGAGAGAAAGAAAGAGCGCAGAGAGAGCGCAGAGAGAGAGAGAGAGCGCAGAGAGAGAGAGAGCGCAGAGAGAGAGAGAGCGCAGAGAGAGAGAGCGCAGAGAGAGAGAGCGCAGAGAGAGAGAGCGCAGAGAGAGAGAGCGCGCAGAGAGAGAGCGCAGAGAGAGAGCGCAGAGAGAGAGAGCACAGAGAGAGAGAGAGCGCAGAGAGAGAGAGCGCGCAGAGAGAGAGAGAGCGCAGAGAGAGAAAGAGCGCAGAGAGAAAGAAAGAGCGCAGAGAGAAAGAAAGTGCGCAGAGAGAAAGAAAGAGCGCAGAGAGAGAAAGAGCGCAGAGAGAAAGAAAGAGCGCAGAGAGAGAGAGAAGAAGCGCAGAGAGAGAGAAAAAAAGAGTGCAGAGAGAGAGAAAGAAAAAGCACAGAGAGAGACAAAGAGCGCAGAGAGAGAGAAAGAAAGAGCGCAGAGAGAGAAAGAAAGAGCGCAGAGAGAGAAAGAAAGAGCGCAGAGAGTGAGAGAGAAAGAGCGCAGAGAGAAAGAAAGAGCGCAGAGAGAGAGAGAGAGAGAGCGCAGAGAGAGAGAGAGCGCAGAGAGAGAGCGCAGAGAGAGAGAGCGCAGAGAGAGAGAGCGCAGAGAGAGCGCAGAGAGAGAGAGCGCGCAGAGAGAGAGAGCGCAGAGAGAGAGCGCAGAGAGAGAGAGAGCGCAGAGAGAGAGAGAGCGCAGAGAGAGAGAGAGCGCAGAGAGAAAGAGAGCGCAGAAAGAGAGAGAGCGCAGAGAGAGAGAGAGCGCAGAGAGAGAGAGAGCGCAGAGAGAGAAAGAAAGTGCGCAGAGAGAAAGAAAGTGCGCAGAGAGAAAGAAAGTGCGCAGAGAGAAAGAAAGAGCGCAGAGAGAGAAAGAGCGCAGAGAGAGAGAGAAGGAGCGCAGAGAGAGAGAAAAAAAGAGTGCAGAGAGAGAGAGAAAAAGCACAGAGAGAGGCAAAGAGCGCAGAGAGAGAGAGAGCGCAGAGAGAGAGAGAGCGCAGAGAGAGAGCGCAGAGAGAGAGAGAGCGCAGAGAGAGAGAGCGCAGAGAGAGAGAGCGCAGAGAGAGAGCGCAGAGAGAGAGAGCGCGCAGAGAGAGAAAACGCAGAGAGAGAGAGAGCGCAGAGAGAGAGAGAGCGCAGAGAGAGAGAGAGTGCAGAGAGAGAGAGAGCGCAGAGAGAGAAAGAGCGCAGAGAGAAAGAAAGAGCGCAGAGAGAAAGAAAGAGCGCAGAGAGAAAGAAAGAGCGCAGAGAGAAAGAAAGTGCGCACAGAGAGAAAGAGCGCAGAGAGAAAGAAAGAGCGCAGAGAGAGAGAGAAGGAGCGCAGAGAGAGAGAGAAGGAGCGCAGAGAGAGAGAAAAAAAGAGTGCAGAGAGAGAGAAAGAAAGAGCGCAGAGAGAGAAAGAAAGAGCGCAGAGAGAGAAAGAAAGAGCGCAGAGAGAGAAAGAAAGAGCGCAGAGAGTGAGAGAGAAAGAGCGCAGAGAGAAAGAAAGAGCGCAGAGAGAGATAGAGAGAGCGCAGAGAGAGAGAACGCAGAGAGAGAGAGCGCAGAGAGAGAGCGCAGAGAGAGAGAGCACGCAGAGAGAGAGAGCGCAGTTAGAGAGCGCAGAGAGAGAGCGCAGAGAGAGAGAGCGCAGAGAGAGAGAGCGCAGAGAGAGAGAGAGAGCGCAGAGAGAGAGAGAGCGCAGAGAGAGAGAGAGCGCAGAGAGAGAAAGTGCGCATAGAGAAAGAAAGTGCGCATAGAGAAAGAAAGTGCGCAGAGAGAAAGAAAGTGCGCAGAGAGAAAGAAAGAGCGCAGAGAGAGAAAGAGCGCAGAGAGAAAGAAAGAGCGCAGAGAGAGAGAGAAGGAGCGCAGAGAGAGAGAAAAAAAGAGTGCAGAGAGAGAGAAAGAAAAAGCACAGAGAGAGACAAAGAGCGCAGAGAGAGAGAAAGAAAGAGCGCAGAGAGAGAAAGAAAGAGCGCAGAGAGAGAAAGAAAGAGCGCAGAGAGTGAGAGAGAAAGAGCTCAGAGAGAGAAAGAAAGAGCGCAGAGAGAGAGAGAAAGAAAGAGCGCAGAGAGAGAGAGGAAGAAAGAGCGCAGAGAGAGAGAAAGAAAGAGCGCAGAGAGAGAAAGAGCGCAGAGAGAAAGAAAGAGCGCAGAGAGAGAGAGAAAGAAAGAAAGAGCGCAGAGAGAGAGGAAGAAAGAGCGCAGAGAGAGAGAAAGAAAGAGCGCAGAGAGAGAGAGAAAGAAATAGCGCAGAGAGAGAGAGCGCAGAGAGAGAGAAAGAGCGCAGAGAGAGAGAAAGAAAGAGCGCAGAGAGAGAGAGCGCAGAGAGAAAGAAAGAACGCAGAGAGAAAGAAAGAGCGCAGAGAGAAAGAAAGAGCGCAGAGAGAGAGAAAGAGAAAGAAAGAGCGCAGAGAGAGAGAAAGAGCGCAGAGAGAGAGAAAGAGTGCAGAGAGAGAGAAAGAAAGAGCGCAGAGAGAGAGAAAGAGCGCAGAGAGAGAGAAAGAAAGAGCGCAGAGAGAGAAAGAAAGAGCGCAGAGAGAGAAAGAAAGAGCGCAGAGAGAGAGAGCGCAGAGAGAGAAAGAGAAAGAAAGAGCGCAGAGAGAAAGAGAAAGAAAGAGCGCAGAGAGAGAGAGAGCGCAGAGAGAGAGAGAGAAAGAGCTCAGAGAGAGAGAAAGAAAGAGCGCAGAGAGAGAAAGAAAGAGCGCAGAGAGAAAGAAAGAGCGCAGAGAGAGAGAAAGATCCCAGAGAGAGAGAAAGAAAGTGCGCAGAGAGAGAAAGAAAGAGCGCAGAGAGAGAAAGAAAGAGCGCAGAGAGAAAGAGCGCAGAGAGAGAAAGAGAAAGAAAGAGTGAAGAGAGAGAAAGAGAAAGAAAGAGCGCAGAGAGAGAGAGAGAAAGAGCGCAGAGAGAGAAAGAGAAAGAAAGAGCGCAGAGAGAGAAAGAGAAAGAAAGAGCGCAGAGAGAGGGAGAGAAAGAGCGCAGAGAGAGAGAGAGAGAGAGCGCAGAGAGAGAGAAAGAAAGAGCGCAGAGAGAGAGAAAGAAAGAGCGCAGAGAGAGAGAGCGCAGAGAGAAAGAAAGAGCGCAGAGAGAAAGAAAGAGCGCAGAGAGAGAGAAAGAGAAAGAAAGAGCGCAGAGAGAGAGAAAGAGCGCAGAGAGAGAGAAAGAGTGCAGAGAGAGAGAAAGAAAGAGCGCAGAGAGAGAGAAAGAGCGCAGAGAGAGAGAAAGAAAGAGCGCAGAGAGAGAAAGAAAGAGCGCAGAGAGAGAAAGAAAGAGCGCAGAGAGAGAGAGCGCAGAGAGAGAAAGAGAAAGAAAGAGCGCAGAGAGAAAGAGAAAGAAAGAGCGCAGAGAGAGAGAGAGAGCGCAGAGAGAGAGAGAGAAAGAGCTCAGAGAGAGAGAAAGAAAGAGCGCAGAGAGAGAAAGAAAGAGCGCAGAGAGAAAGAAAGAGCGCAGAGAGAGAGAAAGATCCCAGAGAGAGAGAAAGAAAGTGCGCAGAGAGAGAAAGAAAGAGCGCAGAGAGAGAAAGAAAGAGCGCAGAGAGAAAGAGCGCAGAGAGAGAAAGAGAAAGAAAGAGTGAAGAGAGAGAAAGAGAAAGAAAGAGCGCAGAGAGAGAGAGAGAAAGAGCGCAGAGAGAGAAAGAAAGAGCGCAGAGAGAGAGAGCGCAGAGAGAAAGAAAGAGCGCAGAGAGAGAAAGAGCGCAGAGAGAGAGAAAGAAAGTGCGCAGAGAGAAAGAAAGAGCGCAGAGAGAGAGAGAGAAAGAGCGCAGAGAGAGAGAAAGAAAGAGCGCAGAGAGAGAAAGAAAGAGCGCAGAGAGAAAGAAAGAGCGCAGAGAGAGAGAAAGATCCCAGAGAGAGAGAAAGAAAGTGCGCAGAGAGAAAGAAAGAGCGCAGAGAGAAAGAGCGCAGAGAGAGAAAGAGAAAGAAAGAGTGAAGAGAGAGAAAGAGAAAGAAAGAGCGCAGAGAGAGAGAGAGAAAGAGCGCAGAGAGAGAAAGAAAGAGCGCAGAGAGAGAGCGCAGAGAGAAAGAAAGAGCGCAGAGAGAGAAAGAGCGCAGAGAGAGAGAAAGAAAGTGCGCAGAGAGAAAGAAAGAGCGCAGAGAGAAAGAAAGAGCGCAGAGAGAGAAATAAAGAGCGCAGAGAGAGAAAGAAAGAGCGCAGAGAGAGAAAGAAAGAGCGCAGAGAAAGAAAGAGCGCAGAGAGAGAGAAAGAAAGAGCGCAGAGAGAGAAAGAAAGAGCGCAAAGAGAGAAAAAAAGAGCGCAAAGAGAGAAAAAAAGAGCGCAGAGAGAAAGAAAGAGTGCAGAGAGAGAGAGAGCGCAGAGAGAGAGCGCAGAGAGAAAGAAAGAGCGCAGAGAGAGAGAGGAAGAAAGAGCGCAGACAGAGAAAGAAAGAGCGCAGAGAGAGAAAGAAAGAGCGCAGAGAGAGAGAGCGCAGAGAGAAAGAAAGAGCGCAGAGAGAAAGAAAGAGCGCAGAGAGAAAGAAAGAGCGCAGAGAGAGAGAAAGAGAAAGAAAGAGCGCAGAGAGAGAGAAAGAGCGCAGAGAGAGAGAAAGAGTGCAGAGAGAGAGAAAGAAAGAGCGCAGAGAGAGAGAAAGAGCGCAGAGAGAGAGAGAGAAAGAGCGCAGAGAGAGAGAAAGAAAGAGCGCAGAGAGAGAAAGAAAGAGCGCAGAGAGAGAAAGAAAGAGCGCAGAGAGAGAAAGAAAGAGCGCAGAGAGAGAGAGAGAGCGCAGAGAGAGAGAGAGAAAGAGCTCAGAGAGAGAGAAAGAAAGAGCGCAGAGAGAGAAAGAAAGAGCGCAGAGAGAAAGAAAGACCGCAGAGAGAGAGAAAGATCCCAGAGAGAGAGAAAGAAAGTGCGCAGAGAGAAAGAAAGAGCGCAGAGAGAAAGAGCGCAGAGAGAGAAAGAGAAAGAAAGAGTGAAGAGAGAGAAAGAGAAAGAAAGAGCGCAGAGAGAGAGAGAGAAAGAGCGCAGAGAGAGAAAGAAAGAGCGCAGAGAGAGAGAGCGCAGAGAGAAAGAAAGAGCGCAGAGAGAGAAAGAAAGAGCGCAGAGAGAGAAAGAAAGAGCGCAGAGAGAGAAAGAAAGAGCGCAGAGAGAGAAAGAAAGAGCGCAGAGAGAGAAAGAAAGAGCGCAGAGAGAGAGAGAGAGCGCAGAGAGAGAGAGAGAAAGAGCTCAGAGAGAGAGAAAGAAAGAGCGCAGAGAGAGAAAGAAAGAGCGCAGAGAGAAAGAAAGACCGCAGAGAGAGAGAAAGATCCCAGAGAGAGAGAAAGAAAGTGCGCAGAGAGAAAGAAAGAGCGCAGAGAGAAAGAGCGCAGAGAGAGAAAGAGAAAGAAAGAGCGCAGAGAGAGAGAAAGAGCGCAGAGAGAGAGAAAGAGTGCAGAGAGAGAGAAAGAAAGAGCGCAGAGAGAGAGAAAGAGAAAGAAAGAGCGCAGAGAGAGAGAAAGAGCGCAGAGAGAGAGAAAGAGTGCAGAGAGAGAGAAAGAAAGAGCGCAGAGAGAGAGAAAGAGCGCAGAGAGAGAGAGAAAGAGCGCAGAGAGAGAGAAAGAAAGAGCGCAGAGAGAGAAAGAAAGAGCGCAGAGAGAGAAAGAAAGAGCGCAGAGAGAGAAAGAAAGAGCGCAGAGAGAGAGAGCGCAGAGAGAGAAAGAGAAAGAAAGAGCGCAGAGAGAGAAAGAGAAAGAAAGAGCGCAGAGAGAGAGAGAGAAAGAGCTCAGAGAGAGAGAAAGAAAGAGCGCAGAGAGAGAAAGAAAGAGCGCAGAGAGAAAGAAAGACCGCAGAGAGAGAGAAAGATCCCAGAGAGAGAGAAAGAAAGTGCGCAGAGAGAAAGAAAGAGCGCAGAGAGAGAAAGAGAAAGAAAGAGTGAAGAGAGAGAAAGAGAAAGAAAGAGCGCAGAGAGAGAGAGAGAAAGAGCGCAGAGAGAGAAAGAAAGAGCGCAGAGAGAGAGAGCGCAGAGAGAAAGAAAGAGCGCAGAGAGAGAAAGAGCGCAGAGAGAGAGAAAGAAAGTGCGCAGAGAGAAAGAAAGAGCGCAGAGAGAAAGAAAGAGCGCAGAGAGAGAAAGAGAAAGAAAGAGCGCAGAGAGAGAGAGAGAGAAAGAGCGCAGAGAGAGAGAGAAAGAGCGCAGAGAGAGAGAAAGTCAGAGTGCAGAGAGAAAGAAAGAGCGCAGAGAGAAAGAAAGAAAGAGCGCAGAGAGAGAGAAAGAAAGAGCGCAGAGAGAGAAAGAAAGAGCGCAGAGAGAGAGAAAGAAAGAGCGCAGAGAGAGAAAGAGCGCAGAGAGAAAGAGCACAGAGAGAGAATGAGCGCAGAGAGAGAGAAAGAGCGCAGAGAAAGAAAGAAAGAACGCAGAGATAGAAAGAAAGAGGGCAGAGAGAGAGAAAGAAAGAGCGCAGAGAGAGAGAAAGAAAGAGCGCAGAGAGAGAGCGCAGAGAGAGAGAGAAAGAAAGAGCGCAGAGAGAGAAAGAAAGAGCGCAGAGAAAGAAAGAGCGCAGAGAGAGAAAAAAAGAGCGCAGAAAGAAAGAAAGAGCGCAGAGAGAAAGAAAGAGCGCAGAGAGAGAGAGCGCAGAGAGAGAAAGAGAATGAAAGAGCGCAGAGAGAGAAAGAGAAAGAAAGAGCGCAGAGAGAGAAAGAGAAAGAAAGAGCGCAGAGAGAGGGAGAGAAAGAGCGCAGAGAGAGAGAGAGAGAGAGAGAGAGAGCGCAGAGAGAGAGAAAGAAAGAGCGCAGAGAGAGAAAGAAAGAGCGCAGAGAGAGCGCAGAGAGAAAGAAAGAGCGCAGAGAGAAAGAAAGAGCGCAGAGAGAGAGAGAGTGCAGAGAGAGAGAAAGAAAGAGCGCAGAGAGAGAGAAAGAGCCCAGAGAGAGAGAAAGAAAGAGCGCAGAGAGAGAGAAAGAAAGAGCGCAGAGAGAGAAAGAAAGAGCGCAGAGAGAGCGCAGAGAGAGAGAGAGAGCGCAGAGAGAGAGCGCAGAGAGAGAGAGAGCGCAGAGAGAGAGCGCAGAGAGAGAGAGAGCGCAGAGAGAGAGAGAGCGCAGAGAGAGAGCGCAGAGAGAGAGAGCGCAGAGAGAGAGAGCGCAGAGAGAGAGCGCAGAGAGAGAGAGCGCGCAGAGAGAGAGAGCGCAGAGAGAGAGCGCAGAGAGAGAGAGAGCGCAGAGAGAGAGAGCGCGCAGAGAGAGAGAGAGCGCAGAGAGAGAAAGAGCGCAGAGAGAAAGAAAGAGCGCAGAGAGAAAGAAAGTGCGCAGAGAGAAAGAAAGAGCGCAGAGAGAGAAAGAGCGCAGAGAGAAAGAAAGAGCGCAGAGAGAGAGAGAAGAAGCGCAGAGAGAGAGAAAAAAAGAGTGCAGAGAGAGAGAAAGAAAAAGCACAGAGAGAGACAAAGAGCGCAGAGAGAGAGAAAGAAAGAGCGCAGAGAGAGAAAGAAAGAGCGCAGAGAGAGAAAAAGAGCGCAGAGAGTGAGAGAGAAAGAGCGCAGAGAGAAAGAAAGAGCGCAGAGAGAGAGAGAGAGAGAGCGCAGAGAGAGAGAGTGCAGAGAGAGAGCGCAGAGAGAGAGCGCAGAGAGAGAGAGCGCAGAGAGAGCGCAGAGAGAGAGAGCGCGCAGAGAGAGCGAGCGCAGAGAGAGAGAGAGCGCAGAGAGAGAGCGCAGAGAGAGAGAGAGCGCAGAGAGAGAGAGAGCGCAGAGAGAGAGAGAGCGCAGAGAGAGAGAGAGCGCAGAGAGAGAGAGAGCGCAGAGAGAGAGAGAGCGCAGAGAGAGAGCGCAGAGAGAGAGAGAGCGCAGAGAGAAAGAAAGTGCGCAGAGAGAAAGAAAGTGCGCAGAGAGAAAGAAAGTGCGCAGAGAGAAAGAAAGAGCGCAGAGAGAGAAAGAGCGCAGAGAGAGAGAGAAGGAGCGCAGAGAGAGAGAAAAAAAGAGTGCAGAGAGAGAGAGAAAAAGCACAGAGAGAGACAAAGAGCGCAGAGAGAGAGAGAGCGCGCAGAGAGAGAGAGAGCGCAGAGAGAGAGAGAGCGCAGAGAGAGAGAGCGCAGAGAGAGAGAGCGCAGAGAGAGAGCGCAGAGAGAGAGAGCGCGCAGAGAGAGAAAACGCAGAGAGAGAGAGAGCGCAGAGAGAGAGAGAGTGCAGAGAGAGAGAGCGCAGAGAGAGAGAGCGCAGAGAGAGAAAGAGCGCAGAGAGAAAGAAAGAGCGCAGAGAGAAAGAAAGAGCGCAGAGAGAAAGAAAGAGCGCAGAGAGAAAGAAAGTGCGCACAGAGAGAAAGAGCGCAGAGAGAAAGAAAGAGCGCAGAGAGAGAGAGAAGGAGCGCAGAGAGAGAGAGAAGGAGCGCAGAGAGAGAGAGAAGGAGCGCAGAGAGAGAGAAAGAAAGAGCGCAGAGAGAGAAAGAAAGAGCGCAGAGAGAGAAAGAAAGAGCGCAGAGAGTGAGAGAGAAAGAGCGCAGAGAGAAAGAAAGAGCGCAGAGAGAGATAGAGAGAGCGCAGAGAGAGAGAACGCAGAGAGAGAGAGCGCAGAGAGAGAGCGCAGAGAGAGAGCGCAGAGAGAGAGAGCGCGCAGAGAGAGAGAGCGCAGTTAGAGAGCGCAGAGAGAGAGCGCAGAGAGAGAGAGCGCAGAGAGAGAGAGAGCGCAGAGAGAGAGAGAGCGCAGAGAGAGAGAGAGCGCAGAGAGAGAGAGAGCGCAGAGAGAGAAAGTGCGCATAGAGAAAGAAAGTGCGCATAGAGAAAGAAAGTGCGCAGAGAGAAAGAAAGTGCGCAGAGAGAAAGAAAGAGCGCAGAGAGAGAAAGAGCGCAGAGAGAAAGAAAGAGCGCAGAGAGAGAGAGAAGGAGCGCAGAGAGAGAGAAAAAAAGAGTGCAGAGAGAGAGAAAGAAAAAGCACAGAGAGAGACAAAGAGCGCAGAGAGAGAGAAAGAAAGAGCGCAGAGAGAGAAAGAAAGAGCGCAGAGAGAGAAAGAAAGAGCGCAGAGAGTGAGAGAGAAAGAGCGCAGAGAGAAAGAAAGAGCGCAGAGAGAGAGAGAAAGAAAGAGCGCAGAGAGAGAGAGGAAGAAAGAGCGCAGAGAGAGAGAAAGAAAGAGCGCAGAGAGAGAAAGAGCGCAGAGAGAAAGAAAGAGTGCAGAGAGAGAGAAAAAAAGAGTGCAGAGAGAGAGAAAGAAAGAGCGCAGAGAGAGAAAGAAAGAGCGCAGAGAGAGAAAGAAAGAGCGCAGAGAGTGAGAGAGAAAGAGCGCAGAGAGAAAGAAAGAGCGCAGAGAGAGAGAGAAAGAAAGAGCGCAGAGAGAGAGGAAGAAAGAGCGCAGAGAGAGAGAAAGAAAGAGCGCAGAGAGAGAGAAAGAAATAGCGCAGAGAGAGAAAGAGCGCAGAGAGAGAGAAAGAGCGCAGAGAGAGAGAAAGAAAGAGCGCAGAGAGAGAGAAAGAAAGAGCGCAGAGAGAGAGCGCGCAGAGAGAGAGAAAGAAAGAGCGCAGAGAGAGAGAAGGAAAGAGCGCAGAGAGAGAAAGAAAGAGCGCAGAGAGAGAGCGCAGAGAGAGAGCACAGAAAGAGAGAAAGAGCGCAGAGAGAAAGAAAGAGCGCAGAGAGAAAGAAAGAAAGAGCGCAGAGAGAGAAAGAAAGAGCGCAGAGAGAGAGAAAGAAAGAGCGCAGAGAGAGAGAGAGAGCGCAGAGAGAGAGAGAGCGCAGAGAGAGAGAGAGCGCAGAGAGAGAGAGAGCGCAGAGAGAGAGAGAGCGCAGAGAGAGAGAGAGCGCAGAGAGAGAGAGAGCGCAGAGAGAGAGAGCGCAGAGAGAGAGAGAGCGCAGAGAGAAAGAAAGAGAGAGCAGAGAGAAAGAAAGTGCGCAGAGAGAAAGAAAGAGCGCAGAGAGAGAGAGAAAGAGCGCAGAGAGAGAGAGAAAGAGCGCAGAGAGAGAAAGAGCGCAGAGAGAAAGAAAGAGCGCAGAGAGAGAGAAAAAAAGAGTGCAGAGAGAGAGAAAGAAAAAGCGCAGAGAGAGACAAAGAGCGAAGAGAGAGAAAGAAAGAGCGCAGAGAGAGAAAGAAAGAGCGCAGAGAGAGAAAGAAAGAGCGTAGAAAGAGAAAGAAAGAGCGCAGAGAGTGAGAGAGAAAGAGCGCAGAGAGAGAAAGAAAGAGCGCAGAGAGAGAAAGAAAGAGCGCAGAGAGAAAGAAAGAGCGTAGAAAGAGAAAGAAAGAGCGCAGAGAGAGAGAAAGAAAGAGCGCAGAGAGAAAGAAAGAGCGCAGAGAGAGAGAAAGAAAGAGCGCAGAGAGTGAGAGAGAAAGAGCGCAAAGAGAAAGAAAGAGCGCAGAGAGAGAGAAAGAAAGAGCGCAGAGAGAGAGAAAGAAAGAGCGCAGAGAGAAAGAAAGAGCGCAGAGAGAGAGAGAAAGAAAGAGCGCAGAGAGAGAGAAAGAGCACAGAGAGAGAGAAAGAGCGCAGAGAGAGAGAAAAAGCGCAGAGAGAGAGAAAGAAAGAGCGCAGAGAGAGAGCGCGCAGAGAGAGAGAAAGAAAGAGCGCAGAGAGAGAGAAAGAAAGAGCGCAGAGAGAGAAAGAAAGAGCGCAGAGAGAGAGAGAGCGCAGAGAGAGAGCGCAGAGAGAGAGCGCAGAGAGAGAGAAAGAGCGCAGAGAGAGAGAAAGAAAGAGCGCAGAGAGAAAGAAAGAGCGCAGAGAGAGAGAAAGAAAGAGCGCAGAGAGAGAAAGAAAGAGCGCAGAGAGAGAGCGCAGAGAGAGAGAAAGAGCGCAGAGAGAGAGAGAGCGCAGAGAGAGAGAGAGCGCAGAGAGAGAGAGAGCGCAGAGAGAGAGAAAGAAAGAGCGCAGAGAGAGAAAGAAAGAGCGCAGAGAGAGAGAGAGCGCAGAGAGAGAGAGAGAGCGCAGAGAGAGAGAGAGAGCGCAGAGAGAGAGAGAGAGCGCAGAGAGAGAGAGAGCGCAGAGAGAGAGAGAGCGCAGAGAGAGAGAGAGAGCGCAGAGAGAGAGAGCGCAGAGAGAGAGAGCTTAGAGAGAGAGAGAGCGCAGAGAGAGAGAGAGCGCAGAGAGAGAGAGAGCGCAGAGAGAGAGAGAGCGCAGAGAGAGAGAGCGCAGAGAGAGAGAGCGCAGAGAGAAAGAAAGAGCGCAGAGAGAGAGAGAAGGAGCGCAGAGAGAGAGAGCGCAGAGAGAGAGAAAAAAAGAGTGCAGAGAGAGAGAAAGAAAAAGCACAGAGAGAGACAAAGAGCGCAGAGAGAGAGAAAGAAAGAGCGCAGAGAGAGAAAGAAAGAGCGCAGAGAGTGAGAGAGAAAGAGCGCAGAGAGAAAGAAAGAGCGCAGAGAGAGAGAGAAAGAAAGAGCGCAGAGAGAGAGAGGAAGAAAGAGCGCAGAGAGAGAGAAAGAAAGAGCGCAGAGAGAGAAAGAGCGCAGAGAGAAAGAAAGAGCGCAGAGAGAGAGAAAAAAAGAGTGCAGAGAGAGAGAAAGAAAAAGCGCAGAGAGAGACAAAGAGCGAAGAGAGAGAAAGAAAGAGCGCAGAGAGAGAAAGAAAGAGCGCAGAGAGAGAAAGAAAGAGCGTAGAAAGAGAAAAAAAGAGCGCAGAGAGTGAGAGAGAAAGAGTGCAGAGAGAGAAAGAAAGAGCGCAGAGAGAGAAAGAAAGAGCGCAGAGAGAAAGAAAGAGCGTAGAAAGAGAAAGAAAGAGCGCAGAGAGTGAGAGAGAAAGAGCGCAAAGAGAAAGAAAGAGCGCAGAGAGAGAGAAAGAAAGAGCGCAGAGAGAGAGAAAGAAAGAGCGCAGAGAGAAAGAAAGAGCGCAGAGAGAGAGAAAGAGCACAGAGAGAGAGAAAGAGCGCAGAGAGAGAGAGAGCGCAGAGAGAGAGAAAGAAAGAGCGCAGAGAGAGAGCGCGCAGAGAGAGAGAAAGAAAGAGCGCAGAGAGAGAGAAAGAAAGAGCGCAGAGAGAGAAAGAAAGAGCGCAGAGAGAGAGAGAGCGCAGAGAGAGAGCGCAGAGAGAGAGCGCAGAGAGAGAGAAAGAGCGCAGAGAGAGAGAAAGAAAGAGCGCAGAGAGAGAGAAAGAAAGAGCGCAGAGAGAAAGAAAGAGCGCAGAGAGAGAAAGAAAGAGCGCAGAGAGATAAAGAAAGAGCGCAGAGAGAGAGCGCAGAGAGAGAGAAAGAGCGCAGAGAGAGAGAGAGCGCAGAGAGAGAGAGAGCGCAGAGAGAGAGAGCGCAGAGAGAGAAAGAAAGAGCGCAGAGAGAGAGAGAGCGCAGAGAGAGAGAGAGAGCGCAGAGAGAGAGAGAGAGCGCAGAGAGAGAGAGAGAGCGCAGAGAGAGAGAGAGAGCGCAGAGAGAGAGAGAGCGCAGAGAGAGAGAGAGCGCAGAGAGAGAGAGCGCAGAGAGAGAGAGAGCGCAGAGAGAGAGAGAGCGCAGAGAGAGAGAGAGCGCAGAGAGAGAGAGAGCGCAGAGAGAGAGAGCGCAGAGAGAGAGAGCGCAGAGAGAAAGAAAGAGCGCAGAGAGAAAGAAAGAGCGCAGAGAGAGAGAAAGAGAGCAGAGAGAAAGAAAGAGAGCAGAGAGAGAGAAAGAGCGCAGAGAGAGAAAGAGCGCAGAGAGAAAGAAAGAGCGCAGAGAGAGAGAGAAGGAGCGCAGAGAGAGAGAAGGAGCGCAGAGAGAGAGGAGCGCAGAGAGAGAGAAGGAGCGCAGAGAGAGAGAAGGAGCGCAGAGAGAGAGGAGCGCAGAGAGAGAGAAAAAAAGAGCGCAGAGAGAGAGAAAAAAAGAGTGCAGAGAGAGAGAAAGAAAAAGCGCAGAGAGAGACAAAGAGCGCAGAGAGAGAAAGAAAGAGCGCAGAGAGAGAAAGAAAGAGCGCAGAGAGAGAAAGAAAGAGCGCAGAGAGAGAAAGAAAGAGCGCAGAGAGTGAGAGAGAAAGAGCGCAGAGAGAAAGAAAGAGCGCAGAGAGAGAGAGAAAGAAAGAGCGCAGAGAGAGAGAGGAAGAAAGAGCGCAGAGAGAGAGAGAAAGAAAGAGCGCAGAGAGAGAGAAAGAAAGAGCGCAGAGAGAGAGAAAGAAAGAGCGCAGAGAGAGAGAAAGAAAGAGCGCAGAGAGAGAGAAAAAAAGAGTGCAGAGAGAGAGAAAAAGCGCAGAGAGAGACAGAGCGCAGAGAGAGAGAAAGAAAGAGCGCAGAGAGAGAAAGAAAGAGCGCAGAGAGAGAAAGAAAGAGCGCAGAGAGAGAAAGAAAGAGCGCAGAGAGAGAAAGAAAGAGCGCAGAGAGTGAGAGAAAGAGCGCAGAGAGTGAGAGAGAAAGAGCGCAGAGAGTGAGAGAGAAAGAGCGCAGAGAGAAAGAAAGAGCGCAGAGAGAGAGGAAGAAAGAGCGCAGAGAGAGAGAAAGAAAGAGCGCAGAGAGAAAGAATGAGCACATAGAGAGAGAGAGCGCAGAGAGAGAGAGAGAGCGCAGAGAGAGAGAGCGCAGAGAGAAAGAGAGAGAGCGCAGAGAGAGACAAAGAAAGAGCGCAGAGAGAGAGAAAGAGCGTAGAGAAAAAAAGAGCGCAGAGAGAGAGAGAGGAAGAAAGAGCGCAGACAGAGAAAGAAAGAAAGAGCGCAGACAGAGAAAGAAAGAAAGAGCACAGAGAGAGAAAGAGAGAGCGCAGAGAGAGAGAGCGCAGAGAGAGAGAGCGCAGAGAAAGAGAGAGCGCAGAGAGAGAGAGAGCGCAGAGAGAGAGAGAGCGCAGAGAGAGAGAGAGCGCAGAGAGAGAGAGAGCGCAGAGAGAGAGAGAGCGCAGAGAGAGAGAGAGCGCAGAGAGAGAGAGAGCGCAGAGAGAGAAAGAGCGCAGAGAGAGAGAGAGAGCAGAGAGAAAGAAAGAGCGCAGAGAGAAAGAAAGAGCGCAGAGAGAGAGAAAGAGAGCAGAGAGAAAGAAAGTGCGCAGAGAGAAAGAAAGAGCGCAGAGAGAGAAAGAAAGAGCGCAGAGAGAGAAAGAAAGAGCGCAGAGAGAGAGAGAAGGAGCGCAGAGAGAGAGAAGGAGCGCAGAGAGAGAGAAAGAGTGCAGAGAGAGAGAAAGAAAAAGCGCAGAGAGAGACAAAGAGCGCAGAGAGAGAGAAAGAAAGAGCGCAGAGAGAAAGAAAGAGCGCAGAGAGAGAAAGAAAGAGCGCAGAGAGTGAGAGAGAAAGAAAGAGCGCAGAGAGAGAGAGAAAGAAAGAGCGCAGAAAGAGGAAGAAAGAGCGCAGAGAGAGAGAAAGAAAGAGCACAGAGAGAGAGAGCGCAGAGAGAAAGAAAGAGCGCAGAGAGAGAGAAAAAAAGAGTGCAGAGAGAGAGAAAGAAAAAGCGCAGAGAGAGACAAAGAGCGCAGAGAGAGAGAAAGAAAGAGCGCAGAGAGAGAAAGAAAGAGCGCAGAGAGAGAAAGAAAGAGCGCAGAGAGAGAAAGAGAGCGCAGAGAGAGAAGAGAGCGCAGAGAGTGAGAGAGAGCGCAGAGAGAGAGAGAGAGCGCAGAGAGAGAGAGAAAGAGCGCAGAGAGAGAGAAAGAAAGAGCGCAGAGAGAAAGAAAGAGCACATAGAGAGAGAAAGAGCGCAGAGAGAGAGAGAAAGAGCGCAGAGAGAGAGAGAAAGAGCGCAGAGAGAGAGAGAGAGCGCAGAGAGAGAGAGAGAGCGCAGAGAGAGAGAGAGAGCGCAGAGAGAGAGAGAGCGCAGAGAGAGAGAGAGCGCAGAGAGAGAGAGAGCGCAGAGAGAGAGAGAGCGCAGAGAGAGAGAGCGCAGAGAGAGAGAGCGCAGAGAGAGAGAGCGCAGAGAGAGAGAGAGCGCAGAGAGAGAAAGAGCGCAGAGAGAGAGAAAGAGCGCAGAGAGAGAGAAAGAGAGCAGAGAGAAAGAAAGTGCGCAGAGAGAAAGAAAGAGCGCAGAGAGAGAAAGAGCGCAGAGAGAAAGAAAGAGCGCAGAGAGAGAGAGAAGGAGCGCAGAGAGAGAGAGCGCAGAGAGAGAGAAAAAAAGAGTGCAGAGAGAGAGAAAGAAAAAGCAAAGAGAGAGACAAAGAGCGCAGAGAGAGAGAAAGAAAGAGCGCAGAGAGAGAAAGAAAGAGCGCAGAGAGAGAAAGAAAGAGCGCAGAGAGAGAGAGAGCGCAGAGAGAGAGCGCAGAGAGAGAGAAAGAGCGCAGAGAGAGAGAAAGAGCGCAGAGAGAAAGAAAGAGCGCAGAGAGAGAGAAGGAGCGCAGAGAGAGAGAAGGAGCGCAGAGAGAGAGAAGGAGCGCAGAGAGAGAGAAAAAAAGAGCGCAGAGAGAGAGAAAAAAAGAGTGCAGAGAGAGAGAAAGAAAAAGCGCAGAGAGAGACAAAGAGCGCAGAGAGAGAGAAAGAAAGAGCGCAGAGAGAGAAAGAAAGAGCGCAGAGAGAGAAAGAAAGAGCGCAGAGAGAAAGAAAGAGCGCAGAGAGAGAGAGAAAGAAAGAGCGCAGAGAGAGAGAGGAAGAAAGAGCGCAGAGAGAGAGAGAAAGAAAGAGCGCAGAGAGAGAGAAAGAAAGAGCGCAGAGAGAGAGAAAGAAAGAGCGCAGAGAGAGAGAAAGAAAGAGCGCAGAGAGAGAGAAAAAAAGAGTGCAGAGAGAGAGAAAAAGCGCAGAGAGAGACAGAGCGCAGAGAGAGAGAAAGAAAGAGCGCAGAGAGAGAAAGAAAGAGCGCAGAGAGAGAAAGAAAGAGCGCAGAGAGAGAAAGAAAGAAGAAAGAGCGCAGAGAGTGAGAGAGCGCAGAGAGTGAGAGAGAAAGAGCGCAGAGAGAAAGAAAGAGCGCAGAGAGAGAGAGAAAGAAAGAGCGCAGAGAGAGAGGAAGAAAGAGCGCAGAGAGAAAGAAAGAGCACATAGAGAGAGAGAGCGCAGAGAGAGAGAGAGAGAGCGCAGAGAGAGAGAGCGCAGAGAGAAAGAGAGAGAGCGCAGAGAGAGACAAAGAAAGAGCGCAGAGAGAGAGAAAGTGCGTAGAGAAAAAAAGAGCGCAGAGAGAGAGAGAGGAAGAAAGAGCGCAGACAGAGAAAGAAAGAAAGAGCGCAGACAGAGAAAGAAAGAAAGAGCGCAGAGAGAGAAAGAGAGAGCGCAGAGAGAGAGAGCGCAGAGAGAGAGAGAGCGCAGAGAGAGAGAGAGCGCAGAGAGAGAGAGAGCGCAGAGAGAGAGAGAGCGCAGAGAGAGAGAGAGCGCAGAGAGAGAGAGAGCGCAGAGAGAGAGAGAGCACAGAGAGAGAGAGCGCAGAGAGAGAGAGAGCGCAGAGAGAAAGAAAGAGCGCAGAGAGAGAGAAAGAGAGCAGAGAGAAAGAAAGTGCGCAGAGAGAAAGAAAGAGCGCAGAGAGAGAAAGAGCGCAGAGAGAGAAAGAAAGAGCGCAGAGAGAGAGAGAAGGAGCGCAGAGAGAGAGAAGGAGCGCAGAGAGAGAGAAAGAGTGCAGAGAGAGAGAAAGAAAAAGCGCAGAGAGAGACAAAGAGCGCAGAGAGAGAGAAAGAAAGAGCGCAGAGAGAAAGAAAGAGCGCAGAGAGAGAAAGAAAGAGTGCAGAGAGTGAGAGAGAAAGAAAGAGCGCAGAGAGAGAGAGAAAGAAAGAGCGCAGAAAGAGGAAGAAAGAGCGCAGAGAGAGAGAAAGAAAGAGCACAGAGAGAGAGAGCGCAGAGAGAAAGAAAGAGCGCAGAGAGAGAGAAAAAAAGAGTGCAGAGAGAGAGAAAGAAAAAGCGCAGAGAGAGACAAAGAGCGCAGAGAGAGAGAAAGAAAGAGCGCAGAGAGAGAAAGAAAGAGCGCAGAGAGAGAAAGAAAGAGCGCAGAGAGAGAAAGAGAGCGCAGAGAGAGAAAGAGAGCGCAGAGAGTGAGAGAGAGCGCAGAGAGAGAGAGAGAGCGCAGAGAGAGAGAGAAAGAAAGATCGCAGAGAGAGAGGAAGAAAGAGCGCAGAGAGAGAGAAAGAAAGAGCGCAGAGAGAAAGAAAGAGCACATAGAGAGAGAAAGAGCGCAGAGAGAGAGAAAGAGCGCAGAGAGAGAGAGAAAGAGCGCAGAGAGAGAGAGAGAGCGCAGAGAGAGAGAGAGAGCGCAGAGAGAGAGAGAGAGCGCAGAGAGAGAGAGAGCGCAGAGAGAGAGAGAGAGAGCAGAGAGAGAGAGAGCGCAGAGAGAGAGAGCGCAGAGAGAGAGAGAGCGCAGAGAGAGAGAGCGCAGAGAGAGAGAGCGCAGAGTGAGAGCGCAGAGTGAGAGCGCAGAGAGAGAGAGAGCGCAGAGAGAGAAAGAGCGCAGAGAGAGAGAAAGAGCGCAGAGAGAGAGAAAGAGAGCAGAGAGAAAGAAAGTGCGCAGAGAGAAAGAAAGAGCGCAGAGAGAGAAAGTGCGCAGAGTGAAAGAAAGAGCGCAGAGAGAGAGAGAAGGAGCGCAGAGAGAGAGAGCGCAGAGAGAGAGAAAAAAAGAGTGCAGAGAGAGAGAAAGAAAAAGCACAGAGAGAGACAAAGAGCGCAGCGAGAGAGAAAGAAAGAGCACAGAGAGAGAAAGAAAGAGCGCAGAGAGAGAAAGAAAGAGCGCAGAGTGAGAGAGAGCGCAGAGAGAGAGCGCAGAGAGAGAGCGCAGAGAGAGAGCGCAGAGAGAGAGCGCAGAGAGAGAGAAAGAGCGCAGAGAGAGAGAAAGAGCGCAGAGAGAAAGAAAGAGCGCAGAGAGAGAGAAAGAAAGAGCGCAGAGAGAGAAAGAAAGAGCGCAGAGAGAGAGCGCAGAGAGAGAGAAAGAGCGCAGAGAGAGAGAGAGCGCAGAGAGAGAGAGAGCGCAGAGAGAGAGAAAGAAAGAGCGCAGAGAGAGAAAGAAAGAGCGCAGAGAGAGAGAGAGCGCAGAGAGAGAGAGAGAGCGCAGAGAGAGAGAGAGAGCGCAGAGAGAGAGAGAGCGCAGAGAGAGAGAGAGAGAGAGCGCAGAGAGAGAGAGAGAGAGCGCAGAGAGAGAGAGAGCGCAGAGAGAGAGAGAGAGCGCAGAGAGAGAGAGAGAGCGCAGAGAGAGAGAGAGCGCAGAGAGAGAGAGAATCGCAGAGAGAGAGAGCGCAGAGAGAGAGCGCAGAGAGAGAGAGCGCAGAGAGAGAGAGCGCAGAGAGAAAGAAAGAGCGCAGAGAGAGAGAAAGAGCGCAGAGAGAGAGAAAGAGAGCAGAGAGAAAGAAAGTGCGCAGAGAGAAAGAAAGAGCGCAGAGAGAGAGAAGGAGCGCAAAGAGAGAGAAGGAGCGCAGAGAGAGAGAAGGAGCGCAGAGAGAGAGAAGGAGCGCAGAGAGAGAGAAGGAGCGCAGAGAGAGAGGAGCGCAGAGAGAGAGAGAAGGAGCGCAGAGAGAGAGAAGGAGCGCAGAGAGAGAGAAGGAGCGCAGAGAGAGAGAAGGAGCGCAGAGAGAGAGAAGGAGCGCAGAGAGAGAGAAAAAAAGAGCGCAGAGAGAGAAAGAAAGAGCGCAGAGAGAGAAAGAAAGAGCGCAGAGAGAGAAAGAAAGAGCGCAGAGAGAGAAAGAAAGAGCGCAGAGAGAGAAAGAAAGAGCGCAGAGAGAGAGAGAAAGAGCGCAGAGAGTGAGAGAGAAAGAGCGCAGAGAGAAAGAAAGAGCGCAGAGAGAGAGAGAAAGAAAGAGCGCAGAGAGAGAGGAAGAAAGAGCGCAGAGAGAGAGAAAGAAAGAGCGCAGAGAGAAAGAAAGAGCACATAGAGAGAGAGAGCGCAGAGAGAGAGAGAGAGAGCGCAGAGAGAGAGAGAGAGAGCGCAGAGAGAGAGAGCGCAGAGAGAAAGAGAGAGAGCGCAGAGAGAGACAAAGAAAGAGCGCAGAGAGAGAGAAAGAGCGTAGAGAAAAAAAGAACGCAGAGAGAGAGAGAGGAAGAAAGAGCGCAGACAGAGAAAGAAAGAAAGAGCGCAGACAGAGAAAGAAAGAAAGAGCGCAGAGAGAGAAAGAGAGAGCGCAGAGAGAGAGAGAGCGCAGAGAGAGAGAGAGCGCAGAGAGAGAGAGAGCGCAGAGAGAGAGAGAGCGCAGAGAGAGAGAGAGCGCAGAGAGAGAGAGAGCGCAGAGAGAGAGAGAGCGCAGAGAGAGAGAGCGCAGAGAGAGAGAGAGCGCAGAGAGAAAGAAAGAGCGCAGAGAGAAAGAAAGAGCGCAGAGAGAGAGAAAGAGAGCAGAGAGAAAGAAAGTGCGCAGAGAGAAAGAAAGAGCGCAGAGAGAGAAAGAGCGCAGAGAGAGAGAGAAAGAGCGCAGAGAGAGAGAGAAAGAGCGCAGAGAGAGAGAAGGAGCGCAGAGAGAGAGAAGGAGCGCAGAGAGAGAGAAAGAGTGCAGAGAGAGAGAAAGAAAAAGCGCAGAGAGAGACAAAGAGCGCAGAGAGAGAGAAAGAAAGAGCGCAGAGAGAAAGAAAGAGCGCAGAGAGAGAAAGAAAGAGCGCAGAGAGTGAGAGAGAAAGAAAGAGCGCAGAGAGAGAGAGAAAGAAAGAGCGCAGAAAGAGGAAGAAAGAGCGCAGAGAGAGAGAAAGAAAGAGCACAGAGAGAGAGAGCGCAGAGAGAAAGAAAGAGCGCAGAGAGAGAGAAAAAAAGAGTGCAGAGAGAGAGAAAGAAAAAGCGCAGAGAGAGACAAAGAGCGCAGAGAGAGAGAAAGAAAGAGCGCAGAGAGTGAAAGAAAGAGCGCAGAGAGAGAAAGAAAGAGCGCAGAGAGAGAAAGAGAGCGCAGAGAGTGAGAGAGAGCGCAGAGAGAGAGAGAAAGAAAGAGCGCAGAGAGAGAGGAAGAAAGAGCGCAGAGAGAGAGAGAAAGAGCGCAGAGAGAGAGAGAGAGCACAGAGAGAGAGAGAGAGCGCAGAGAGAGAGAGAGAGCGCAGAGAGAGAGAGAGCGCAGAGAGAGAGAGAGCGCAGAGAGAGAGAGAGCGCAGAGAGAGAGAGAGCGCAGAGAGAGAGAGCGCAGAGAGAGAGCGCAGAGAGAGAGAGCGCAGAGAGAGAGAGCGCAGAGAGAGAGAGAGCGCAGAGAGAGAAAGAGCGCAGAGAGAAAGAAAGAGCGCAGAGAGAGAGAAAGAGAGCAGAGAGAAAGAAAGTGCGCAGAGAGAAAGAAAGAGCGCAGAGAGAGAAAGAGCGCAGAGAGAAAGAAAGAGCGCAGAGAGAGAGAGAAGGAGCGCAGAGAGAGAGAGCGCAGAGAGAGAAAAAAAAGAGTGCAGAGAGAGAGAAAGAAAAAGCACAGAGAGAGACAAAGAGCGCAGAGAGAGAGAAAGAAAGAGCGCAGAGAGAGAAAGAAAGAGCGCAGAGAGAGAAAGAAAGAGCGCAGAGAGAGAGAGAGCGCAGAGAGAGAGAGAGCGCAGAGAGAGAGCGCAGAGAGAGAGCGCAGAGAGAGAGCGCAGAGAGAGAGCGCAGAGAGAGAGAAAGAGCGCAGAGAGAGAGATAGAAAGAGCGCAGAGAGAAAGAAAGAGCGCAGAGAGAGAGAAAGAAAGAGCGCAGAGAGAGAAAGAAAGAGCGCAGAGAGAGAGCGCAGAGAGAGAGCGCAGAGAGAGAGAAAGAGCGCAGAGAGAGAGAGAGCGCAGAGAGAGAGAGAGCGCAGAGAGAGAGAAAGAAAGAGCGCAGAGAGAGAGAGAGCGCAGAGAGAGAGAGAGAGCGCAGAGAGAGAGAGAGAGCGCAGAGAGAGAGAGAGAGCGCAGAGAGAGAGAGAGAGCGCAGAGAGAGAGAGAGAGCGCAGAGAGAGAGAGAGCGCAGAGAGAGAGAGAGCGCAGAGAGAGAGAGAGCGCAGAGAGAGAGAGAGCGCAGAGAGAGAGAGCGCAGAGAGAGAGAGAGCGCAGAGAGAGAGAGAGCGCAGAGAGAGAGAGCGCAGAGAGAAAGAAAGAGCGCAGAGAGAGAGAAAGAGCGCAGAGAGAGAGAAAGAGAGCAGAGAGAAAGAAAGTGCGCAGAGAGAAAGAAAGAGCGCAGAGAGAGAAAGAGCGCAGAGAGAAAGAAAGAGCGCAGAGAGAGAGAGAAGGAGCGCAAAGAGAGAGAAGGAGCGCAGAGAGAGAGAAGGAGCGCAGAGAGAGAGAAGGAGCGCAGAGAGAGAGAAGGAGCGCAGAGAGAGAGAAGGAGCGCAGAGAGAGAGAAGGAGCGCAGAGAGAGAGAAGGAGCGCAGAGAGAGAGAAGGAGCGCAGAGAGAGAGAAGGAGCGCAGAGAGAGAGAAAAAAAGAGCGCAGAGAGAGAGAAAGAAAGAGCGCAGAGAGAGAAAGAAAGAGCGCAGAGAGAGAAAGAAAGAGCGCAGAGAGAGAAAGAAAGAGCGCAGAGAGAGAAAGAAAGAGCGCAGAGAGAGAAAGAAAGAGCGCAGAGAGTGAGAGAAAGAGCGCAGAGAGTGAGAGAGAAAGAGCGCAGAGAGAAAGAAAGAGCGCAGAGAGAGAGAGAAAGAAAGAGCGCAGAGAGAGAGGAAGAAAGAGCGCAGAGAGAGAGAAAGAAAGAGCGCAGAGAGAAAGAAAGAGCACATAGAGAGAGAAAGAGCGTAGAGAAAAAAAGAGCGCAGAGAGAGAGAGAGGAAGAAAGAGCGCAGACAGAGAAAGAAAGAAAGAGCGCAGACAGAGAAAGAAAGAAAGAGCGCAGAGAGAGAAAGAGAGAGCGCAGAGAGAGAGAGCGCAGAGAGAGAGAGAGCGCAGAGAGAGAGAGAGCGCAGAGAGAGAGAGCGCAGAGAGAGAGAGAGTGCAGAGAGAGAGAGAGCGCAGAGAGAGAGAGAGCGCAGAGAGAGAGAGAGCGCAGAGAGAGAGAGAGCGCAGAGAGAGAGAGAGCGCAGAGAGAAAGAAAGAGCGCAGAGAGAAAGAAAGAGCGCAGAGAGAGAGAAAGAGAGCAGAGAGAAAGAAAGTGCGCAGAGAGAAAGAAAGAGCGCAGAGAGAGAAAGAGCGCAGAGAGAGAAAGAAAGAGCGCAGAGAGAGAGAGAAGGAGCGCAGAGAGAGAGAAGGAGCGCAGAGAGAGAGAAAGAGTGCAGAGAGAGAGAAAGAAAAAGCGCAGAGAGAGACAAAGAGCGCAGAGAGAGAGAAAGAAAGAGCGCAGAGAGAAAGAAAGAGCGCAGAGAGAGAAAGAAAGAGCGCAGAGAGTGAGAGAGAAAGAAAGAGCGCAGAGAGAGAGAGAAAGAAAGAGCGCAGAAAGAGGAAGAAAGAGCGCAGAGAGAGAGAAAGAAAGAGCACAGAGAGAGAGAGCGCAGAGAGAAAGAAAGAGCGCAGAGAGAGAGAAAAAAAGAGTGCAGAGAGAGAGAAAGAAAAAGCGCAGAGAGAGACAAAGAGCGCAGAGAGAGAGAAAGAAAGAGCGCAGAGAGAGAAAGAAAGAGCGCAGAGAGAGAAAGAAAGAGCGCAGAGAGAGAAAGAGAGCGCAGAGAGTGAGAGAGAGCGCAGAGAGAGAGAAAGAGCGCAGAGAGAGAGAGAAAGAAAGAGCGCAGAGAGAGAGGAAGAAAGAGCGCAGAGAGAGAGAAAGAAAGAGCGCAGAGAGAAAGAAAGAGCACATAGAGAGAGAAAGAGCGCAGAGAGAGAGAAAGAGCGCAGAGAGAGAGAGAAAGAGCGCAAAGAGAGAGAGAGAGCGCAGAGAGAGAGAGAGAGAGCGCAGAGAGAGAGAGAGCGCAGAGAGAGAGAGAGCGCAGAGAGAGAGAAAGCGCAGAGAGAGAGAGAGCGCAGAGAGAGAGAGAGCGCAGAGAGAGAGAGAGCGCAGAGAGAGAGAGAGTGCAGAGAGAGAGAGAGCGCAGAGAGAGAGAGAGCGCAGAGAGAGAGAGCGCAGAGAGAGAGAGCGCAGAGAGAGAGAGAGCGCAGAGAGAGAAAGAGCGCAGAGAGAAAGAAAGAGCGCAGAGAGAGAGAAAGAGAGCAGAGAGAAAGAAAGTGCGCAGAGAGAAAGAAAGAGCGCAGAGAGAGAAAGAGCGCAGAGAGAAAGAAAGAGCGCAGAGAGAGAGAGAAGGAGCGCAGAGAGAGAGAGCGCAGAGAGAGAGAAAAAAAGAGTGCAGAGAGAGAGAAAGAAAAAGCACAGAGAGAGACAAAGAGCGCAGAGAGAGAGAAAGAAAGAGCGCAGAGAGAGAAAGAAAGAGCGCAGAGAGAGAAAGAAAGAGCGCACAGAGTGAGAGAGAAAGAGCGCAGAGAGAAAGAAAGAGCGCAGAGAGAGAGAGAAAGAAAGAGCGCAGAGAGAGAGAGGAAGAAAGAGCGCAGAGAGAGAGAAAGAAAGAGCGCAGAGAGAGAAAGAGCGCAGAGAGAAAGAAAGAGCGCAGAGAGAGAGAAAAAAAGAGTGCAGAGAGAAAGAAAAAGCGCAGAGAGAGACAAAGAGCGAAGAGAGAGAAAGAAAGAGCGCAGAGAGAGAAAGAAAGAGCGCAGAGAGAGAAAGAAAGAGCATAGAAAGAGAAAGAAAGAGCGCAGAGAGTGAGAGAGAAAGAGCGCAGAGAGAGAAAGAAAGAGCGCAGAGAGAGAAAGAAAGAGCGCAGAGAGAAAGAAAGAGCGTAGAAAGAGAAAGAAAGAGCGCAGAGAGTGAGAGAGAAAGAGCGCAAAGAGAAAGAAAGAGCGCAGAGAGAGAGAAAGAAAGAGCGCAGAGAGAGAGAAAGAAAGAGCGCAGAGAGAGAGAAAGAAAGAGCGCAGAGAGAAAGAAAGAGCGCAGAGAGAGAGAGAAAGAAAGAGCGCAGAGAGAGAGAAAGAGCACAGAGAGAGAGAAAGAGCGCAGAGAGAGAGAAAGAGCGCAGAGAGAGAGAAAGAAAGAGCGCAGAGAGAGAGCGCGCAGAGAGAGAGAAAGAAAGAGCGCAGAGAGAGAAAGAAAGAGCGCAGAGAGAGAGAGAGCGCAGAGAGAGAGCGCAGAGAGAGAGAAAGAAAGAGCGCAGAGAGAAAGAAAGAGCGCAGAGAGAGAGAAAGAAAGAGCGCAGAGAGAGAAAGAAAGAGCGCAGAGAGAGAGCGCAGAGAGAGAGCGCAGAGAGAGAGCGCAGAGAGAGAGCGCAGAGAGAGAGAAAGAGCGCAGAGAGAGAGAGAGCGCAGAGAGAGAGAGAGAGCGCAGAGAGAGAGAAAGAAAGAGCGCAGAGAGAGAAAGAAAGAGCGCAGAGAGAGAGAGAGAGCGCACAGAGAGAGAGAGAGCGCAGAGAGAGAGAGAGCGCAGAGAGAGAGAGCGCAGAGAGAGAGAGAGCGCAGAGAGAGAGAGCGCAGAGAGAGAGAGCGCAGAGAGAGAGAGCGCAGAGAGAGAGAGCGCAGAGAGAAAGAAAGAGCGCAGAGAGAAAGAAAGAGCGCAGAGAGAGAGAAAGAGAGCAGAGAGAAAGAAAGTGCGCAGAGAGAAAGAAAGAGCGCAGAGAGAGAAAGAGCGCAGAGAGAAAGAAAGAGCGCAAAGAGAGAGAAGGAGCGCAGAGAGAGAGAAGGAGCGCAGAGAGAGAGAAGAGCGCAGAGAGAGAGAAGAGCGCAGAGAGAGAGAAGGAGCGCAGAGAGAGAAGAAGAGCGCAGAGAGAGAAGGAGCGCAGAGAGAGAGAAGAGCGCAGAGAGAGAGAAGGAGCGCAGAGAGAGAGAAAAAAGAGCGCAGAGAGAGAGAAAAAAGAGTGCAGAGAGAGAGAAAGAAAAGCGCAGAGAGAGACAAGAGCGCAGAGAGAGAGAAAGAAAGAGCGCAGAGAGAGAAAGAAAGAGCGCAGAGAGAGAAAGAAGAGCGCAGAGAGTGAGAGAGAAAGAGCGCAGAGAGAAAGAAAGAGCGCAGAGAGAGAGAAAGAGCGCAGAGAGAGAGAGGAAGAAAGAGCGCAGAGAGAGAGAGAAAGAAAGAGCGCAGAGAGAGAGAAAGAAAGAGCGCAGAGAGAGAGAAAGAAAGAGCGCAGAGAGAGAGAAAGAAAGAGCGCAGAGAGAGAGAAAAAAGAGTGCAGAGAGAGAGAAAGAGCGCAGAGAGAGACAGAGCGCAGAGAGAGAGAAAGAAAGAGCGCAGAGAGAGAGAAAGAAAGAGCGCAGAGAGAGAAAGAAAGAGCGCAGAGAGTGAGAGAAAGAGCGCAGAGAGAGAGAGAAAGAGCGCAGAGAGAAAGAAAGAGCGCAGAGAGAGAGAGAAAGAAAGAGCGCAGAGAGAGAGAAGAAAGAGCGCAGAGAGAGAGAAAGAAAGAGCGCAGAGAGAAAGAAAGAGCACATAGAGAGAGAGCGCAGAGAGAGAGAGAGAGAGCGCAGAGAGAGAGAGCGCAGAGAGAAAGAGAGAGAGCGCAGAGAGAGACAAAGAAAGAGCGCAGAGAGAGAGAAAGAGCGTAGAGAAAAAAAGAGCGCAGAGAGAGAGAGAGGAAGAAAGAGCGCAGACAGAGAAAGAAAGAAAGAGCACAGACAGAGAAAGAAAGAAAGAGCGCAGAGAGAGAAAGAGAGAGCGCAGAGAGAGAAAGAGAAAGCGCAGAGAGAGAGAGAGCGCAGAGAGAGAGAGAGCGCAGAGAGAGAGAGAGCGCAGAGAGAGAGAGAGAGCGCAGAGAGAGAGAGAGAGAGAGCGCAGAGAGAGAGAGCGCAGAGAGAGAGAGAGCGCAGAGAGAAAGAAAGAGCGCAGAGAGAAAGAAAGAGCGCAGAGAGAGAGAAAGAGAGCAGAGAGAAAGAAAGTGCGCAGAGAGAAAGAAAGTGCGCAGAGAGAAAGAAAGAGCGCAGAGAGAGAAAGAGCGCAGAGAGAGAAAGAAAGAGCGCAGAGAGAGAGAGAAGGAGCGCAGAGAGAGAGAAGGAGCGCAGAGAGAGAGAAAGAGTGCAGAGAGAGAGAAAGAAAAAGCGCAGAGAGAGACAAAGAGCGCAGAGAGAGAGAAAGAAAGAGCGCAGAGAGAAAGAAAGAGCGCAGAGAGAGAAAGAAAGAGCGCAGAGAGTGAGAGAGAAAGAAAGAGCGCAGAGAGAGAGAGAAAGAAAGAGCGCAGAAAGAGGAAGAAAGAGCGCAGAGAGAGAGAAAGAAAGAGCACAGAGAGAGAGAGCGCAGAGAGAAAGAAAGAGCGCAGAGAGAGAGAAAAAAAGAGTGCAGAGAGAGAGAAAGAAAAAGCGCAGAGAGAGACAAAGAGCGCAGAGAGAGAGAAAGAAAGAGCGCAGAGAGAGAAAGAAAGAGCGCAGAGAGAGAAAGAAAGAGCGCAGAGAGAGAAAGAGAGCGCAGAGAGTGAGAGAGAGCGCAGAGAGAAAGAAAGAGCGCAGAGAGAGAGAGAAAGAAAGAGCGCAGAGAGAGAGGAAGAAAGAGCGCAGAGAGAGAGAAAGAAAGAGCGCAGAGAGAAAGAAAGAGCACATAGAGAGAGAAAGAGCGCAGAGAGAGAGAAAGAGCGCAGAGAGAGAGAGAAAGAGCGCAGAGAGAGAAAGCGCAGAGAGAAAGAGAGAGCGCAGAGAGAGACAGAAAGAGCGCAGAGAGAGAGAAAGAGCGTAGAGAAAAAAAGAGCGCAGAGAGAGAGAGAGGAAGAAAGAGCGCAGACAGAGAAAGAAAGAAAGAGCGCAGAGAGAGAGAAAGCACGCAGAGAGAGAAAGAGCGCAGATAGAGAAAGAGCGCAGAGAGAGAAAGAGCGCAGAGAGAGAGAAAGAGCGCAGAGAGAGAAAGAAAGTGCGCAGAGAGAGAAAGAATGAGCGCAGAGAGAGAAAGAAAGAGCGCAGAGAGAGAGAGAGCGCAGAGAGAGAGAGCGCAGAGAGAGAGAGAGCGCAGAGAGAGAGAGAGCGCAGAGAGAGAAAGAAAGAGCGCAGAGAAAGAAAGAGCGCAAAGAGAGAAAAAAAGAGCGCAGAGAGAGATAGAGCACAGAGAGAGAGAGAGCGCAGAGAGAGAAAGAAAGAGCGCAGAGAGAGAAAGAAAGAGCGCAGAGAGAGAGAAAGAAAGAGCGCAGAGAGAGAGCGCAGAGAGAGAGAGAGCGCAGAGAGAGAAAGAAAGAGCGCAGAGAGAGAAAGAAAGAGCGCAGAGAGAGAAAGAGAGCGCAAAGAGAGAAAGAAAGAGCGCAAAGAGAGAAAAAAAGAGCGCAAAGAGAGAAAAAAAGAGCGCAGAGAGAAAGAAAGAGTGCAGAGAGAAAGAAAGAGTGCAGAGAGAAAGAAAGAGCGCAGAGAGAGCGCAGAGAGAGAAAGAGAAAGAAAGAGCGCAGAGAGAGAGAAAGAAAGAGCGCAGAGAGAGAGCGCAGAGAGAGAGAGAGAGAGCGCAGAGAGAGAAAGAAAGAGCGCAGAGAAAGAAAGAGCGCAGAGAGAGAGAAAGATAGAGCGCCGAGAGAGAAAGAAAGAGCGCAAAGAGAGAAAAAAAGAGCCCAGAGAGAAAGAAAGAGCGCAGAGAGAAAGAAAGAGCGCAGAGAGAGAAAGAGAAAGAAAGAGCGCAGAGAGAGAGAAAGAGCGCAGAGAGAGAGAGAGCGCAGAGAGAGAGAGAGAGCGCAGAGAGAGAGAGAGAGCGCAGAGAGAGAGAGAGCGCAGAGAGAGAGAGAGCGCAGAGAGAGAGAGAGCGCAGAGAGAGAGAGAGCGCAGAGAGAGAGAGAGCGCAGAGAGAGAGAGAGCGCAGAGAGAGAGAGCGCAGAGAGAGAGAGCGCAGAGAGAGAGCGCAGAGAGAGAGAGAGCGCAGAGAGAGAAAGAGCGCAGAGAGAAAGAAAGAGCGCAGAGAGAGAGAAAGAGAGCAGAGAGAAAGAAAGTGCGCAGAGAGAAAGAAAGAGCGCAGAGAGAGAAAGAGCGCAGAGAGAAAGAAAGAGCGCAGAGAGAGAGAGAAGGAGCGCAGAGAGAGAGAGCGCAGAGAGAGAGAAAAAAAGAGTGCAGAGAGAGAGAAAGAAAAAGCACAGAGAGAGACAAAGAGCGCAGAGAGAGAGAAAGAAAGAGCACAGAGAGAGAAAGAAAGAGCGCAGAGAGAGAAAGAAAGAGCGCAGAGAGTGAGAGAGAAAGAGCGCAGAGAGAAAGAAAGAGCGCAGAGAGAGAGAGAAAGAAAGAGAGCAGAGAGAGAGAGGAAGAAAGAGCGCAGAGAGAGAGAAAGAAAGAGCGCAGAGAGAGAAAGAGCGCAGAGAGAAAGAAAGAGCGCAGAGAGAGAGAAAAAAAGAGTGCAGAGAGAAAGAAAAAGCGCAGAGAGAGACAAAGAGCGAAGAGAGAGAAAGAAAGAGCGCAGAGAGAGAAAGAAAGAGCGCAGAGAGAGAAAGAAAGAGCTTAGAAAGAGAAAGAAAGAGCGCAGAGAGTGAGAGAGAAAGAGCGCAGAGAGAGAAAGAAAGAGCGCAGAGAGAGAAAGAAAGAGCGCAGAGAGAAAGAAAGAGCGTAGAAAGAGAAAGAAAGAGCGCAGAGAGTGAGAGAGAAAGAGCGCAAAGAGAAAGAAAGAGCGCAGAGAGAGAGAAAGAAAGAGCGCAGAGAGAGAGAAAGAAAGAGCGCAGAGAGAAAGAAAGAGCGCAGAGAGAGAGAGAAAGAAAGAGCGCAGAGAGAGAGAAAGAGCACAGAGAGAGAAAGAGCGCAGAGAGAGAGAAAGAGCGCAGAGAGAGAGAAAGAAAGAGCGCAGAGAGAGAGCGCGCAGAGAGAGAGAAAGAAAGAGCGCAGAGAGAGAGAGAGAAAGAAAGAGCGCAGAGAGAGAAAGAAAGAGCGCAGAGAGAGAGAGAGCGCAGAGAGAGAGCGCAGAGAGAGAGAAAGAAAGAGCGCAGAGAGAAAGAAAGAGCGCAGAGAGAGAGAAAGAAAGAGCGCAGAGAGAGAAAGAAAGAGCGCAGAGAGAGAGCGCAGAGAGACAGCGCAGAGAGACAGCGCAGAGAGAGAGAAAGAGCGCAGAGAGAGAGAGAGCGCAGAGAGAGAGAGAGCACAGAGAGAGAGAAAGAAAGAGCGCAGAGAGAGAAAGAAAGAGCGCAGAGAGAGAGAGAGAGCGCAGAGAGAGAGAGAGCGCAGAGAGAGAGAGAGCGCAGAGAGAGAGAGAGCGCAGAGAGAGAGAGCGCAGAGAGAGAGAGCGCAGAGAGAGAGAGAGCGCAGAGAGAGAGAGAGCGCAGAGAGAGAGAGAGCGCAGAGAGAGAGAGCGCAGAGAGAGAGAGCGCAGAGAGAAAGAAAGAGTGCAGAGAGAAAGAAAGAGCGCAGAGAGAGAGAAAGAGAGCAGAGAGAAAGAAAGTGCGCAGAGAGAAAGAAAGAGCGCAGAGAGAGAAAGAGCGCAGAGAGAAAGAAAGAACGCAAAGAGAGAGAAGGAGCGCAGAGAGAGAGAAGGAGCGCAGAGAGAGAGAAGGAGCGCAGAGAGAGAGAAGGAGCGCAGAGAGAGAGAAGGAGCGCAGAGAGAGAGAAGGAGCGCAGAGAGAGAGAAGGAGCGCAGAGAGAGAGAAGGAGCGCAGAGAGAGAGAAGGAGCGCAGAGAGAGAGAAAAAAAGAGCGCAGAGAGAGAGAAAAAAAGAGTGCAGAGAGAGAGAAAGAAAAAGCGCAGAGAGAGACAAAGAGCGCAGAGAGAGAGAAAGAAAGAGCGCAGAGAGAGAAAGAAAGAGCGCAGAGAGAGAAAGAAAGAGCGCAGAGAGTGAGAGAGAAAGAGCGCAGAGAGAAAGAAAGAGCGCAGAGAGAGAGAGAAAGAAAGAGCGCAGAGAGAGAGAGGAAGAAAGAGCGCAGAGAGAGAGAGAAAGAAAGAGCGCAGAGAGAGAGAAAGAAAGAGCGCAGAGAGAGAGAAAGAAAGAGCGCAGAGAGAGAGAAAGAAAGAGCGCAGAGAGAGAGAAAAAAAGAGTGCAGAGAGAGAGAAAAAGCGCAGAGAGAGACAGAGCGCAGAGAGAGAGAAAGAAAGAGCGCAGAGAGAGAGAAAGAAAGAGCGCAGAGAGAGAAAGAAAGAGCGCAGAGAGAGAAAGAAAGAGCGCAGAGAGAGAAAGAAAGAGCGCAGAGAGTGAGAGAAAGAGCGCAGAGAGTGAGAGAGAAAGAGCGCAGAGAGAAAGAAAGAGCGCAGAGAGAGAGAGAAAGAAAGAGCGCAGAGAGAGAGGAAGAAAGAGCGCAGAGAGAGAGAAAGAAAGAGCGCAGAGAGAAAGAAAGAGCACATAGAGAGAGAGAGCACAGAGAGAGAGAGAGCGCAGAGAGAGAGAGCGCAGAGAGAAAGAGAGAGAGCGCAGAGAGAGACAAAGAAAGAGCGCAGAGAGAGAGAAAGAGCGTAGAGAAAAAAAGAGCGCAGAGAGAGAGAGAGGAAGAAAGAGCGCAGACAGAGAAAGAAAGAAAGAGCGCAGACAGAGAAAGAAAGAAAGAGCGCAGAGAGAGAAAGAGAGAGCGCAGAGAGAGAAAGAGAGAGCGCAGAGAGAGAGAGAGCGCAGAGAGAGAGAGAGCGCAGAGAGAGAGAGAGCGCAGAGAGAGAGAGAGCGCAGAGAGAGAGAGCGCAGAGAGAGAGAGAGCGCAGAGAGAGAGAGAGCGCAGAGAGAAAGAAAGAGCGCAGAGAGAGAGAAAGAGAGCAGAGAGAAAGAAAGTGCGCAGAGAGAAAGAAAGTGCGCAGAGAGAAAGAAAGAGCGCAGAGAGAGAAAGAGCGCAGAGAGAGAAAGAAAGAGCGCAGAGAGAGAGAGAAGGAGCGCAGAGAGAGAGAAGGAGCGCAGAGAGAGAGAAAGAGTGCAGAGAGAGAGAAAGAAAAAGCGCAGAGAGAGACAAAGAGCGCTGAGAGAGAGAAAGAAAGAGCGCAGAGAGAAAGAAAGAGCGCAGAGAGAGAAAGAAAGAGCGCAGAGAGTGAGAGAGAAAGAAAGAGCGCAGAGAGAGAGAAAGAAAGAGCGCAGAGAGAGAAAGAAAGAGCGCAAAGAAAGAAAAAAAGAGCGCAAAGAGAGAAAAAAAGAGCGCAGAGAGAAAGAAAGAGCACAGAGAGAGAGAGCGCAGAGAGAGAAAGAGAAAGAAAGAGCGCAGAGAGAGAAAGAGAAAGAAAGAGCGCAGAGAGAGAGAGAGCGCAGAGAGAGAGAGAGAAAGAGCGCAGAGAGAGAGAAAGAAAGAGCGCAGAGAGAGAAAGAAAGAGCGCAGAGAGAGAGAGCGCAGAGAGAAAGAAAGAGCGCAGAGAGAGAGAAAGAGCGCAGAGAGAGAGAAAGAAAGTGCGCAGAGAGAAAGAAAGAGCGCAGAGAGAAAGAGCGCAGAGAGAGAAAGAGAAAGAAAGAGCGCAGAGAGAGAGAGAAAGAGCGCAGAGAGAGAGAGAGAAAGAGCGCAGAGAAAGAGAAAGAAAGAGCGCAGAGAGAGAGCGCAGAGAGAGAGAAAGAAAGAGTGCAGAGAGAAAAAAAGAGCGCAGAAAGAAAGAAAGAGCGCAGAGAGAGAGAAAGAAAGAGCGCAGAGAGAGAAAGAGCGCAGAGAGAGAAAGAGCGCAGAGAGAGAAAGAGCGCAGAGAGAGAAAGAGCGCAGAGAGAGAAAGAGCGCAGAGAGAGAAAGAAAGAGCGCAGAGAGAGAAAGAAAGAGCGCAGAGAGAGAGCGCAGAGAGAGAGAGCGCAGAGAGAGAAAGAAAGAGCGCAAAAAGAGAAAAAAAGAGCGCAAAGAGAGAAAAAAAGAGCGCAGAGAGAAAGAAAGAGAGCAGAGAGAAAGAGCGCAGAGAGAGAAAGAGAAAGAAAGAGCGCAGAGAGAGAAAGAGAAAGAAAGAGCGCAGAGAGAGAGAAAGAGCGCAGAGAGAGAGAAAGAAAGTGCGCAGAGAGAAAGAAAGAGCGCAGAGAGAGAGAAAGAAAGTGCGCAGAGAGAAAGAAAGAGCGCAGAGAGAAAGAGCACAGAGAGAGATGAGAAAGAAAGAGCGCATAGAGAGAAAGAGAAAGAAAGAGCGCAGAGAGAGAGAGAGAGAGAGAGAAAGAGCGCAGAGAGAGAGAAAGAAAGAGCACAGAGAGAGAAAGAAAGAGCGCAGAGAGAGAGCGCAGAGAGAAAGAAAGAGCGCAGAGAGAGAGAAAGAGCGCAGAGAGAGAGAAAGAGCGCAGAGAGAGAGAAAGAGCGCAGAGAGAGAGAAAGAGCACAGAGAGAGAGAAAAAAAGAGTGCAGAGAGAGAAAGAAAAAGCGCAGAGAGAGAGACAAAGAGCGCAGAGAGAGAGAAATAAAGAGCGCAGAGAGAGAAAGAAAGAGCGCAGAGAGAGAAAGAAAGAGCGCAGAGAGAGAAAGAAAGAGCGCAGAGAGTGAGAGAGAAAGAGCGCAGAGAGAAAGAAAGAGCGCAGAGAGAGAGCGCAGAGAGAGAAAGAGAAAGAAAGAGCGCAGAGAGAGAGAGAGAAAGAGCGCAGAGAGAGAGAGAGAAAGAGCGCAGAGAGAGAGAAAGAGAAAGAAAGAGCGCAGAGAGAGAGAGAGCGCAGAGAGAGAGAAAGAAAGAGCGCAGAGAGAGAGAAAGTAAGAGTGCAGAGAGAAAGAAAGAGCGCAGAGAGAAAGAAAGAAAGAGCGCAGAGAAAGAAAGAGCGCAGAGAGAGGAAGAAAGAGCGCAGAGAGAGAGAGAAAGAAAGAGCGCAGAGAGAGAGAAAGAGCGCAGAGAGAGAGAAAGAAAGAGCGCAGAGAGAGAGCGCAGAGAGAGAGAGCACAGAGAGAGAGAGCAGAGAGAGAGAGAGAGCGCAGAGAGAGAGAGAGTGCAGAGAGAGAGAGAGTGCAGAGAGAGAGAGAGTGCAGAGAGAGAGAGAGAGTGCAGAGAGAGAGAGTGCAGAGAGAGAGAGAGTGCAGAGAGAGAGAAAGAGCGCAGAGAGAGAGAAAGAGAGCAGAGAGAAAGAAAGTGCGCAGAGAGAAAGAAAGAGCGCAGAGAGAAAGAAAGAGCGCAGAGAGAAAGAAAGAGTGCAGAGAGAGAGAACGAAAGAGCGCAGAGAGAGAGAAAGAGAGCGCAGAGAAAGAAAGAAAGAGCGCAGAGAGAGAGAGAAAGAGCGCAGCGAGAGAGAGAGAGAGCGCAGAGAGAGAGAAAGAAAGAGCGCAGAGAGAGAGAGAAAGAAAGAGTGCAAAGAGAGAGAAAGAGCGCAGAGAGAGAGAAAGAACGCAGAGAGAGAGAAAGAGCGCAGAGAGAGAGAAAGAGCGCAGAGAGAGAAAGAGCGCAGAGAGAGAAAGAGCGCAGAGAGAAAGAAAGAGCGCAGAGAGAGAGAGAGCGCAGAGAGAGAGAAAAAAAGAGCGCAGAGAGAGAGAAAAAAAGAGCGCAGAGAGAGAGAAAGAAAAAGCGCAGAGAGAGAGAGAAAGAGCGCAGAGAGTGAGAAAGAAAGAGTGCAGAGAGAAAGAAAGAGCGCAGAGAGAGAGAGAGGAAGAAAGAGCGCAGACAGAGAAAGAAAGAAAGAGCGCAGACAGAGAAAGAAAGAAAGAGCGCAGAGAGAGAAAGAGAGAGCGCAGAGAGAGAAAGAGAGAGCGCAGAGAGAGAGAGAGCGCAGAGAGAGAGAGAGCGCAGAGAGAGAGAGAGCGCAGAGAGAGAGAGAGCGCAGAGAGAGAGAGCGCAGAGAGAGAGAGAGCGCAGAGAGAGAGAGAGCGCAGAGAGAAAGAAAGAGCGCAGAGAGAGAGAAAGAGAGCAGAGAGAAAGAAAGTGCGCAGAGAGAAAGAAAGTGCGCAGAGAGAAAGAAAGTGCGCAGAGAGAAAGAAAGAGCGCAGAGAGAGAAAGAGCGCAGAGAGAGAAAGAAAGAGCGCAGAGAGAGAGAGAAGGAGCGCAGAGAGAGAGAAGGAGCGCAGAGAGAGAGAAAGAGTGCAGAGAGAGAGAAAGAAAAAGCGCAGAGAGAGACAAAGAGCGCTGAGAGAGAGAAAGAAAGAGCGCAGAGAGAAAGAAAGAGCGCAGAGAGAGAAAGAAAGAGCGCAGAGAGTGAGAGAGAAAGAAAGAGCGCAGAGAGAGAGAAAGAAAGAGCGCAGAGAGAGAAAGAAAGAGCGCAAAGAAAGAAAAAAAGAGCGCAAAGAGAGAAAAAAAGAGCGCAGAGAGAAAGAAAGAGCACAGAGAGAGAGAGCGCAGAGAGAGAAAGAGAAAGAAAGAGCGCAGAGAGAGAAAGAGAAAGAAAGAGCGCAGAGAGAGAGAGAGCGCAGAGAGAGAGAGAGAAAGAGCGCAGAGAGAGAGAAAGAAAGAGCGCAGAGAGAGAAAGAAAGAGCGCAGAGAGAGAAAGAGAAAGAAAGAGCGCAGAGAGAGAAAGAGAAAGAAAGAGCGCAGAGAGAGAGAAAGAGCGCAGAGAGAGAGAAAGAAAGTGCGCAGAGAGAAAGAAAGAGCGCAGAGAGAGAGAAAGAAAGTGCGCAGAGAGAAAGAAAGAGCGCAGAGAGAAAGAGCACAGAGAGAGATGAGAAAGAAAGAGCGCATAGAGAGAAAGAGAAAGAAAGAGCGCAGAGAGAGAGAGAGAGAGAGAGAAAGAGCGCAGAGAGAGAGAAAGAAAGAGCACAGAGAGAGAAAGAAAGAGCGCAGAGAGAGAGAGCGCAGAGAGAAAGAAAGAGCGCAGAGAGAGAGAAAGAGCGCAGAGAGAGAGAAAGAGCGCAGAGAGAGAGAAAGAGCGCAGAGAGAGAGAAAGAGCACAGAGAGAGAGAAAAAAAGAGTGCAGAGAGAGAAAGAAAAAGCGCAGAGAGAGACAAAGAGCGCAGAGAGAGAGAAATAAAGAGCGCAGAGAGAGAAAGAAAGAGCGCAGAGAGAGAAAGAAAGAGCGCAGAGAGAGAGAAAGAGCGCAGAGAGAGAGAAAGAGCGCAGAGAGAGAGAAAGAGCACAGAGAGAGAGAAAAAAAGAGTGCAGAGAGAGAAAGAAAAAGCGCAGAGAGAGACAAAGAGCGCAGAGAGAGAGAAAGAAAGTGCGCAGAGAGAAAGAAAGAGCGCAGAGAGAGAGAAAGAAAGTGCGCAGAGAGAAAGAAAGAGCGCAGAGAGAAAGAGCACAGAGAGAGATGAGAAAGAAAGAGCGCATAGAGAGAAAGAGAAAGAAAGAGCGCAGAGAGAGAGAGAGAGAGAGAGAAAGAGCGCAGAGAGAGAGAAAGAAAGAGCACAGAGAGAGAAAGAAAGAGCGCAGAGAGAGAGAGCGCAGAGAGAAAGAAAGAGCGCAGAGAGAGAGAAAGAGCGCAGAGAGAGAGAAAGAGCGCAGAGAGAGAGAAAGAGCGCAGAGAGAGAGAAAGAGCACAGAGAGAGAGAAAAAAAGAGTGCAGAGAGAGAAAGAAAAAGCGCAGAGAGAGACAAAGAGCGCAGAGAGAGAGAAATAAAGAGCGCAGAGAGAGAAAGAAAGAGCGCAGAGAGAGAAAGAAAGAGCGCAGAGAGAGAAAGAAAGAGCGCAGAGAGTGAGAGAGAAAGAGCGCAGAGAGAAAGAAAGAGCGCAGAGAGAGAGCGCAGAGAGAGAAAGAGAAAGAAAGAGCGCAGAGAGAGAGAGAGAAAGAGCGCAGAGAGAGAGAGAGAAAGAGCGCAGAGAGAGAGAAAGAGAAAGAAAGAGCGCAGAGAGAGAGAGAGCGCAGAGAGAGAGAAAGAAAGAGCGCAGAGAGAGAGAAAGTAAGAGTGCAGAGAGAAAGAAAGAGCGCAGAGAGAAAGAAAGAAAGAGCGCAGAGAAAGAAAGAGCGCAGAGAGAGGAAGAAAGAGCGCAGAGAGAGAGAGAAAGAAAGAGCGCAGAGAGAGAGAAAGAGCGCAGAGAGAGAGAAAGAAAGAGCGCAGAGAGAGAGCGCAGAGAGAGAGAGCACAGAGAGAGAGAGCAGAGAGAGAGAGAGCGCGCAGAGAGAGAGAGAGTGCAGAGAGAGAGAGAGTGCAGAGAGAGAGAGAGTGCAGAGAGAGAGAGAGAGTGCAGAGAGAGAGAGAGTGCAGAGAGAGAGAGAGTGCAGAGAGAGAGAAAGAGCGCAGAGAGAGAGAAAGAGAGCAGAGAGAAAGAAAGTGCGCAGAGAGAAAGAAAGAGCGCAGAGAGAAAGAAAGAGCGCAGAGAGAAAGAAAGAGCGCAGAGAGAGAGAACGAAAGAGCGCAGAGAGAGAGAAAGAAAGAGCGCAGAGAGAGAGAAAGAGAGCGCAGAGAAAGAAAGAAAGAGCGCAGAGAGAGAGAGAAAGAGCGCAGCGAGAGAGAGAGAGAGCGCAGAGAGAGAGAAAGAAAGAGCGCAGAGAGAGAGAGAAAGAAAGAGTGCAAAGAGAGAGAAAGAGCGCAGAGAGAGAGAAAGAACGCAGAGAGAGAGAAAGAGCGCAGAGAGAGAGAAAGAGCGCAGAGAGAGAAAGAGCGCAGAGAGAGAAAGAGCGCAGAGAGAAAGAAAGAGCGCAGAGAGAGAGAGAGCGCAGAGAGAGAGAAAAAAAGAGCGCAGAGAGAGAGAAAAAAAGAGCGCAGAGAGAGAGAAAGAAAAAGCGCAGAGAGAGAAAGAAAGAGCGCAGAGAGAGAGAGAAAGAGCGCAGAGAGTGAGAAAGAAAGAGTGCAGAGAGAAAGAAAGAGCGCAGAGAGAAAGAAAGAAAGAGCGCAGAGAGAGAGAAAGAAAGAGCGCAGAGAGAGAGAGCGCAGAGAGAGAAAGAGCGCAGAGAGAGAAAGAGCACAGAGAGAGAGAAAGAGCGCAGAGAGAGAGAAAGAGCGCAGAGAGAGAGAAAGAGCGCAGAGAGAGAAAGAAAGAGCGCAGAGAGAGAAAGAAAGAGCGCAGAGAGAGAAAGAAAGAGCGCAGAGAGAGAGAAAGAAAGAGCGCAGAGAGAGAGCGCAGAGAGAGAGAGAGCGCAGAGAGAGAAATAAAGAGCGCAGAGAGAGAAAGAAAGAGCGCAGAGAAAGAAAGAGCGCAGAGAGAGAGAAAGAAAGAGCGCAGAGAGAGAAAGAAAGAGCGCAAAGAGAGAAAGAAAGAGCGCAAAGAGAGAAAAAAAGAGCGCAGAGAGAAAGAAAGAGCGCAGAGAGAAAGAAAGAGCACAGAGAGAGAGAGCGCAGAGAGAGAAAGAGAAAGAAAGAGCGCAGAGAGAGAAAGAGAAAGAAAGAGCGCAGAGAGAGAGAGAGCGCAGAGAGAGAGAGAGAGCGCAGAGAGAGAGAGAGAAAGAGCGCAGAGAGAGAGAAAGAAAGAGCGCAGAGAGAGAAAGAAAGAGCGCAGAGAGAGAGAGCGCAGAGAGAAAGAAAGAGCGCAGAGAGAGAGAAAGAGCGCAGAGAGAGAGAAAGAAAGTGCGCAGAGAGAAAGAAAGAGCGCAGAGAGAAAGAGCGCAGGCAGAGAAAGAGAAAGAAAGAGCGCAGAGAGAGAGAGAAAGAGCGCAGAGAGAGAGAGAGAAAGAGCGCAGAGAAAGAGAAAGAAAGAGCGCAGAGAGAGAGAAAAAAAGAGCGCAGAGAGAAAGAAAGAAAGAGCGCAGAGAGAGAGAAAGAAAGAGCGCAGAGCGAGAAAGAGCGCAGAGAGAGAAAGAGCGCAAAGAGAGAAAGAAAGAGCGCAGAGAGAGAAAGAAAGAGCGCAGAGAGAGAGAAAGAAAGAGCGCAGAGAGAGAGCGCAGAGAGAGAGCGCAGAGAGAGAGAGCGCAGAGAGAGAAAGAAAGAGCGCAGAGAGAGAAAGAAAGAGCGCAGAGAGAGAAAGAAAGAGCGCAGAGAGAGAAAGAAAGAGCGCAGAGAGAAAGAAAGAGCGCAGAGAGAAAGAAAGAGAGCAGAGAGAAAGAGCGCAGAGAGAGAAAGAGAAAGAAAGAGCGCAGAGAGAGAAAGAGAAAGAAAGAGCGCAGAGAGAGAAAGAGAAAGAAAGAGCGCAGAGAGAGAGAGAGCGCAGAGAGAGAGAAAGAAAGAGCGCAGAGAGAGAGAAAGAAAGAGCGCAGAGAGAGAGAAAGAAAGTGCGCAGAGAGAGAGAAAGAAAGTGCGCAGAGAGAAAGAAAGAGCGCATAGAGAGAAAGAGAAAGAAAGAGCGCAGAGAGAGAGAGAGAGAGAGAAAGAAAGAGCGCAGAGAGAGAGAAAGAAAGAGCACAGAGAGAGATAGAAAGAGCGCAGAGAGAGAGAGCGCAGAGAGAAAGAAAGAGCGCAGAGAGAGAGAAAGAGCGCAGAGAGAGAGAAAGAAAGTGCGCAGAGAGAAAGAAAGAGCGCAGAGAGAGAGCGCAGAGAGAGAAAGAGAAAGAAAGAGCGCAGAGAGAGAGAAAGAGCGCAGAGAGAGAGAGAGAAAGAGCACAGAGAGAGAGAAAGAGAAAGAAAGAGCGCAGAGAGAGAGAAAGAGCGCAGAGAGAGAGAAAGAGCGCAGAGAGAGAGAAAGAAAGAGCGCAGAGAGAGAGAAAGTAAGAGTGCAGAGAGAAAGAAAGAGCGCAGAGAGAAAGAAAGAAAGAGCGCAGAGAGAGAGAGAGAAAGAAAAAGCGCAGAGAAAGAAAGAGCGCAGAGAGAGGAGAAAGAGCGCAGAGAGAGAGAGAAAGAAAGAGCGCAGAGAGAGAGAAAGAGCGCAGAGAGAGAGAAAGAAAGAGCGCAGAGAGAGAGAGAGCGCAGAGAGAGAGCGCAGAGAGAGAGAGAGCGCAGAGAGAGAGAGCGCAGAGAGAGAGAGCGCAGAGAGAGAGCGCAGAGAGAGAGAGAGCGCAGAGAGAGAGAGAGCGCAGAGAGAGAGAGAGAGCGCAGAGAGAGAGAGAGCGCAGAGAGAAAGAAAGAGAGCAGAGAGAGAGAAAGAGAGCAGAGAGAAAGAAAGTGCGCAGAGAGAAAGAAAGAGCGCAGAGAGAAAGAAAGAGCGCAGAGAGAGAGAAAGAAAGAGCGCAGAGAGAGAGAAAGAAAGAGCGCAGAGAGAGAAAGAAAGAGCGCAGAGAGAGAGAGAAAGAGCGCAGCGAGAGAGAGAGAGAGCACAGAGAGAGAGAAAGAAAGAGCGCAGAGAGAGAGAGAAAGAAAGAGCGCAGAGAGAGAAAGAAAGAGTGCAAAGAGGGAAAAGAGCGCAGAGAGAGAGAAAGAACGCAGAGAGAGAGAAATAGCGCACAGAGAGAGAAAGAGCGCAGAGAGAGAAAGAGCGCAGAGAGAGAAAGAGCGCAGAGAGAAAGAAAGAGCGCAGAGAGAGAGAGAGCGCAGAGAGAGAGAAAAAAAGAGCGCAGAGAGAGAAAAAAAGAGCGCAGAGAGAGAGAAAAAAAGAGCGCAGAGAGAGAGAAAGAAGAAGCGCAGAGAGAGAGAGAAAGAGCGCAGAGAGTGAGAAAGAAAGAGTGCAGAGAGATAGAAAGAGCGCAGAGAGAGAGAGAAAGAAAGAGCGCAGAGAGAGAAAGAAAGACCGCAGAGAGAGAGAGGAAGAAAGAGCGCAGAGAGAGAGAAAGAGCGCAGAGAGAGAGAAAGAGCGCAGAGAGAGAGAAAGAGCACAGAGAGAGAGAAAGAGCACAGAGAGAGAGAAAGAGCACAGAGAGAGAGAAAGAGCACAGAGAGAGAGAAAGAAAGAGCGCAGAGAGAGAGAAAGAAAGAGCGCAGAAAGAGAAATAAAGAGCGCAGAGAGAGAAATAAAGAGCGCAGAGAGAGAAATAAAAAGCGCAGAGAGAGAAATAAAGAGCGCAGAGAGAGAAATAAAGAGCGCAGAGAGAGAAATAAAAAGCGCAGAGAGAGAAATAAAGAGCGCAGAGAAAGAAAGAGCGCAGAGAGAGAGAAAGAAAGAGCGCAGAGAGAGAGAAAAAGAGCGCAAAGAGAGAAAAAAAGAGCGCAGAGAGAAAGAAAGAAAGAGCGCAGAGAGAAAGAAAGAGCGCAGAGAGAGAGAGCGCAGAGAGAGATAGAGAAAGAAAAAGAAAGAGCGCAGAGAGAGAGAGAGAGAAAGAGCGCCGAGAGAGAGAGAGAAAGAGCGCAGAGAGAGAGATAGAGAAAGAAAGAGCGCAGAGAGAGAAAGTGCGCAGAGAGAGAAAGAGCGCAGAGAGAAAGAAAGAGCGCAGAGAGAGAGAGAGAGAGAAAGAGCGCAGAGAGAGAAAGAAAGAGCGCAAAGAGAGAAAAAAAGAGCGCAGAAAGAAAGAAAGAGCGCAGAGAGAAAGAAAGAAAGAGCGCCGAGAGAGAGAAAGAGCGCAGAGAGAGAAAGAGAAAGAAAGAGCGCAGAGAGAGAGAGAGAGAGTGCAGAGAGAGAGAGAAAGAGCGCAGAGAGAGAGAGAGAGAGCAGAGAGAGAAAGAGAAAGAAAGAGCGCAGAGAGAGAAAGAGCGCAGAGAGAGAAAGAGCGCAGAGAGAGAAGGAGCGCAGAGAGAGAAAGAGCGCAGAGAGAGAAAGAGCGCAGAGAGAGAAAGAGCGCAGAGAGAGAAAGAGCGCAGAGAGAGAGAAAGAGCGCAGAGAGAAAGAAAGAGCGCAGAGAGAAAGAAAGAGCGCAGAGAGAAAGAAAGAGCGCAGAGAGAGAAGAGCACAGAGAGAAAGAAAGAGCGCAGAGAGAGAGAAAGAGCGCAGAGAGAGAGAGAGAGCGCAGAGAGAGAGAAAGAGCACAGAGAGAGAGAAAAAAAGAGTGCAGACAGAGAAAGAAAAAGCGCAGAGAGAGACAAAGAGCGCAGAGAGAGAGAAATAAAGAGCGCAGAGAGAGAAAGAAAGAGCGCAGAGAGAGAAAGAAAGAGCGCAGAGAGAGAAAGAAAGAGCGCAGAGAGTGAGAGAGAAAGAGCGCAGAGAGAAAGAAAGAGCGCAGAGAGAGAGAGAAAGAAAGAGTGCAGAGAGAGAGAGAAAGAAAGAGCGCAGAGAGAGAGAAAGAAAGAGCGCAGAGAGAAAGAAAGAGCGCAGAGAGAGAGAAATAAAGAGCGCAGAGAGAGAAAGAAAGAGCGCAGAGAGAGAAAGAAAGAGCGCAGAGAGTGAGAGAGAAAGAGCGCAGAGAGAAAGAAAGAGCGCAGAGAGAGAGAGAAAGAAAGAGCGCAGAGAGAGAGAGAAAGAAAGAGCGCAGAGAGAAAGAAAGAAAGAGCGCAGAGAGAAAGAAAGAGCACATAGAGAGAGAAAGAGTGCAGAGAGAGAGAGAAAGAGCGCAGAGAGAGAGAGCGCAGACAGAGAGAGAGCGCAGAGAGAGAGAGCGCAGAGAGAGAGCGCAGAGAGAGAGAAAGAAAGAGCGCAGAGAGAGAGAAAGAGCGTAGAGAAAAAAAGAGCGCAGAGAGAGAGAGAGGAAGAAAGAGCGCAGACAGAGAAAGAAAGAGCGCAGACAGAGAAAGAAAGAGCGCAGAGAGAGAGAAAGAGCGCAGAGAGAGAGAAAGAGCGCAGAGAGAGAAAGAGCGCAGAGAGAGAAAGAGCGCAGAGAGAGAGAAAGAGCGCAGAGAGAGAGAAAGAGCGCAGAGAGAGAGAAAGAGCGCAGAGAGAGAAAGAAACAGCGCAGAGAGAGAAAGAAAGAGCGCAGAGAGAGAGCGCAGAGAGAGAGCGCAGAGAGAGAAAGAGCACAGAGAGAGAGAAAGAGCGCAGAGAGAGAGAAAGAGCGCAGAGAGAGAGAAAGAGCGCAGAGAGAGAAAGAAAGAGCGCAGAGAGAGAAAGAAAGAGCGCAGAGAGAGAAAGAAAGAGCGCAGAGAGAGAGAAAGAAAGAGCGCAGAGAGAGAGCGCAGAGAGAGAGAGAGCGCAGAGAGAGAAATAAAGAGCGCAGAGAGAGAAAGAAAGAGCGCAGAGAAAGAAAGAGCGCAGAGAGAGAGAAAGAAAGAGCGCAGAGAGAGAAAGAAAGAGCGCAAAGAGAGAAAGAAAGAGCGCAAAGAGAGAAAAAAAGAGCGCAGAGAGAAAGAAAGAGCGCAGAGAGAGAAAGAAAGAGCGCAGAGAGAGAGAAAGAAAGAGCGCAGAGAGAGAGCGCAGAGAGAGAGAGCGCAGAGAGAGAAATAAAGAGCGCAGAGAGAGAAAGAAAGAGCGCAGAGAAAGAAAGAGCGCAGAGAGAGAGAAAGAAAGAGCGCAGAGAGAGAAAGAAAGAGCGCAAAGAGAGAAAGAAAGAGCGCAAAGAGAGAAAAAAAGAGCGCAGAGAGAAAGAAAGAGCGCAGAGAGAAAGAAAGAGCACAGAGAGAGAGAGCGCAGAGAGAGAAAGAGAAAGAAAGAGCGCAGAGAGAGAAAGAGAAAGAAAGAGCGCAGAGAGAGAGAGAGAGAGCGCAGAGAGAGAGAGAGAGCGCAGAGAGAGAGAGAGAAAGAGCGCAGAGAGAGAGAAAGAAAGAGCGCAGAGAGAGAAAGAAAGAGCGCAGAGAGAGAGAGCGCAGAGAGAAAGAAAGAGCGCAGAGAGAGAGAAAGAGCGCAGAGAGAGAGAAAGAAAGTGCGCAGAGAGAAAGAAAGAGCGCAGAGAGAAAGAGCGCAGGCAGAGAAAGAGAAAGAAAGAGCGCAGAGAGAGAGAGAAAGAGCGCAGAGAGAGAGAGAGAAAGAGCGCAGAGAAAGAGAAAGAAAGAGCGCAGAGAGAGAGAAAAAAAGAGCGCAGAGAGAAAGAAAGAAAGAGCGCAGAGAGAGAGAAAGAAAGAGCGCAGAGCGAGAAAGAGCGCAGAGAGAGAAAGAGCGCAAAGAGAGAAAGAAAGAGCGCAGAGAGAGAAAGAAAGAGCGCAGAGAGAGAGAAAGAAAGAGCGCAGAGAGAGAGCGCAGAGAGAGAGCGCAGAGAGAGAGCGCAGAGAGAGAGAGCGCAGAGAGAGAAAGAAAGAGCGCAGAGAGAGAAAGAAAGAGCGCAGAGAGAGAAAGAAAGAGCGCAGAGAGAAAGAAAGAGCGCAGAGAGAAAGAAAGAGAGCAGAGAGAAAGAGCGCAGAGAGAGAAAGAGAAAGAAAGAGCGCAGAGAGAGAAAGAGAAAGAAAGAGCGCAGAGAGAGAAAGAGAAAGAAAGAGCGCAGAGAGAGAGAGAGCGCAGAGAGAGAGAAAGAAAGAGCGCAGAGAGAGAGAAAGAAAGAGCGCAGAGAGAGAGAAAGAAAGTGCGCAGAGAGAGAGAAAGAAAGTGCGCAGAGAGAAAGAAAGAGCGCATAGAGAGAAAGAGAAAGAAAGAGCGCAGAGAGAGAGAGAGAGAGAGAAAGAAAGAGCGCAGAGAGAGAGAAAGAAAGAGCACAGAGAGAGATAGAAAGAGCGCAGAGAGAGAGAGCGCAGAGAGAAAGAAAGAGCGCAGAGAGAGAGAAAGAGCGCAGAGAGAGAGAAAGAAAGTGCGCAGAGAGAAAGAAAGAGCGCAGAGAGAGAGCGCAGAGAGAGAAAGAGAAAGAAAGAGCGCAGAGAGAGAGAAAGAGCGCAGAGAGAGAGAGAGAAAGAGCACAGAGAGAGAGAAAGAGAAAGAAAGAGCGCAGAGAGAGAGAAAGAGCGCAGAGAGAGAGAAAGAAAGAGCGCAGAGAGAGAGAAAGTAAGAGTGCAGAGAGAAAGAAAGAGCGCAGAGAGAGAGAAAGAAAGAGCGCAGAGAGAGAGCGCAGAGAGAGAGAGAGCGCAGAGAGAGAAATAAAGAGCGCAGAGAGAGAAAGAAAGAGCGCAGAGAGAGAAAGAAAGAGCGCAGAGAGAAAGAAAGAGCGCAGAGAGAAAGAAAGAGAGCAGAGAGAAAGAGCGCAGAGAGAGAAAGAGAAAGAAAGAGCGCAGAGAGAGAAAGAGAAAGAAAGAGCGCAGAGAGAGAAAGAGAAAGAAAGAGCGCAGAGAGAGAGAGAGCGCAGAGAGAGAGAAAGAAAGAGCGCAGAGAGAGAGAAAGAAAGAGCGCAGAGAGAGAGAAAGAAAGTGCGCAGAGAGAGAGAAAGAAAGTGCGCAGAGAGAAAGAAAGAGCGCATAGAGAGAAAGAGAAAGAAAGAGCGCAGAGAGAGAGAGAGAGAGAGAAAGAAAGAGCGCAGAGAGAGAGAAAGAAAGAGCACAGAGAGAGATAGAAAGAGCGCAGAGAGAGAGAGCGCAGAGAGAAAGAAAGAGCGCAGAGAGAGAGAAAGAGCGCAGAGAGAGAGAAAGAAAGTGCGCAGAGAGAAAGAAAGAGCGCAGAGAGAGAGCGCAGAGAGAGAAAGAGAAAGAAAGAGCGCAGAGAGAGAGAAAGAGCGCAGAGAGAGAGAGAGAAAGAGCACAGAGAGAGAGAAAGAGAAAGAAAGAGCGCAGAGAGAGAGAAAGAGCGCAGAGAGAGAGAAAGAGCGCAGAGAGAGAGAAAGAAAGAGCGCAGAGAGAGAGAAAGTAAGAGTGCAGAGAGAAAGAAAGAGCGCAGAGAGAAAGAAAGAAAGAGCGCAGAGAGAGAGAGAGAAAGAAAAAGCGCAGAGAAAGAAAGAGCGCAGAGAGAGGAAGAAAGAGCGCAGAGAGAGAGAGAAAGAAAGAGCGCAGAGAGAGAGAAAGAGCGCAGAGAGAGAGAAAGAAAGAGCGCAGAGAGAGAGAGAGCGCAGAGAGAGAGCGCAGAGAGAGAGAGAGCGCAGAGAGAGAGAGCGCAGAGAGAGAGAGCGCAGAGAGAGAGAGAGCGCAGAGAGAGAGAGAGCGCAGAGAGAGAGAGAGCGCAGAGAGAGAGAGAGAGCGCAGAGAGAGAGAGAGCGCAGAGAGAAAGAAAGAGAGCAGAGAGAGAGAAAGAGAGCAGAGAGAAAGAAAGTGCGCAGAGAGAAAGAAAGAAAGAGCGCAGAGAGAGAGAAAGAAAGAGCGCAGAGAGAGAAAGAAAGAGCGCAGAGAGAGAGAGAAAGAGCGCAGCGAGAGAGAGAGAGAGCACAGAGAGAGAGAAAGAAAGAGCGCAGAGAGAGAGAGAAAGAAAGAGCGCAGAGAGAGAAAGAAAGAGTGCAAAGAGGGAAAAGAGCGCAGAGAGAGAGAAAGAACGCAGAGAGAGAGAAATAGCGCACAGAGAGAGAAAGAGCGCAGAGAGAGAAAGAGCGCAGAGAGAGAAAGAGCGCAGAGAGAAAGAAAGAGCGCAGAGAGAGAGAGAGCGCAGAGAGAGAGAAAAAAAGAGCGCAGAGAGAGAAAAAAAGAGCGCAGAGAGAGAGAAAAAAAGAGCGCAGAGAGAGAGAAAGAAGAAGCGCAGAGAGAGAGAGAAAGAGCGCAGAGAGTGAGAAAGAAAGAGTGCAGAGAGATAGAAAGAGCGCAGAGAGAGAGAGAAAGAAAGAGCGCAGAGAGAGAAAGAAAGACCGCAGAGAGAGAGAGGAAGAAAGAGCGCAGAGAGAGAGAAAGAGCGCAGAGAGAGAGAAAGAGCGCAGAGAGAGAGAAAGAGCACAGAGAGAGAGAAAGAGCACAGAGAGAGAGAAAGAGCACAGAGAGAGAGAAAGAGCACAGAGAGAGAGAAAGAAAGAGCGCAGAGAGAGAGAAAGAAAGAGCGCAGAAAGAGAAATAAAGAGCGCAGAGAGAGAAATAAAGAGCGCAGAGAGAGAAATAAAAAGCGCAGAGAGAGAAATAAAGAGCGCAGAGAGAGAAATAAAGAGCGCAGAGAGAGAAATAAAAAGCGCAGAGAGAGAAATAAAGAGCGCAGAGAAAGAAAGAGCGCAGAGAGAGAGAAAGAAAGAGCGCAGAGAGAGAGAAAAAGAGCGCAAAGAGAGAAAAAAAGAGCGCAGAGAGAAAGAAAGAAAGAGCGCAGAGAGAAAGAAAGAGCGCAGAGAGAGAGAGCGCAGAGAGAGATAGAGAAAGAAAAAGAAAGAGCGCAGAGAGAGAGAGAGAGAAAGAGCGCCGAGAGAGAGAGAGAAAGAGCGCAGAGAGAGAGATAGAGAAAGAAAGAGCGCAGAGAGAGAAAGTGCGCAGAGAGAGAAAGAGCGCAGAGAGAAAGAAAGAGCGCAGAGAGAGAGAGAGAGAGAAAGAGCGCAGAGAGAGAAAGAAAGAGCGCAAAGAGAGAAAAAAAGAGCGCAGAAAGAAAGAAAGAGCGCAGAGAGAAAGAAAGAAAGAGCGCCGAGAGAGAGAAAGAGCGCAGAGAGAGAAAGAGAAAGAAAGAGCGCAGAGAGAGAGAGAGAGAGTGCAGAGAGAGAGAGAAAGAGCGCAGAGAGAGAGAGAGAGAGCAGAGAGAGAAAGAGAAAGAAAGAGCGCAGAGAGAGAAAGAGCGCAGAGAGAGAAAGAGCGCAGAGAGAGAAGGAGCACAGAGAGAGAAAGAGCGCAGAGAGAGAAAGAGCGCAGAGAGAGAAAGAGCGCAGAGAGAGAAAGAGCGCAGAGAGAGAAAGAGCGCAGAGAGAAAGAAAGAGCGCAGAGAGAAAGAAAGAGCGCAGAGAGAAAGAAAGAGCGCAGAGAGAGAAGAGCACAGAGAGAAAGAAAGAGCGCAGAGAGAGAGAAAGAGCGCAGAGAGAGAGAGAGAGCGCAGAGAGAGAGAAAGAGCACAGAGAGAGAGAAAAAAAGAGTGCAGACAGAGAAAGAAAAAGCGCAGAGAGAGACAAAGAGCGCAGAGAGATAGAAATAAAGAGCGCAGAGAGAGAAAGAAAGAGCGCAGAGAGAGAAAGAAAGAGCGCAGAGAGAGAAAGAAAGAGCGCAGAGAGTGAGAGAGAAAGAGCGCAGAGAGAAAGAAAGAGCGCAGAGAGAGAGAGAAAGAAAGAGTGCAGAGAGAGAGAGAAAGAAAGAGCGCAGAGAGAGAGAAAGAAAGAGCGCAGAGAGAAAGAAAGAGCGCAGAGAGAGAGAGCGCAGAGAGAGATAGAGAAAGAAAAAGAAAGAGCGCAGAGAGAGAGAGAGAGAAAGAGCGCCGAGAGAGAGAGAGAAAGAGCGCAGAGAGAGAGATAGAGAAAGAAAGAGCGCAGAGAGAGAAAGTGCGCAGAGAGAGAAAGAGCGCAGAGAGAAAGAAAGAGCGCAGAGAGAGAGAGAGAGAGAAAGAGCGCAGAGAGAGAAAGAAAGAGCGCAAAGAGAGAAAAAAAGAGCGCAGAAAGAAAGAAAGAGCGCAGAGAGAAAGAAAGAAAGAGCGCAGAGAGAGAGAGAAAGAAAGAGCGCAGAGAGAGAGAGAAAGAAAGAGCGCAGAGAGAGAGAAAGAAAGAGCGCAGAGAGAAAGAAAGAGCACATAGAGAGAGAAAGAGTGCAGAGAGAGAGAGAAAGAGCGCAGAGAGAGAGAGCGCAGACAGAGAGAGGGCGCAGAGAGAGAGAGCGCAGAGAGAGAGAGCGCAGAGAGAGAGAAAGAAAGAGCGCAGAGAGAGAGAAAGAGCGTAGAGAAAAAAAGAGCGCAGAGAGAGAGAGAGGAAGAAAGAGCGCAGACAGAGAAAGAAAGAGCGCAGACAGAGAAAGAAAGAGCACAGAGAGAGAGAAAGAGCGCAGAGAGAGAGAAAGAGCGCAGAGAGAGAAAGAGCGCAGAGAGAGAAAGAGCGCAGAGAGAGAGAAAGAGCGCAGAGAGAGAGAAAGAGCGCAGAGAGAGAAAGAAACAGCGCAGAGAGAGAAAGAAAGAGCGCAGAGAGAGAGCGCAGAGAGAGAGCGCAGAGAGAGAGAGAGAGCGCAGAGAGAGAAATAAAGAGCGCAGAGAGAGAAAGAAAGAGCGCAGAGAAAGAACGAGCACAGAGAGAGAAAGAAAGAGCGCAAAGAGAGAAAAAAAGAGTGCAAAGAGAGAAAAAAAGAGCGCAGAGAGAGAAAGAGCGCAGAGAGAGAGAAAGAGCGCAGAGAGAGAGAAAGAGCGCAGAGAGAGAGAAAGAGCGCAGAGAGAGAAAGAAACAGCGCAGAGAGAGAAAGAAAGAGCGCAGAGAGAGAGCGCAGAGAGAGAAATAAAGAGCGCAGAGAGAGAAAGAAAGAGCGCAGAGAAAGAAAGAGCACAGAGAGAGAAAGAAAGAGCGCAAAGAGAGAAAAAAAGAGTGCAAAGAGAGAAAAAAAGAGCGCAGAGAGAAAGAAAGAGTGCAGCGAGAAAGAAAGAGCGCAGAGAGAGAGAGCGCAGAGAGAGAGAGCGCAGAGAGAGAAAGAGAAAGAAAGAGCGCAGAAAGAGAGAGAGAAAGAGCGCAGAGAGAGAGAAAGAAAGAGCGCAGAGAGAGAAAGAAAGAGCGCAGAGAGAGAGAGCGCAGAGAGAAAGAAAGAGCGCAGAGAGAGAGAAAGAAAGTGCGCAGAGAGAAAGAAAGAGCGCAGAGAGAGAGAAAGAGCGCAAAGAGAGAGAAAGAAAGTGCGCAGAGAGAAAGAAAGAGCGCAGAGAGAAAGAGCGCAGAGAGAGAAAGAGAAAGAAAGAGCGCAGAGAGAGAAAGAGAAAGAAAGAGCGCAGAGAGAGAGAGATAAAGAGCGCAGAGAGAGAGAGAGAAAGAGCGCAGAGAGAGAGAGAGAGAAAGAGCGCAGAAAGAGAGAAAGAAAGAGCGCAGAGAGAGAAAGAAAGAGCGCAGAGAGAAAGAAAGAGCGCAGAGAGAGAGAAAGAGCGCAGAGAGAGAGAAAGAAAGTGCGCAGAGAGAAAGAAAGAGCGCAGAGAGAAAGAGCGCAGAGAGAGAAAGAGAAAGAAAAAGCGAAGAGAGAGAGAGAAAGAGCGCAGAGAGAGAGAGAGAAAGAGCGTAGAGAGAGAGAAAGAGAAAGAAAGAGCGCAGAGAGAAAGAAAGAGCGCAGAGAGAGAGAAAGAAAGAGCGCAGAGAGAGCGCAGAGAGAGAAATAAAGAGCGCAGAGAGAGAAATAAAGAGCGCAGAGAGAAAGAAAGAGCGCAGAGAAAGAAAGAGCGCAGAGAGAGAGAAAGAAAGAGCGCAGAGAGAGAAAGAAAGAGCGCAAAGAGAGAAAAAAAGAGCGCAGAGAGAGAGAGAAAGAGCGCAGCGAGAGAGAGAGCACAGAGAGAGAGAAAGAAAGAGCGCAGAGAGAGAGAGAAAGAAAGAGCGCAGAGAGAGAAAGAAAGAGTGCAAAGAGGGAGAAAGAGCGCAGAGAGAGAGAAAGAACGCAGAGAGAGAGAAATAGCGCACAGAGAGAGAAAGAGCGCAGAGAGAGAAAGAGCGCAGAGAGAGAGAAATAAAGAGCGCAGAGAGAGAAAGAAAGAGCGCAGAGAGAGAAAGAAAGAGCGCAGAGAGAGAAAGAAAGAGCGCAGAGAGAGAGAGAGAAAGAGCGCAGAGAGAGAGAGAGAAAGAGCGCAGAGAGAGAGAGAGAAAGAGCGCAGAGAGAGAGAGAGAAAGAGCGCAGATAGAGAGAAAGAAAGAGCGCAGAGAGAGAAAGAAAGAGCGCAGAGAAAGAAAGAGCGCAGAGAGAGAGAAAGAGCGCAGAGAGAGAGAAAGAAAGTGCGCAGAGAGAAAGAAAGAGCGCAGAGAGAAAGAGCGCAGAGAGAGAAAGAGAAAGAAAGAGCGCAGAGAGAGAGAGAGAAAGAGCGCAGAGAGAGAGAGAGAAAGAGAGCAGAGAGAGAGAAAGAGAAAGAAAGAGCGCAGAGAGAAAGAAAGAGCGCAGAGAGAGAGAAAGAAAGAGCGCAGAGAGAGCGCAGAGAGAGAAATAAAGAGCGCAGAGAGAGAAATAAAGAGCGCAGAGAGAAAGAAAGAGCGCAGAGAAAGAAAGAGCGCAGAGAGAGAGAAAGAAAGAGCGCAGAGAGAGAAAGAAAGAGCGCAAAGAGAGAAAAAAAGAGCGCAGAGAGAGAGAGAAAGAGCGCAGCGAGAGAGAGAGAGAGCACAGAGAGAGAGAAAGAAAGAGCGCAGAGAGAGAGAGAAAGAAAGAGCGCAGAGAGAGAAAGAAAGAGTGCAAAGAGGGAGAAAGAGCGCAGAGAGAGAGAAAGAACGCAGAGAGAGAGAAATAGCGCACAGAGAGAGAAAGAGCGCAGAGAGAGAAAGAGCGCAGAGAGAAAGAAAGAGCGCAGAGAGAGAGAAAAAAAGAGCGCAGAGAGAGAGAAAAAAAGAGCGCAGAGAGAGAGAAAAAAAGAGCGCAGAGAGAGAGAAAGAAAAAGCGCAGAGAGAGAGAGAAAGAGCGCAGAGAGTGAGAAAGAAAGAGTGCAGAGAGAAAGAAAGAGCGCAGAGAGAGAGAAAGAAAGAGCGCAGAGAGAGAAAGAAAGACCGCAGAGAGAGAGAGGAAGAAAGAGCGCAGAGAGAGAGAAAGAGCACAGAGAGAGAGAAAGAGCGCAGAGAGAGAGAAAGAGCGCAGAGAGAGAGAAAGAGCGCAGAGAGAGAGAAAGAGCACAGAGAGAGAGAAAGAGCACAGAGAGAGAGAAAGAGCACAGAGAGAGAGAAAGAAAGAGCGCAGAGAGAGAGAAAGAAAGAGCGCAGAGAGAGAAATAAAGAGCGCAGAGAGAGAAATAAAAAGCGCAGAGAGAAAGAAAGAAAGAGCGCAGAGAGAAAGAAAGAAAGAGCGCAGAGAGAAAGAAAGAGCGCAGAGAGAGAGAGCGCAGAGAGAGATAGAGAAAGAAAAAGAAAGAGCGCAGAGAGAGAGAGAGAGAAAGAGCGCCGAGAGAGAGAGAGAAAGAGCGCAGAGAGAGAGATAGAGAAAGAAAGAGCGCAGAGAGAGAAAGTGCGCAGAGAGAGAAAGAGCGCAGAGAGAAAGAAAGAGCGCAGAGAGAGAGAGAGAGAGAAAGAGCGCAGAGAGAGAAAGAAAGAGCGCAAAGAGAGAAAAAAAGAGCGCAGAAAGAAAGAAAGAGCGCAGAGAGAAAGAAAGAAAGAGCGCCGAGAGAGAGAAAGAGCGCCGAGAGAGAGAAAGAGAAAGAAAGAGCGCAGAGAGAGAGAGAGAGAGTGCAGAGAGAGAGAGAAAGAGCGCAGAGAGAGAGAGAGAGCGCAGAGAGAGAAAGAGAAAGAAAGAGCGCAGAGAGAGAAAGAGCGCAGAGAGAGAAAGAGCGCAGAGAGAGAAGGAGCACAGAGAGAGAAAGAGCGCAGAGAGAGAAAGAGCGCAGAGAGAGAAAGAGCGCAGAGAGAGAAAGAGCGCAGAGAGAAAGAAAGAGCGCAGAGAGAAAGAAAGAGCGCAGAGAGAGAAGAGCGCAGAGAGAGAAAGAGCGCAGAGAGAGAAAGAGCGCAGAGAGAAAGAAAGAGCGCAGAGAGAAAGAAAGAGCGCAGAGAGAGAAGAGCGCAGAGAGAAAGAAAGAGCGCAGAGAGAAAGAAAGAGCGCAGAGAGAGAAAGAGCGCAGAGAGAGAGAAAGAGCGCAGAGAGAGAGAAAGAGCGCAGAGAGAGAGAAAGAGCACACAGAGAGAGAAAAAAAGAGTGCAGAGAGAGAAAGAAAAAGCGCAGAGAGAGACAAAGAGCGCAGAGAGAGAGAGACAAAGAGCGCAGAGAGAGAGAAAGAAAGAGCGCAGAGAGAGAAAGAAAGAGCGCAGAGAGAGAAAGAAAGAGCGCAGAGAGAGAAAGAAAGAGCGCAGAGAGTGAGAGAGAAAGAGCGCAGAGAGAAAGAAAGAGCGCAGAGAGAGAGAGAAAGAAAGAGCGCAGAGAGAGAGAGAAAGAAAGAGCGCAGAGAGAGAGAGAAAGAAAGAGCGCAGAGAGAGAGAAAGAAAGAGCGCAGAGAGAAAGAAAGAGCGCAGAGAGAGAGAAATAAAGAGCGCAGAGAGAGAAAGAAAGAGCGCAGAGAGAGAAAGAAAGAGCGCAGAGAGTGAGAGAGAAAGAGCGCAGAGAGAAAGAAAGAGTGCAGAGAGAGAGAGAAAGAAAGAGCGCAGAGAGAGAGAGAAAGAAAGAGCGCAGAGAGAGAGAAAGAAAGAGCGCAGAGAGAAAGAAAGAGCACATAGAGAGAGAAAGAGTGCAGAGAGAGAGAGAAAGAGCGCAGACAGAGAGAGCGCGCAGAGAGAGAGAGCGCGCAGAGAGAGAGAGCGCAGAGAGAGAGAGCGCAGAGAGAGAGAAAGAAAGAGCGCAGAGAGAGAGAAAGAGCGTAGAGAAAAAAAGAGCGCAGAGAGAGAGAGAGGAAGAAAGAGCGCAGACAGAGAAAGAAAGAGCGCAGACAGAGAAAGAAAGAGCGCAGAGAGAGAGAAAGAACGCAGAGAGAGAGAAAGAGCGCAGAGAGAGAGAAAGAGCGCAGAGAGAGAGAAAGAGCGCAGAGAGAGAAAGAGCGCAGAGAGAGAAAGAGCGCAGAGAGAGAGAAAGAGCGCAGAGAGAGAAAGAAACTGCGTAGAGAGAGAAAGAAAGAGCGCAGAGAGAGAGCGCAGAGAGAGCGCAGAGAGAGAGCGCAGAGAGAGAGAGAGAGCGCAGAGAGAAAAATAAAGAGCGCAGAGAGAGAAAGAAAGAGCGCAGAGAAAGAAAGAGCGCAGAGAGAGAAAGAAAGAGCGCAAAGAGAGAAAAAAAGAGTGCAAAGAGAGAAAAAAAGAGCGCAGAGAGAAAGAAAGAGTGCAGCGAGAAAGAAAGAGCGCAGAGAGAGAGAGCGCAGAGAGAGAGAGCGCAGAGAGAGAAAGAGAAAGAAAGAGCGCAGAAAGAGAGAGAGAAAGAGCGCAGAGAGAGAGAAAGAAAGAGCGCAGAGAGAGAAAGAAAGAGCGCAGAGAGAGAGAGCGCACAGAGAAAGAAAGAGCGCAGAGAGAGAGAAAGAAAGTGCGCAGAGAGAAAGAAAGAGCGCAGAGAGAGAGAAAGAGCGCATAGAGAGAGAAAGAAAGTGCGCAGAGAGAAAGAAAGAGCGCAGAGAGAAAGAGCGCAGAGAGAGAAAGAGAAAGAAAGAGCGCAGAGAGAGAGAGAGAAAGAGCGCAGAGAGAGAGAGAGAAAGAGCGCAGAAAGAGAGAAAGAAAGAGCGCAGAGAGAGAAAGAAAGAGCGCAGAGAGAAAGAAAGAGCGCAGAGAGAGAGAAAGAGCGCAGAGAGAGAGAAAGAAAGTGCGCAGAGAGAAAGAAAGAGCGCAGAGAGAAAGAGCGCAGAGAGAGAAAGAGAAAGAAAGAGCGCAGAGAGAGAGAGAGAAAGAGCGCAGAGAGAGAGAGAGAAAGAGCGCAGAGAGAGAGAAAGAGAAAGAAAGAGCGCAGAGAGAAAGATAGAGCGCAGAGAGAGAGAAAGAAAGAGCGCAGAGAGAGCGCAGAGAGAGAAATAAAGAGCGCAGAGAGAGAAATAAAGAGCGCAGAGAGAAAGAAAGAGCGCAGAGAAAGAAAGAGCGCAGAGAGAGAGAAAGAAAGAGCGCAGAGAGAGAAAGAAAGAGCGCAAAGAGAGAAAAAAAGAGCGCAGAAAGAAAGAAAGAGCGCAGAGAGAAAGAAAGAGCGCCGAGAGAGAGAAAGAGCGCAGAGAGAGAAAGAGAAAGAAAGAGCGCAGAGAGAGAAAGAGCGCAGAGAGAGAAGGAGCGCAGAGAGAGAAAGAGCGCAGAGAGAGAAAGAGCGCAGAGAGAGAAAGAGCGCAGAGAGAGAAAGAGCGCAGAGAGAGAAAGAGCGCAGAGAGAAAGAAAGAGCGCAGAGAGAAAGAAAGAGCGCAGTGAGAAAGAAAGAGCGCAGAGAGAGAAGAGCGCAGAGAGAAAGAAAGAGCGCAGAGAGAGAGAAAGAGCGCAGAGAGAGAAAGAGAAAGAAAGAGCGCAGAGATTAAGAAAGTGCGCAGAGAGAAAGAAAGAGCGCAGAGAGAAAGAGCGCAGAGAGAGAAAGAGAAAGAAAGAGCGCAGAGAGAGAGAGAAAGAGCGCAGAGAGAGAAAGAGAAAGAGCGCAGAGAGAGAGAAAGAGAAAGAAAGAGCGCAGAGAGAAAGAAAGAGCGCAGAGAGAGAGAAAGAAAGAGCGCAGAGAGAGCGCAGAGAGAGAGAGAGAGCGCAGAGAGAGAAATAAAGAGCGCAGAGAGAAAGAAAGAGCGCAGAGAAAGAAAGAGCGCATAGAGAAAGAAAGAGCGCAGAGAGAGAAAGAAAGAGCGCAAAGAGAGAGAAAAAAAGCGCAAAGAGAGAAAAAAAGAGCGCAGAGAGAAAGAAAGAGCGCAGAGAGAGAGAGCGCAGAGAGAGAAAGAGAAAGAAAGAGCGCAGAGAGAGAGAGAGAAAGAGCGCTGAGAGAGAGAGAAAGAGCGCAGAGAGAGAAAGAAAGAGCGCAGAGAGAGAGCGCAGAGAGAAAGAAAGAGCGCAGAGAGAGAGAAAGAGCGCAGAGAGAGAGAAAGAAAGTGCGCAGAGAGAAAGAAAGAGCGCAGAGAGAAAGAGCGCAGAGAGAGAAAGAGAAAGAAAGAGCGCAGAGAGAGAAAGAGCGCAGAGAGAGAAAGAGAAAGAAAGAGCGCAGAGAGAGAGAGAAAGAGCGCACAGAGAGAGAGAGAAAGAGCGCAGAGAGAGAAAGAAAGAGCGCAGAGAGAGAGAGCGCAGAGAGAAAGAAAGAGCGCAGAGAGAAAGAAAGAGCGCAGAAAGAAAGAGCGCAGAGAGAGAGAAAGAGCGCAGAGAGAGAGAAAGAAAGTGCGCAGAGAGAAAGAAAGAGCACAGAGAGAAAGAGCGCAGAGAGAGAAAGAGAAAGAAAGAGCGCAGAGAGAGAGAGAGAGAAAGAGCGCCGAGAGAGAGAAAGAGCGCAGAGAGAGAGAAAGAGCGCAGAGAGAGAGAAAGAAAGAGCGCAGAGAGAGAGAAAGTAAGAGTGCAGAGAGAAAGAAAGAGTGCAGAGAGAAAGAAAGAAAGAGCGCAGAGAGAGAGAGAGAGAAAGAAAAAGCGCAGAGAAAGAAAGAGCGCAGAGAGAGGAAGAAAGAGCGCAGAGAGAGAGAGAAAGAAAGAGCGCAGAGAGAGAGAAAGAGCGCAGAGAGAGAGAAAGAAAGAGCGCAGAGAGAGAGAGAGAGCGCAGAGAGAGAGAGAGCGCAGAGAGAGAGAGAGCGCAGAGAGAGAGAGCGCAGAGAGAGAGAGCGCAGAGAGAGAGAGCGCAGAGAGAGAGAGAGAGCGTAGAGAGAGAGCGCAGAGAGAGAGCGCAGAGAGAGAGAGAGCGCAGAGAGAGAGAGAGCGCAGAGAGAGAGAGAGAGCGCAGAGAGAGAGAGAGCGCAGAGAGAGAGCGCAGAGAGAGAGAGAGCGCAGAGAGTGAGAGAGCGCAGAGAGAGAGAGAGCGCAGAGAGAGAGAAAGAGCGCAGATAGAGAGAAAGAGAGCAGAGAGAAAGAAAGTGCGCAGAGAGAAAGAAAGAGCGCAGAGAGAAAGAAAGAGCGCAGAGAGAGAGAAAGAAAGAGCGCAGAGAGAGAAAGAAAGAGCGCAGAGAGAGAGAGAGAGAAAGAGCGCAGAGAGAAAGAAAGAAAGAGCGCAGAGAGAGAGAGAAAGAAAGAGCGCAGAGAGAGAAAGAAAGAGCGCAGAGAGAGAGAGAGAGCGCAGAGAGAGAGAAAGAGCGCAGAGAAAGAGAAAGAGCGCAGAGAGAGAAAGAGAAAGAAAGAGCGCAGAGAGAGAAAGAGCGCAGAGAGAGAGAGAGAGAAAGAGCGCAGAGAGAGAGAAAGAGCGCAGAGAGAGAGAAAGAGCGCAGAGAGAGAGAAAGAGCGCAGAAGAGAGAGAAAGAGCGCAGAGAGAGAGAAAGAGCGCAGAGAGAGAGAAAGAGCGCAGAGAGAGAGAAAAAAAGAGCGCAGAGAGAGAGAGAGAAAAAGCGCAGAGAGAGACAAAGAGCGCGGAGAGAGAGAAAGAAAGAGCGCAGAGAGAGAAAGAAAAAGCGCAGAGAGAGAAAGAAAGAGCGCAGAGAGAGAAAGAAAGAGCGCAGAGAGTGAGAGAGAAAGAGCGCAGAGAGAAAGAAAGAGCGCAGAGAGAGAGAGAAAGAAAGAGCGCAGAGAGAGAGAGAAAAAAAGAGCGCAGAGAGAGAGAGAAAAAAAGAGCGCAGAGAGAGAGAGAAAAAAAGAGTGCAGAGAGAGAAAGAAAGAGCGCAGAGAGAGAGAGGAAGAAAGAGCGCAGAGAGAGAGAAAGAAAGAGCACAGAGAGAAAGAAAGAGCACATAGAGAGAGAAAGAGCGCAGAGAGAGAGAGAGCGCAGAGAGAGAGAAAGAAAGAAAGAGCGCAGAGAGAGAGAGAGCGTAGAGAAAAAAAGAGCGCAGAGAGAGAGAAAGAAAAAGCGCAGAGAGAGACAAAGAGCGCGGAGAGAGAGAAAGAAAGAGCGCAGAGAGAGAAAGAAAAAGCGCAGAGAGAGAAAGAAAGAGCGCAGAGAGAGAAAGAAAGAGCGTAGAGAGTGAGAGAGAAAGAGCGCAGAGAGAAAGAAAGAGCGCAGAGAGAGAGAGAAAGAAAGAGCGCAGAGAGAGAGAGAAAAAAAGAGCGCAGAGAGAGAAAGAAAGAGCGCAGAGAGAGAGAGGAAGAAAGAGCGCAGAGAGAGAGAAAGAAAGAGCACAGAGAGAAAGAAAGAGCACATAGAGAGAGAAAGAGCGCAGAGAGAGAGAAAGAGCGCAGAGAGAAAAAGAGAGCACAGAGAGAGAGCGCAGACAGAGAGAGAGCGCAGACAGAGAGAGAGCGCAGAGAGAGAGAGAGAGCGCAGAGAGAGAGAGAGAGCGCAGAGAGAGAGAAAGAAAGAAAGAGCGCAGAGAGAGAGAAAGAGCGTAGAGAAAAAAAGAGCGCAGAGAGAGAGAGAGGAAGAAAGAGCGCAGACAGAGAAAGAAAGAGCGCAGAGAGAGAGAGCGCAGAGAAAGAAAGAGCACAGAGAGAGAAAGAAAGAGCGCAGAGAGAGAAAGAAAGAAAGAGCGCAGAGAGAGAGAAAGAAAGAGCGCAGAGAGAGAGAAAAAGCGCAGAGAGAGAAATAAAGAGCGCAGAGAGAGAAAGAAAGAGCGCAGAGAGAGAAAGAAAGAGCGCAGAGAAAGAAAGAGCGCAGAGAGAGAGAAAGAAAGAGCGCAGAGAAAGAAAGAGCGCAGAGAGAGAGAAAGAAAGAGCGCAGAGAGAGAAAGAAAGAGCGCAAAGAGAGAAAGAAAGAGCGCAGAGAGAGAGAGCGCAGAGAGAGAAAGAGAAAGAAAGAGCGCAGAGAGAGAAAGAGAAAGAAAGAGCGCAGAGAGAGATAGAGAAAGAGCGCAGAGAGAGAGAAAGAGCGCAGAGAGAGAGAAAGAGAAAGAAAGAGCGCAGAGAGAGAAAGAAAGAGCGCAGAGAGAAAGAAAGTGCGCAGAGAGAAAGAAAGAGCGCAGAGAGAAAGAAAGAGCGCAGAGAGAGAGAAAGAAAGAGCGCAGAGAGAGAGAGAAAGAGCGCAGAGAGAAAAAGAGAGCACAGAGAGAGAGCGCAGACAGAGAGAGAGCGCAGAGAGAGAGAGAGAGCGCAGTGAGAGAGAGAGAGAGCGCAGAGAGAGAGAAAGAAAGAAAGAGCGCAGAGAGAGAGAAAGAGCGTAGAGAAAAAAAGAGCGCAGAGAGAGAGAGAGGAAGAAAGAGCGCAGACAGAGAAAGAAAGAGCGCAGAGAGAGAGAGCGCAGAGAGAGAAAGAGCGCAGAGAAAGAAAGAGCACAGAGAGAGAAAGAAAGAGCGCAGAGAGAGAAAGAAAGAAAGAGCGCAGAGAGAGAGAAAGAAAGAGCGCAGAGAGAGAGAAAAAGCGCAGAGAGAGAAATAAAGAGCGCAGAGAGAGAAAGAAAGAGCGCAGAGAAAGAAAGAGCGCAGAGAGAGAGAAAGAAAGAGCGCAGAGAAAGAAAGAGCGCAGAGAGAGAGAAAGAAAGAGCGCAGAGAGAGAAAGAAAGAGCGCAAAGAGAGAAAGAAAGAGCGCAGAGAGAAAGAGCGCAGAGAGAGAAAGAGAAACAAAGAGCGCAGAGAGAGATAGAGATAGAGCGCAGAGAGAGAGAGAAAGAGCGCAGAGAGAGAGAAAGAGAAAGAAAGAGCGCAGAGAGAGAAAGAAAGAGCGCAGAGAGAGAGAAAGAGAGCAGAGAGAAAGAAAGTGCGCAGAGAGAAAGAAAGAGCGCAGAGAGAAAGAAAGAGCGCAGAGAGAAAGAAAGAGCGCAGAGAGAGAGAAAGAAAGAGCGCAGAGAGAGAGAGAAAGAGCGCAGAGAGAGAGAGAGAAAGAGCGCAGAGAGAGAGAAAGAAAGAGCGCAGAGAGAGAGAGAGAGCGCAGAGAGAGAGGAAGAAAGAGCGCAGAGAGAGAGAGAAAGAGCGCAGAGAGAGAGAGAAAGAGCGCAGAGAAAGAGAAAGAGCGCAGAGAGAGAAAGAGAAAGAAAGAGCGCAGAGAGAGAAAGAGCGCAAAGAGAGAAAGAGCGCAGAGAGAAAGAAAGAGCGCAGAGAGAGAGAGAGAAAGAGCGCAGAGAGAGAGAGAGAAAGAGCGCAGAGAGAGAGAAAGAGCGCAGAGAGAAAGAAAGAGCGCAGAGAGAGAGAAAGAAAGTGCGCAGAGAGAAAGAAAGAGCGCAGAGAGAGAATGCAGAGAGAGAAAGAGAAAGAAAGAGCGCAGAGAGAGAGAGAGAAAGAGCGCAGAGAGAGAGAGAGAAAGAGCGCAGAGAGAGAGAAAGAGAAAGAAAGAGCGCAGAGAGAGAGAAAGAGCGCAGAGAGAGAGAGAGAAAGAGCGCAGAGGGAGAGAAAGAAAGAGCGCAGAGAGAGAGAAAGTAAGAGTGCAGAGAGAAAGAAAGAAAGAGCGCAGAGAGAGAGAGAGAAAGAAAAAGCGCAGAGAAAGAAAGAGCGCAGAGAGAGGAAGAAAGAGCGCAGAGAGAGGAAGAAAGAGCGCAGAGAGAGAGAAAGAAAGAGCGCAGAGAGAGAGAAAGAGCGCAGAGAGAGAGAAAGAAAGAGCGCAGAGAGAGAGCGCAGAGAGAGAGCGCAGAGAGAGAGAGCGCAGAGAGAGAGAGAGCGCAGAAAGAGAGAGAGTGCAGAGAGAGAGCGCAGAGAGAGAGAAAGAGCGCAGAGAGAGAGAGAGCGCAGAGAGAGAGAGAGCGCAGAGAGAGAGAGAGCGCAGAGAGAAAGAAAGAGCGCAGAGAGAAAGAAAGAGCGCAGAGAGAAAGAAAGAGAGCAGAGAGAGAGAAAGAGAGCAGAGAGAAAGAAAGTGCGCAGAGAGAAAGAAAGAGCGCAGAGAGAAAGAAAGAGCGCAGAGAGAGAGAAAGAAAGAGCGCAGAGAGAGAGAAAGAAAGAGCGCAGAGAGAGAAAGAAAGAGCGCAGAGAGAGAGAGAAAGAGCGCAGCGAGAGAGAGAGAGAGCACAGAGAGAGAGAAAGAAAGAGCGCAGAGAGAGAGAGAAAGAAAGAGCGCAGAGAGAGAAAGAAAGAGTGCAAAGAGGGAGAAAGAGCGCAGAGAGAGAGAAAGAACGCAGAGAGAGAGAAATAGCGCAGAGAGAGAGAAAGAGCGCAGAGAGAGAAAGAGCGCAGAGAGAGAAAGAGCGCAGAGAGAAAGAAAGAGCGCAGAGAGAGAGAGAGCGCAGAGAGAGAGAAAAAAAGAGCGCAGAGAGAGAGAAAAAAAGAGCGCAGAGAGAGAGAAAAAAAGAGCGCAGAGAGAGAGAAAGAAAAAGCGCAGAGAGAGAGAGAAAGAGCGCAGAGAGAGAAATAAAGAGCGCAGAGAGAGAGAGGAAGAAAGAGCGCAGAGAGAGAAAGAGCGCAGAGAGAGAGAAAGAGCGCAGAGAGAGAGAGAAAGAGCGCAGAGAGAGAGAAAGAGCACAGAGAGAAAGAAAGAGCACAGAGAGAGAGAAAGAGCACAGAGAGAGAGAAAGAGCACAGAGAGAGAGAAAGAAAGAGCGCAGAGAGAGAGAAAGAAAGAGCGCAGAGAGAGAAATAAAGAGCGCAGAGAGAGAAATAAAGAGCGCAGAGAGAGAAATAAAAAGCGCAGAGAGAGAAATAAAGAGCGCAGAGAGAGAAATAAAGAGCGCAGAGAGAGAAATAAAAAGCGCAGAGAGAGAAATAAAGAGCGCAGAGAAAGAAAGAGCGCAGAGAGAGAGAAAGAAAGAGCGAAGAGAGAGAGAAAAAGAGCGCAAAGAGAGAAAAAAAGAGCGCAGAGAGAAAGAAAGAAAGAGCGCAGAGAGAAAGAAAGAGCGCAGAGAGAGAGAGCGCAGAGAGAGATAGAGAAAGAAAAAGAAAGAGCGCAGAGAGAGAGAGAGAGAAAGAGCGCCGAGAGAGAGAGAGAAAGAGCGCAGAGAGAGAGAAAGAGAAAGAAAGAGCGCAGAGAGAGAAAGTGCGCAGAGAGAGAAAGAGCGCAGAGAGAAAGAAAGAGCGCAGACAGAGAGAGAGCGCAGAGAGAGAGAGCGCAGAGAGAGCGCAGAGAGAGAGAGCGCAGAGAGAGAGAAAGAGCGTAGAGAAAAAAAGAGTGCAGAGAGAGAGAGAGGTAGAAAGAGCGCAGACAGAGAAAGAAAGAGCGCAGAGAGAGAGAGCGCAGAGAAAGAAAGAGCACAGAGAGAGAAAGAAAGAGCGCAGAGAGAGAAAGAAAGAAAGAGCGCAGAGAGAGAGAAAGAAAGAGCGCAGAGAGAGAGAAAAAGCGCAGAGAGAGAAATAAAGAGCGCAGAGAGAGAAAGAAAGAGCGCAGAGAGAGAAAGAAAGAGCGCAGAGAAAGAAAGAGCGCAGAGAGAGAGAAAGAAAGAGCGCAGAGAAAGAAAGAGCGCAGAGAGAGAGAAAAAGCGCAGAGAGAGAAATAAAGAGCGCAGAGAGAGAAAGAAAGAGCGCAGAGAGAGAAAGAAAGAGCGCAGAGAAAGAAAGAGCGCAGAGAAAGAAAGAGCGCAGAGAGAGAGAAAGAAAGAGCGCAGAGAGAGAAAGAAAGAGCGCAAAGAGAGAAAGAAAGAGCGCAGAGAGAGAGAGCACAGAGAGAGAAAGAGAAAGAAAGAGCGCAGAGAGAGAAAGAGAAAGAAAGAGCGCAGAGAGAGATAGAGAAAAAGCGCAGAGAGAGAGAAAGAGCGCAGAGAGAGAGAAAGAAAGAAAGAGCGCAGAGAGAGAGAAAGAGCGTAGAGAAAAAAAGAGCGCAGAGAGAGAGAGAGGAAGAAAGAGCGCAGACAGAGAAAGAAAGAGCGCAGAGAGAGAGCGCAGAGAAAGAAAGAGCACAGAGAGAGAAAGAAAGAGCGCAGAGAGAGAAAGAAAGAAAGAGCGCAGAGAGAGAGAAAGAAAGAGCGCAGAGAGAGAGAAAAAGCGCAGAGAGAGAAATAAAGAGCGCAGAGAGAGAAAGAAAGAGCGCAGAGAGAGAAAGAAAGAGCGCAGAGAAAGAAAGAGCGCAGAGAGAGAGAAAGAAAGAGCGCAGAGAAAGAAAGAGCGCAGAGAGAGAGAAAGAAAGAGCGCAGAGAGAGAAAGAAAGAGCGCAAAGAGAGAAAGAAAGAGCGCAGAGAGAGAGAGCGCAGAGAGAGAAAGAGAAAGAAAGAGCGCAGAGAGAGAAAGAGAAAGAAAGAGCGCAGAGAGAGAAAGAAAGAGCGCAGAGAGAAAGAAAGTGTGCCGAGAGAAAGAAAGAGCGCAGAGAGAAAGAAAGAGCGCAGAGAGAGAGAAAGAAAGAGCGCAGAGAGAGAGAGAAAGAGCGCAGAGAGAAAAAGAGAGCACAGAGAGAGAGCGCAGACAGAGAGAGAGCGCAGACAGAGAGAGAGCGCAGAGAGAGAGAGAGAGCGCAGTGAGAGAGAGAGAGCGCAGAGAGAGAGAAAGAAAGAAAGAGCGCAGAGAGAGAGAAAGAGCGTAGAGAAAAAAAGAGCGCAGAGAGAGAGAGAGGAAGAAAGAGCGCAGACAGAGAAAGAAAGAGCGCAGAGAGAGAGAGCGCAGAGAGAGAAAGAGCGCAGAGAAAGAAAGAGCACAGAGAGAGAAAGAAAGAGCGCAGAGAGAGAAAGAAAGAAAGAGCGCAGAGAGAGAGAAAGAAAGAGCGCAGAGAGAGAGAAAAAGCGCAGAGAGAGAAATAAAGAGCGCAGAGAGAGAAAGAAAGAGCGCAGAGAAAGAAAGAGCGCAGAGAGAGAGAAAGAAAGAGCGCAGAGAAAGAAAGAGCGCAGAGAGAGAGAAAGAAAGAGCGCAGAGAGAGAAAGAAAGAGCGCAAAGAGAGAAAGAAAGAGCGCAGAGAGAGAGAGCGCAGAGAGAGAAAGAGAAAGAAAGAGCGCAGAGAGAGAAAGAGAAAGAAAGAGCGCAGAGAGAGATAGAGAAAGAGCGCAGAGAGAGAGAAAGAGCGCAGAGAGAGAGAAAGAAAGAGCGCAGAGAGAGAGAGAAAGAGCGCAGAGAGAAAAAGAGAGCACAGAGAGAGAGCGCAGACAGAGAGAGAGCGCAGACAGAGAGAGAGCGCAGAGAGAGAGAGAGAGCGCAGTGAGAGAGAGAGAGCGCAGAGAGAGAGAAAGAAAGAAAGAGCGCAGAGAGAGAGAAAGAGCGTAGAGAAAAAAAGAGCGCAGAGAGAGAGAGAGGAAGAAAGAGCGCAGACAGAGAAAGAAAGAGCGCAGAGAGAGAAAGAAAGAGCGCAGAGAGAGAAAGAAAGAAAGAGCGCAGAGAGAGAGAAAGAAAGAGCGCAGAGAGAGAAAAAGCGCAGAGAGAGAAATAAAGAGCGCAGAGAGAGAAAGAAAGAGCGCAGAGAAAGAAAGATCGCAGAGAGAGAGAAAGAAAGAGCGCAGAGAAAGAAAGAGCGCAGAGAGAGAGAAAGAAAGAGCGCAGAGAGAGAGAGCGCAGAGAGAGAAAGAGCGCAGAGAAAGAAAGAGCACAGAGAGAGAAAGAAAGAGCGCAGAGAGAGAAAGAAAGAAAGAGCGCAGAGAGAGAGAAAGAAAGAGCGCAGAGAGAGAGAAAAAGCGCAGAGAGAGAAATAAAGAGCGCAGAGAGAGAAAGAAAGAGCGCAGAGAAAGAAAGAGCGCAGAGAGAGAGAAAGAAAGAGCGCAGAGAAAGAAAGAGCGCAGAGAGAGAGAAAGAAAGAGCGCAGAGAGAGAAAGAAAGAGCGCAAAGAGAGAAAGAAAGAGCGCAGAGAGAGAGAGCGCAGAGAGAGAAAGAGAAAGAAAGAGCGCAGAGAGAGAAAGAGAAAGAAAGAGCGCAGAGAGAGATAGAGAAAGAGCGCAGAGAGAGAGAAAGAGCGCAGAGAGAGAGAAAGAAAGAGCGCAGAGAGAGAGAGAAAGAGCGCAGAGAGAAAAAGAGAGCACAGAGAGAGAGCGCAGACAGAGAGAGAGCGCAGACAGAGAGAGAGCGCAGAGAGAGAGAGAGAGCGCAGTGAGAGAGAGAGAGCGCAGAGAGAGAGAAAGAAAGAAAGAGCGCAGAGAGAGAGAAAGAGCGTAGAGAAAAAAAGAGCGCAGAGAGAGAGAGAGGAAGAAAGAGCGCAGACAGAGAAAGAAAGAGCGCAGAGAGAGAGAGCGCAGAGAGAGAAAGAGCGCAGAGAAAGAAAGAGCACAGAGAGAGAAAGAAAGAGCGCAGAGAGAGAAAGAAAGAAAGAGCGCAGAGAGAGAGAAAGAAAGAGCGCAGAGAGAGAGAAAAAGCGCAGAGAGAGAAATAAAGAGCGCAGAGAGAGAAAGAAAGAGCGCAGAGAAAGAAAGAGCGCAGAGAGAGAGAAAGAAAGAGCGCAGAGAAAGAAAGAGCGCAGAGAGAGAGAAAGAAAGAGCGCAGAGAGAGAAAGAAAGAGCGCAAAGAGAGAAAGAAAGAGCGCAGAGAGAGAGAGCGCAGAGAGAGAAAGAGAAAGAAAGAGCGCAGAGAGAGAAAGAGAAAGAAAGAGCGCAGAGAGAGATAGAGAAAGAGCGCAGAGAGAGAGAAAGAGCGCAGAGAGAGAGAAAGAAAGAGCGCAGAGAGAGAGAGAAAGAGCGCAGAGAGAAAAAGAGAGCACAGAGAGAGAGCGCAGACAGAGAGAGAGCGCAGACAGAGAGAGAGCGCAGAGAGAGAGAGAGAGCGCAGTGAGAGAGAGAGAGCGCAGAGAGAGAGAAAGAAAGAAAGAGCGCAGAGAGAGAGAAAGAGCGTAGAGAAAAAAAGAGCGCAGAGAGAGAGAGAGGAAGAAAGAGCGCAGACAGAGAAAGAAAGAGCGCAGAGAGAGAAAGAAAGAGCGCAGAGAGAGAAAGAAAGAAAGAGCGCAGAGAGAGAGAAAGAAAGAGCGCAGAGAGAGAAAAAGCGCAGAGAGAGAAATAAAGAGCGCAGAGAGAGAGAAAGAAAGAGCGCAGAGAGAGAAAGAAAGAGCGCAAAGAGAGAAAGAAAGAGCGCAGAGAGAGAGAGCACAGAGAGAGAAAGAGAAAGAAAGAGCGCAGAGAGAGAAAGAGAAAGAAAGAGCGCAGAGAGAGATAGAGAAAAAGCGCAGAGAGAGAGAAAGAGCGCAGAGAGAGAGAAAGAAAGAAAGAGCGCAGAGAGAGAGAAAGAGCGTAGAGAAAAAAAGAGCGCAGAGAGAGAGAGAGGAAGAAAGAGCGCAGACAGAGAAAGAAAGAGCGCAGAGAGAGAGCGCAGAGAAAGAAAGAGCACAGAGAGAGAAAGAAAGAGCGCAGAGAGAGAAAGAAAGAAAGAGCGCAGAGAGAGAGAAAGAAAGAGCGCAGAGAGAGAGAAAAAGCGCAGAGAGAGAAATAAAGAGCGCAGAGAGAGAAAGAAAGAGCGCAGAGAGAGAAAGAAAGAGCGCAGAGAAAGAAAGAGCGCAGAGAGAGAGAAAGAAAGAGCGCAGAGAAAGAAAGAGCGCAGAGAGAGAGAAAGAAAGAGCGCAGAGAGAGAAAGAAAGAGCGCAAAGAGAGAAAGAAAGAGCGCAGAGAGAGAGAGCGCAGAGAGAGAAAGAGAAAGAAAGAGCGCAGAGAGAGAAAGAGAAAGAAAGAGCGCAGAGAGAGAAAGAAAGAGCGCAGAGAGAAAGAAAGTGTGCCGAGAGAAAGAAAGAGCGCAGAGAGAAAGAAAGAGCGCAGAGAGAGAGAAAGAAAGAGCGCAGAGAGAGAGAGAAAGAGCGCAGAGAGAAAAAGAGAGCACAGAGAGAGAGCGCAGACAGAGAGAGAGCGCAGACAGAGAGAGAGCGCAGAGAGAGAGAGAGAGCGCAGTGAGAGAGAGAGAGCGCAGAGAGAGAGAAAGAAAGAAAGAGCGCAGAGAGAGAGAAAGAGCGTAGAGAAAAAAAGAGCGCAGAGAGAGAGAGAGGAAGAAAGAGCGCAGACAGAGAAAGAAAGAGCGCAGAGAGAGAGAGCGCAGAGAGAGAAAGAGCGCAGAGAAAGAAAGAGCACAGAGAGAGAAAGAAAGAGCGCAGAGAGAGAAAGAAAGAAAGAGCGCAGAGAGAGAGAAAGAAAGAGCGCAGAGAGAGAGAAAAAGCGCAGAGAGAGAAATAAAGAGCGCAGAGAGAGAAAGAAAGAGCGCAGAGAAAGAAAGAGCGCAGAGAGAGAGAAAGAAAGAGCGCAGAGAAAGAAAGAGCGCAGAGAGAGAGAAAGAAAGAGCGCAGAGAGAGAAAGAAAGAGCGCAAAGAGAGAAAGAAAGAGCGCAGAGAGAGAGAGCGCAGAGAGAGAAAGAGAAAGAAAGAGCGCAGAGAGAGAAAGAGAAAGAAAGAGCGCAGAGAGAGATAGAGAAAGAGCGCAGAGAGAGAGAAAGAGCGCAGAGAGAGAGAAAGAAAGAGCGCAGAGAGAGAGAGAAAGAGCGCAGAGAGAAAAAGAGAGCACAGAGAGAGAGCGCAGACAGAGAGAGAGCGCAGACAGAGAGAGAGCGCAGAGAGAGAGAGAGAGCGCAGTGAGAGAGAGAGAGCGCAGAGAGAGAGAAAGAAAGAAAGAGCGCAGAGAGAGAGAAAGAGCGTAGAGAAAAAAAGAGCGCAGAGAGAGAGAGAGGAAGAAAGAGCGCAGACAGAGAAAGAAAGAGCGCAGAGAGAGAAAGAAAGAGCGCAGAGAGAGAAAGAAAGAAAGAGCGCAGAGAGAGAGAAAGAAAGAGCGCAGAGAGAGAAAAAGCGCAGAGAGAGAAATAAAGAGCGCAGAGAGAGAAAGAAAGAGCGCAGAGAAAGAAAGATCGCAGAGAGAGAGAAAGAAAGAGCGCAGAGAAAGAAAGAGCGCAGAGAGAGAGAAAGAAAGAGCGCAGAGAGAGAGAGCGCAGAGAGAGAAAGAGCGCAGAGAAAGAAAGAGCACAGAGAGAGAAAGAAAGAGCGCAGAGAGAGAGAAAGAAAGAGCGCAGAGAGAGAAAGAAAGAGCGCAGAGAGAGAGAGAAAGAGCGCAGCGAGAGAGAGAGAGAGCACAGAGAGAGAGAAAGAAAGAGCGCAGAGAGAGAGAGAAAGAAAGAGCGCAGAGAGAGAAAGAAAGAGTGCAAAGAGGGAGAAAGAGCGCAGAGAGAGAGAAAGAACGCAGAGAGAGAGAAATAGCGCAGAGAGAGAGAAAGAGCGCAGAGAGAGAAAGAGCGCAGAGAGAGAAAGAGCGCAGAGAGAAAGAAAGAGCGCAGAGAGAGAGAGAGCGCAGAGAGAGAGAAAAAAAGAGCGCAGAGAGAGAGAAAAAAAGAGCGCAGAGAGAGAGAAAAAAAGAGCGCAGAGAGAGAGAAAGAAAAAGCGCAGAGAGAGAGAGAAAGAGCGCAGAGAGAGAAATAAAGAGCGCAGAGAGAGAGAGGAAGAAAGAGCGCAGAGAGAGAAAGAGCGCAGAGAGAGAGAAAGAGCGCAGAGAGAGAGAGAAAGAGCGCAGAGAGAGAGAAAGAGCACAGAGAGAAAGAAAGAGCACAGAGAGAGAGAAAGAGCACAGAGAGAGAGAAAGAGCACAGAGAGAGAGAAAGAAAGAGCGCAGAGAGAGAGAAAGAAAGAGCGCAGAGAGAGAAATAAAGAGCGCAGAGAGAGAAATAAAGAGCGCAGAGAGAGAAATAAAAAGCGCAGAGAGAGAAATAAAGAGCGCAGAGAGAGAAATAAAGAGCGCAGAGAGAGAAATAAAAAGCGCAGAGAGAGAAATAAAGAGCGCAGAGAAAGAAAGAGCGCAGAGAGAGAGAAAGAAAGAGCGAAGAGAGAGAGAAAAAGAGCGCAAAGAGAGAAAAAAAGAGCGCAGAGAGAAAGAAAGAAAGAGCGCAGAGAGAAAGAAAGAGCGCAGAGAGAGAGAGCGCAGAGAGAGATAGAGAAAGAAAAAGAAAGAGCGCAGAGAGAGAGAGAGAGAAAGAGCGCCGAGAGAGAGAGAGAAAGAGCGCAGAGAGAGAGAAAGAGAAAGAAAGAGCGCAGAGAGAGAAAGTGCGCAGAGAGAGAAAGAGCGCAGAGAGAAAGAAAGAGCGCAGACAGAGAGAGAGCGCAGAGAGAGAGAGCGCAGAGAGAGCGCAGAGAGAGAGAGCGCAGAGAGAGAGAAAGAGCGTAGAGAAAAAAAGAGTGCAGAGAGAGAGAGAGGTAGAAAGAGCGCAGACAGAGAAAGAAAGAGCGCAGAGAGAGAGAGCGCAGAGAAAGAAAGAGCACAGAGAGAGAAAGAAAGAGCGCAGAGAGAGAAAGAAAGAAAGAGCGCAGAGAGAGAGAAAGAAAGAGCGCAGAGAGAGAGAAAAAGCGCAGAGAGAGAAATAAAGAGCGCAGAGAGAGAAAGAAAGAGCGCAGAGAGAGAAAGAAAGAGCGCAGAGAAAGAAAGAGCGCAGAGAGAGAGAAAGAAAGAGCGCAGAGAAAGAAAGAGCGCAGAGAGAGAGAAAAAGCGCAGAGAGAGAAATAAAGAGCGCAGAGAGAGAAAGAAAGAGCGCAGAGAGAGAAAGAAAGAGCGCAGAGAAAGAAAGAGCGCAGAGAAAGAAAGAGCGCAGAGAGAGAGAAAGAAAGAGCGCAGAGAGAGAAAGAAAGAGCGCAAAGAGAGAAAGAAAGAGCGCAGAGAGAGAGAGCACAGAGAGAGAAAGAGAAAGAAAGAGCGCAGAGAGAGAAAGAGAAAGAAAGAGCGCAGAGAGAGATAGAGAAAAAGCGCAGAGAGAGAGAAAGAGCGCAGAGAGAGAGAAAGAAAGAAAGAGCGCAGAGAGAGAGAAAGAGCGTAGAGAAAAAAAGAGCGCAGAGAGAGAGAGAGGAAGAAAGAGCGCAGACAGAGAAAGAAAGAGCGCAGAGAGAGAGCGCAGAGAAAGAAAGAGCACAGAGAGAGAAAGAAAGAGCGCAGAGAGAGAAAGAAAGAAAGAGCGCAGAGAGAGAGAAAGAAAGAGCGCAGAGAGAGAGAAAAAGCGCAGAGAGAGAAATAAAGAGCGCAGAGAGAGAAAGAAAGAGCGCAGAGAGAGAAAGAAAGAGCGCAGAGAAAGAAAGAGCACAGAGAGAGAGAAAGAAAGAGCGCAGAGAAAGAAAGAGCGCAGAGAGAGAGAAAGAAAGAGCGCAGAGAGAGAAAGAAAGAGCGCAAAGAGAGAAAGAAAGAGCGCAGAGAGAGAGAGCGCAGAGAGAGAAAGAGAAAGAAAGAGCGCAGAGAGAGAAAGAGAAAGAAAGAGCGCAGAGAGAGAAAGAAAGAGCGCAGAGAGAAAGAAAGTGTGCCGAGAGAAAGAAAGAGCGCAGAGAGAAAGAAAGAGCGCAGAGAGAGAGAAAGAAAGAGCGCAGAGAGAGAGAGAAAGAGCGCAGAGAGAAAAAGAGAGCACAGAGAGAGAGCGCAGACAGAGAGAGAGCGCAGACAGAGAGAGAGCGCAGAGAGAGAGAGAGAGCGCAGTGAGAGAGAGAGAGCGCAGAGAGAGAGAAAGAAAGAAAGAGCGCAGAGAGAGAGAAAGAGCGTAGAGAAAAAAAGAGCGCAGAGAGAGAGAGAGGAAGAAAGAGCGCAGACAGAGAAAGAAAGAGCGCAGAGAGAGAGAGCGCAGAGAGAGAAAGAGCGCAGAGAAAGAAAGAGCACAGAGAGAGAAAGAAAGAGCGCAGAGAGAGAAAGAAAGAAAGAGCGCAGAGAGAGAGAAAGAAAGAGCGCAGAGAGAGAGAAAAAGCGCAGAGAGAGAAATAAAGAGCGCAGAGAGAGAAAGAAAGAGCGCAGAGAAAGAAAGAGCGCAGAGAGAGAGAAAGAAAGAGCGCAGAGAAAGAAAGAGCGCAGAGAGAGAGAAAGAAAGAGCGCAGAGAGAGAAAGAAAGAGCGCAAAGAGAGAAAGAAAGAGCGCAGAGAGAGAGAGCGCAGAGAGAGAAAGAGAAAGAAAGAGCGCAGAGAGAGAAAGAGAAAGAAAGAGCGCAGAGAGAGATAGAGAAAGAGCGCAGAGAGAGAGAAAGAGCGCAGAGAGAGAGAAAGAAAGAGCGCAGAGAGAGAGAGAAAGAGCGCAGAGAGAAAAAGAGAGCACAGAGAGAGAGCGCAGACAGAGAGAGAGCGCAGACAGAGAGAGAGCGCAGAGAGAGAGAGAGAGCGCAGTGAGAGAGAGAGAGCGCAGAGAGAGAGAAAGAAAGAAAGAGCGCAGAGAGAGAGAAAGAGCGTAGAGAAAAAAAGAGCGCAGAGAGAGAGAGAGGAAGAAAGAGCGCAGACAGAGAAAGAAAGAGCGCAGAGAGAGAAAGAAAGAGCGCAGAGAGAGAAAGAAAGAAAGAGCGCAGAGAGAGAGAAAGAAAGAGCGCAGAGAGAGAAAAAGCGCAGAGAGAGAAATAAAGAGCGCAGAGAGAGAAAGAAAGAGCGCAGAGAAAGAAAGATCGCAGAGAGAGAGAAAGAAAGAGCGCAGAGAAAGAAAGAGCGCAGAGAGAGAGAAAGAAAGAGCGCAGAGAGAGAGAGCGCAGAGAGAGAAAGAGCGCAGAGAAAGAAAGAGCACAGAGAGAGAAAGAAAGAGCGCAGAGAGAGAAAGAAAGAAAGAGCGCAGAGAGAGAGAAAGAAAGAGCGCAGAGAGAGAGAAAAAGCGCAGAGAGAGAAATAAAGAGCGCAGAGAGAGAAAGAAAGAGCGCAGAGAAAGAAAGAGCGCAGAGAGAGAGAAAGAAAGAGCGCAGAGAAAGAAAGAGCGCAGAGAGAGAGAAAGAAAGAGCGCAGAGAGAGAAAGAAAGAGCGCAAAGAGAGAAAGAAAGAGCGCAGAGAGAGAGAGCGCAGAGAGAGAAAGAGAAAGAAAGAGCGCAGAGAGAGAAAGAGAAAGAAAGAGCGCAGAGAGAGATAGAGAAAGAGCGCAGAGAGAGAGAAAGAGCGCAGAGAGAGAGAAAGAAAGAGCGCAGAGAGAGAGAGAAAGAGCGCAGAGAGAAAAAGAGAGCACAGAGAGAGAGCGCAGACAGAGAGAGAGCGCAGACAGAGAGAGAGCGCAGAGAGAGAGAGAGAGCGCAGTGAGAGAGAGAGAGCGCAGAGAGAGAGAAAGAAAGAAAGAGCGCAGAGAGAGAGAAAGAGCGTAGAGAAAAAAAGAGCGCAGAGAGAGAGAGAGGAAGAAAGAGCGCAGACAGAGAAAGAAAGAGCGCAGAGAGAGAAAGAAAGAGCGCAGAGAGAGAAAGAAAGAAAGAGCGCAGAGAGAGAGAAAGAAAGAGCGCAGAGAGAGAAAAAGCGCAGAGAGAGAAATAAAGAGCGCAGAGAGAGAAAGAAAGAGCGCAGAGAAAGAAAGATCGCAGAGAGAGAGAAAGAAAGAGCGCAGAGAAAGAAAGAGCGCAGAGAGAGAGAAAGAAAGAGCGCAGAGAGAGAAAGAAAGAGCGCAAAGAGAGAAAGAAAGAGCGCAGAGAGAAAGAGCGCAGAGAGAGAAAGAGAAAAAAAGAGCGCAGAGAGAGATAGAGAAAGAGCGCAGAGAGAGAGAGAAAAAGCGCAGAGAGAGAGAAAGAGAAAGAAAGAGCGCAGAGAGAGAAAGAAAGAGCGCAGAGAGAGAGAAAGAGAGCAGAGAGAAAGAAAGTGCGCAGAGAGAAAGAAAGAGCGCAGAGAGAAAGAAAGAGCGCAGAGAGAAAGAAAGAGCGCAGAGAGAGAGAAAGAAAGAGCGCAGAGAGAGAGAGAAAGAGCGCAGAGAGAGAGAGAGAAAGAGCGCAAAGAGAGAGAAAGAAAGAGCGCAGAGAGAGAGAGAGAGAGCGCAGAGAGAGAGGAAGAAAGAGCGCAGAGAGAGAGAGAAAGAGCGCAGAGAGAGAGAGAAAGAGTGCAGAGAAAGAGAAAGAGCGCAGAGAGAGAAAGAGAAAGAAAGAGCGCAGAGAGAGAAAGAGCGCAAAGAGAGAAAGAGCGCAGAGAGAAAGAAAGAGCGCAGAGAGAGAAAGAGAAAGAGCGCAGAGAGAGAGAGAGAAAGAGCGCAGAGAGAGAGAAAGAGCGCAGAGAGGTAGAAAGAGCGCAGACAGAGAAAGAAAGAGCGCAGAGAGAGAGAGCGCAGAGAAAGAAAGAGCACAGAGAGAGAAAGAAAGAGCGCAGAGAGAGAAAGAAAGAAAGAGCGCAGAGAGAGAGAAAGAAAGAGCGCAGAGAGAGAGAAAAAGCGCAGAGAGAGAAATAAAGAGCGCAGAGAGAGAAAGAAAGAGCGCAGAGAGAGAAAGAAAGAGCGCAGAGAAAGAAAGAGCGCAGAGAGAGAGAAAGAAAGAGCGCAGAGAAAGAAAGAGCGCAGAGAGAGAGAAAAAGCGCAGAGAGAGAAATAAAGAGCGCAGAGAGAGAAAGAAAGAGCGCAGAGAGAGAAAGAAAGAGCGCAGAGAAAGAAAGAGCGCAGAGAAAGAAAGAGCGCAGAGAGAGAGAAAGAAAGAGCGCAGAGAGAGAAAGAAAGAGCGCAAAGAGAGAAAGAAAGAGCGCAGAGAGAGAGAGCACAGAGAGAGAAAGAGAAAGAAAGAGCGCAGAGAGAGAAAGAGAAAGAAAGAGCGCAGAGAGAGATAGAGAAAGAGCGCAGAGAGAGAGAAAGAGCGCAGAGAGAGAGAAAGAAAGAAAGAGCGCAGAGAGAGAGAAAGAGCGTAGAGAAAAAAAGAGCGCAGAGAGAGAGAGAGGAAGAAAGAGCGCAGACAGAGAAAGAAAGAGCGCAGAGAGAGAGCGCAGAGAAAGAAAGAGCACAGAGAGAGAAAGAAAGAGCGCAGAGAGAGAAAGAAAGAAAGAGCGCAGAGAGAGAGAAAGAAAGAGCGCAGAGAGAGAGAAAAAGCGCAGAGAGAGAAATAAAGAGCGCAGAGAGAGAAAGAAAGAGCGCAGAGAGAGAAAGAAAGAGCGCAGAGAAAGAAAGAGCGCAGAGAGAGAGAAAGAAAGAGCGCAGAGAAAGAAAGAGCGCAGAGAGAGAGAAAAAGCGCAGAGAGAGAAATAAAGAGCGCAGAGAGAGAAAGAAAGAGCGCAGAGAGAGAAAGAAAGAGCGCAGAGAAAGAAAGAGCGCAGAGAAAGAAAGAGCGCAGAGAGAGAGAAAGAAAGAGCGCAGAGAGAGAAAGAAAGAGCGCAAAGAGAGAAAGAAAGAGCGCAGAGAGAGAGAGCACAGAGAGAGAAAGAGAAAGAAAGAGCGCAGAGAGAGAAAGAGAAAGAAAGAGCGCAGAGAGAGATAGAGAAAGAGCGCAGAGAGAGAGAAAGAGCGCAGAGAGAGAGAAAGAAAGAAAGAGCGCAGAGAGAGAGAAAGAGCGTAGAGAAAAAAAGAGCGCAGAGAGAGAGAGAGGAAGAAAGAGCGCAGACAGAGAAAGAAAGAGCGCAGAGAGAGAGCGCAGAGAAAGAAAGAGCACAGAGAGAGAAAGAAAGAGCGCAGAGAGAGAAAGAAAGAAAGAGCGCAGAGAGAGAGAAAGAAAGAGCGCAGAGAGAGAGAAAAAGCGCAGAGAGAGAAATAAAGAGCGCAGAGAGAGAAAGAAAGAGCGCAGAGAGAGAAAGAAAGAGCGCAGAGAAAGAAAGAGCGCAGAGAGAGAGAAAGAAAGAGCGCAGAGAAAGAAAGAGCGCAGAGAGAGAGAAAGAAAGAGCGCAGAGAGAGAAAGAAAGAGCGCAAAGAGAGAAAGAAAGAGCGCAGAGAGAGAGAGCGCAGAGAGAGAAAGAGAAAGAAAGAGCGCAGAGAGAGAAAGAGAAAGAAAGAGCGCAGAGAGAGAAAGAAAGAGCGCAGAGAGAAAGAAAGTGTGCCGAGAGAAAGAAAGAGCGCAGAGAGAAAGAAAGAGCGCAGAGAGAGAGAAAGAAAGAGCGCAGAGAGAGAGAGAAAGAGCGCAGAGAGAAAAAGAGAGCACAGAGAGAGAGCGCAGACAGAGAGAGAGCGCAGACAGAGAGAGAGCGCAGAGAGAGAGAGAGAGCGCAGTGAGAGAGAGAGAGCGCAGAGAGAGAGAAAGAAAGAAAGAGCGCAGAGAGAGAGAAAGAGCGTAGAGAAAAAAAGAGCGCAGAGAGAGAGAGAGGAAGAAAGAGCGCAGACAGAGAAAGAAAGAGCGCAGAGAGAGAGAGCGCAGAGAGAGAAAGAGCGCAGAGAAAGAAAGAGCACAGAGAGAGAAAGAAAGAGCGCAGAGAGAGAAAGAAAGAAAGAGCGCAGAGAGAGAGAAAGAAAGAGCGCAGAGAGAGAGAAAAAGCGCAGAGAGAGAAATAAAGAGCGCAGAGAGAGAAAGAAAGAGCGCAGAGAAAGAAAGAGCGCAGAGAGAGAGAAAGAAAGAGCGCAGAGAAAGAAAGAGCGCAGAGAGAGAGAAAGAAAGAGCGCAGAGAGAGAAAGAAAGAGCGCAAAGAGAGAAAGAAAGAGCGCAGAGAGAGAGAGCGCAGAGAGAGAAAGAGAAAGAAAGAGCGCAGAGAGAGAAAGAGAAAGAAAGAGCGCAGAGAGAGATAGAGAAAGAGCGCAGAGAGAGAGAAAGAGCGCAGAGAGAGAGAAAGAAAGAGCGCAGAGAGAGAGAGAAAGAGCGCAGAGAGAAAAAGAGAGCACAGAGAGAGAGCGCAGACAGAGAGAGAGCGCAGACAGAGAGAGAGCGCAGAGAGAGAGAGAGAGCGCAGTGAGAGAGAGAGAGCGCAGAGAGAGAGAAAGAAAGAAAGAGCGCAGAGAGAGAGAAAGAGCGTAGAGAAAAAAAGAGCGCAGAGAGAGAGAGAGGAAGAAAGAGCGCAGACAGAGAAAGAAAGAGCGCAGAGAGAGAAAGAAAGAGCGCAGAGAGAGAAAGAAAGAAAGAGCGCAGAGAGAGAGAAAGAAAGAGCGCAGAGAGAGAAAAAGCGCAGAGAGAGAAATAAAGAGCGCAGAGAGAGAAAGAAAGAGCGCAGAGAAAGAAAGATCGCAGAGAGAGAGAAAGAAAGAGCGCAGAGAAAGAAAGAGCGCAGAGAGAGAGAAAGAAAGAGCGCAGAGAGAGAGAGCGCAGAGAGAGAAAGAGCGCAGAGAAAGAAAGAGCACAGAGAGAGAAAGAAAGAGCGCAGAGAGAGAAAGAAAGAAAGAGCGCAGAGAGAGAGAAAGAAAGAGCGCAGAGAGAGAGAAAAAGCGCAGAGAGAGAAATAAAGAGCGCAGAGAGAGAAAGAAAGAGCGCAGAGAAAGAAAGAGCGCAGAGAGAGAGAAAGAAAGAGCGCAGAGAAAGAAAGAGCGCAGAGAGAGAGAAAGAAAGAGCGCAGAGAGAGAAAGAAAGAGCGCAAAGAGAGAAAGAAAGAGCGCAGAGAGAGAGAGCGCAGAGAGAGAAAGAGAAAGAAAGAGCGCAGAGAGAGAAAGAGAAAGAAAGAGCGCAGAGAGAGATAGAGAAAGAGCGCAGAGAGAGAGAAAGAGCGCAGAGAGAGAGAAAGAAAGAGCGCAGAGAGAGAGAGAAAGAGCGCAGAGAGAAAAAGAGAGCACAGAGAGAGAGCGCAGACAGAGAGAGAGCGCAGACAGAGAGAGAGCGCAGAGAGAGAGAGAGAGCGCAGTGAGAGAGAGAGAGCGCAGAGAGAGAGAAAGAAAGAAAGAGCGCAGAGAGAGAGAAAGAGCGTAGAGAAAAAAAGAGCGCAGAGAGAGAGAGAGGAAGAAAGAGCGCAGACAGAGAAAGAAAGAGCGCAGAGAGAGAAAGAAAGAGCGCAGAGAGAGAAAGAAAGAAAGAGCGCAGAGAGAGAGAAAGAAAGAGCGCAGAGAGAGAAAAAGCGCAGAGAGAGAAATAAAGAGCGCAGAGAGAGAAAGAAAGAGCGCAGAGAAAGAAAGATCGCAGAGAGAGAGAAAGAAAGAGCGCAGAGAAAGAAAGAGCGCAGAGAGAGAGAAAGAAAGAGCGCAGAGAGAGAAAGAAAGAGCGCAAAGAGAGAAAGAAAGAGCGCAGAGAGAAAGAGCGCAGAGAGAGAAAGAGAAAAAAAGAGCGCAGAGAGAGATAGAGAAAGAGCGCAGAGAGAGAGAGAAAAAGCGCAGAGAGAGAGAAAGAGAAAGAAAGAGTGCAGAGAGAGAAAGAAAGAGCGCAGAGAGAGAGAAAGAGAGCAGAGAGAAAGAAAGTGCGCAGAGAGAAAGAAAGAGCGCAGAGAGAAAGAAAGAGCGCAGAGAGAAAGAAAGAGCGCAGAGAGAGAGAAAGAAAGAGCGCAGAGAGAGAGAGAAAGAGCGCAGAGAGAGAGAGAGAAAGAGCGCAAAGAGAGAGAAAGAAAGAGCGCAGAGAGAGAGAGAGAGAGCGCAGAGAGAGAGGAAGAAAGAGCGCAGAGAGAGAGAGAAAGAGCGCAGAGAGAGAGAGAAAGAGTGCAGAGAAAGAGAAAGAGCGCAGAGAGAGAAAGAGAAAGAAAGAGCGCAGAGAGAGAAAGAGCGCAAAGAGAGAAAGAGCGCAGAGAGAAAGAAAGAGCGCAGAGAGAGAAAGAGAAAGAGCGCAGAGAGAGAGAGAGAAAGAGCGCAGAGAGAGAGAAAGAGCGCAGAGAGAAAGAAAGAGCGCAGAGAGAGAGAAAGAAAGTGCGCAGAGAGAAAGAAAGAGCGCAGAGAGAGAATGCAGAGAGAGAAAGAGAAAGAAAGAGTGCAGAGAGAGAGAGAGAAAGAGCGCAGAGAGAGAGAGAGAAAGAGCGCAGAGAGAGAGAAAGAGAAAGAAAGAGCGCAGAGAGAGAGAAAGAGCGCAGAGAGAGAGAGAGAAAGAGCGCAGAGGGAGAGAAAGTAAGAGTGCAGAGAGAAAGAAAGAGCGCAGAGAGAAAGAAAGAAAGAGCGCAGAGAGAGAGAGAGAGAAAGAAAAAGCGCAGAGAAAGAAAGAGCGCAGAGAGAGGAAGAAAGAGCGCAGAGAGAGAGAAAGAAAGAGCGCAGAGAGAGAGAAAGAGCGCAGAGAGAGAGAAAGAAAGAGCGCAGAGAGAGAGCGCAGAGAGAGAGCACAGAGAGAGAGAGCGCAGAGAGAGAGAGAGCGCAGAAAGAGAGAGAGTGCAGAGAGAGAGAGAGCGCAGAGAGAGAGAAAGAGCGCAGAGGGAGAGAGAGCGCAGAGAGAGAGAGAGCGCAGAGAGAGAGAGAGCGCAGAGAAAGAAAGAGCGCAGAGAGAAAGAAAGAGAGCAGAGAGAGAGAAAGAGAGCAGAGAGAAAGAAAGTGCGCAGAGAGAAAGAAAGAGCGCAGAGAGAAAGAAAGAGCGCAGAGAGAGAGAAAGAAAGAGCGCAGAGAGAGAGAAAGAAAGAGCGCAGAGAGAGAAAGAAAGAGCGCAGAGAGAGAGAGAAAGAGCGCAGCGAGAGAGAGAGAGAGCACAGAGAGAGAGAAAGAAAGAGCGCAGAGAGAGAGAGAAAGAAAGAGCGCAGAGAGAGAAAGAAAGAGTGCAAAGAGGGAGAAAGAGCGCAGAGAGAGAGAAAGAACGCAGAGAGAGAGAAATAGCGCAGAGAGAGAGAAAGAGCGCAGAGAGAGAAAGAGCGCAGAGAGAGAAAGAGCGCAGAGAGAAAGAAAGAGCGCAGAGAGAGAGAGAGCGCAGAGAGAGAGAAAAAAAGAGCGCAGAGAGAGAGAAAAAAAGAGCGCAGAGAGAGAGAAAAAAAGAGCGCAGAGAGAGAGAAAGAAAAAGCGCAGAGAGAGAGAGAAAGAGCGCAGAGAGTGAGAAAGAAAGAGTGCAGAGAGAGAAATAAAGAGCGCAGAGAGAGAGAGGAAGAAAGAGCGCAGAGAGAGAGAAAGAGCGCAGAGAGAGAGAAAGAGCGCAGAGAGAGAGAAAGAGCGCAGAGAGAGAGAAAGAGCACAGAGAGAGAGAAAGAGCACAGAGAGAGAGAAAGAGCACAGAGAGAGAGAAAAAGCACAGAGAGAGAGAAAGAAAGAGCGCAGAGAGAGAGAAAGAAAGAGCGCAGAGAGAGAAATAAAGAGCGCAGAGAGAGAAATAAAGAGCGCAGAGAGAGAAATAAAAAGCGCAGAGAGAGAAATAAAGAGCGCAGAGAGAGAAATAAAGAGCGCAGAGAGAGAAATAAAAAGCGCAGAGAGAGAAATAAAGAGCGCAGAGAAAGAAAGAGCGCAGAGAGAGAGAAAGAAAGAGCGCAGAGAGAGAGAAAAAGAGCGCAAAGAGAGAAAAAAAGAGCGCAGAGAGAAAGAAAGAAAGAGCGCAGAGAGAAAGAAAGAGCGCAGAGAGAGAGAGCGCAGAGAGAGATAGAGAAAGAAAAAGAAAGAGCGCAGAGAGAGAGAGAGAGAAAGAGCGCCGAGAGAGAGAGAGAAAGAGCGCAGAGAGAGAGAAAGAGAAAGAAAGAGCGCAGAGAGAGAAAGTGCGCAGAGAGAGAAAGAGCGCAGAGAGAAAGAAAGAGCGCAGACAGAGAGAGAGCGCAGAGAGAGAGAGCGCAGAGAGAGAGAAAGAAAGAGCGCAGAGAGAGAGAAAGAGCGTAGAGAAAAAAAGAGTGCAGAGAGAGAGAGAGGAAGAAAGAGCGCAGACAGAGAAAGAAAGAGCGCAGACAGAGAAAGAAAGAGCACAGAGAGAGAGAAAGAACGCAGAGAGAGAGAAAGAGCGCAGAGAGAGAGAAAGAGCGCAGAGAGAGAGAAAGAGCACAGAGAGAGAGAAAGAGCGCAGAGAGAGAAAGAGCGCAGAGAGAGAACGAGCGCAGAGAGAGAGAACGAGCGCAGAGAGAGAGAAAGAGCGCAGAGAGAGAGAAAGAGCGCAGAGAGAGAGAAAGAGCGCAGAGAGAGAAAGAAACAGCGCAGAGAGAGAAAGAAAGAGCGCAGAGAGAGAGCGCAGAGAGAGAAAGAGAAAGAAAGAGCGCAGAGAGAGAGAGAGAGAGAGTGCAGAGAGAGAGAGAAAGAGCGCAGAGAGAGAGAAAGAGAAAGAAAGAGCGCAGAGAGAGAAAGAGCGCAGAGAGAGAAAGAGCGCAGAGAGAGAAGGAGCGCAGAGAGAGAAAGAGCGCAGAGAGAGAAAGAGCGCAGAGAGAGAAAGAGCGCAGAGAGAGAAAGAGCGCAGAGAGAGAAAGAGCGCAGAGAGAAAGAAAGAGCGCAGAGAGAGAGAAAGAGCGCAGAGAGAGAGAAAGAGCACAGAGAGAGAAAAAAAGAGTGCAGAGAGAGAAAGAAAAAGCGCAGAGAGAGACAAAGAGCGCAGAGAGAGAGAAATAAAGAGCGCAGAGAGAGAAAGAAAGAGCGCAGAGAGAGAAAGAAAGAGCGCAGAGAGAAAGAAAGAGCGCAGAGAGAGAGAGAAAGAAAGAGCGCAGAGAGAGAGAGAAAGAAAGAGTGCAGAGAGAGAGAAAGAAAGAGCGCAGAGAGAAAGAAAGAGCGCAGAGAGAGAGAAATAAAGAGCGCAGAGAGAGAAAGAAAGAGCGCAGAGAGAGAAAGAAAGAGCGCAGAGAGTGAGAGAGAAAGAGCGCAGAGAGAAAGAAAGAGCGCAGAGAGAGAGAAAGAAAGAGCGCAGAGAGAGAGAGAAAGAAAGAGTGCAGAGAGAGAGAAAGAAAGAGCGCAGAGAGAAAGAAAGAGCGCAGAGAGAGAGAAATAAAGAGCGCAGAGAGAGAAAGAAAGAGCGCAGAGAGAGAAAGAAAGAGCGCAGAGAGTGAGAGAGAAAGAGCGCAGAGAGAAAGAAAGAGCGCAGAGAGAGAGAGAAAGAAAGAGCGCAGAGAGAGAGAAAGAGAAAGAAAGAGCGCAGAGAGAGAAAGAAAGAGCGCAGAGAGAGAGAAAGAGAGCAGAGAGAAAGAAAGTGCGCAGAGAGAAAGAAAGAGCGCAGAGAGAAAGAAAGAGCGCAGAGAGAGAGAAAGAAAGAGCGCAGAGAGAGAGAGAAAGAGCGCAGAGAGAAAGAAAGAAAGAGCGCAGAGAGAGAGAGAAAGAAAGAGCGCAGAGAGAGAAAGAAAGAGCGCAGAGAGAGAGAGAGAGAGAGCGCAGAGAGAGAGGAAGAAAGAGCGCAGAGAGAGAGAGAAAGAGCGCAGAGAGAGAGAGAAAGAGCGCAGAGAAAGAGAAAGAGCGCAGAGAGAGAAAGAGAAAGAAAGAGCGCAGAGAGAGAAAGAGCGCAAAGAGAGAAAGAGCGCAGAGAGAAAGAAAGAGCGCAGAGAGAGAGAGAGAAAGAGCGCAGAGAGAGAGAGAGAAAGAGCGCAGAGAGAGAGAAAGAGCGCAGAGAGAAAGAAAGAGCGCAGAGAGAGAGAAAGAAAGTGCGCAGAGAGAAAGAAAGAGCGCAGAGAGAGAATGCAGAGAGAGAAAGAGAAAGAAAGAGCGCAGAGAGAGAGAGAGAAAGAGCGCAGAGAGAGAGAGAGAAAGAGCGCAGAGAGAGAGAAAGAGAAAGAAAGAGCGCAGAGAGAGAGAAAGAGCGCAGAGAGAGAGAGAGATAGAGCGCAGAGGGAGAGAAAGAAAGAGCGCAGAGAGAGAGAAAGAGAGCAGAGAGAGAGAAAGAGAGCAGAGAGAAAGAAAGTGCGCAGAGAGAAAGAAAGAGCGCAGAGAGAAAGAAAGAGCGCAGAGAGAGAGAAAGAAAGAGCGCAGAGAGAGAGAAAGAAAGAGCGCAGAGAGAGAAAGAAAGAGCGCAGAGAGAGAGAGAAAGAGCGCAGCGAGAGAGAGAGAGAGCACAGAGAGAGAGAAAGAAAGAGCGCAGAGAGAGAGAGAAAGAAAGAGCGCAGAGAGAGAAAGAAAGAGTGCAAAGAGGGAGAAAGAGCGCAGAGAGAGAGAAAGAACGCAGAGAGAGAGAAATAGCGCAGAGAGAGAGAAATAGCGCAGAGAGAGAGAAAGAGCGCAGAGAGAGAAAGAGCGCAGAGAGAGAAAGAGCGCAGAGAGAAAGAAAGAGCGCAGAGAGAGAGAGAGCGCAGAGAGAGAGAAAAAAAGAGCGCAGAGAGAGAGAAAAAAAGAGCGCAGAGAGAGAGAAAAAAAGAGCGCAGAGAGAGAGAAAGAAAAAGCGCAGAGAGAGAGAGAAAGAGCGCAGAGAGTGAGAAAGAAAGAGTGCAGAGAGAGAAATAAAGAGCGCAGAGAGAGAGAGGAAGAAAGAGCGCAGAGAGAGAGAAAGAGCACAGAGAGAGAGAAAGAGCACACAGAGAGAGAAAGAGCACAGAGAGAGAGAAAGAGCACAGAGAGAGAGAAAGAAAGAGCGCAGAGAGAGAGAAAGAAAGAGCGCAGAGAGAGAAATAAAGAGCGCAGAGAGAGAAATAAAGAGCGCAGAGAGAGAAATAAAAAGCGCAGAGAGAGAAATAAAGAGCGCAGAGAGAGAAATAAAGAGCGCAGAGAGAGAAATAAAAAGCGCAGAGAGAGAAATAAAGAGCGCAGAGAAAGAAAGAGCGCAGAGAGAGAGAAAGAAAGAGCGCAGAGAGAGAGAAAAAGAGCGCAAAGAGAGAAAAAAAGAGCGCAGAGAGAAAGAAAGAAAGAGTGCAGAGAGAAAGAAAGAGCGCAGAGAGAGAAAGAGCGCAGAGAGAGAAAGAGCGCAGAGAGAAAGAAAGAGCGCAGAGAGAGAGAGAGCGCAGAGAGAGAGAAAAAAAGAGCGCAGAGAGAGAGAAAAAAAGAGCGCAGAGAGAGAGAAAAAAAGAGCGCAGAGAGAGAGAAAGAAAAAGCGCAGAGAGAGAAAGAAAGAGCGCAGAGAGAGAGAGAAAGAGCGCAGCGAGAGAGAGAGAGAGCACAGAGAGAGAGAAAGAAAGAGCGCAGAGAGAGAGAGAAAGAAAGAGCGCAGAGAGAGAAAGAAAGAGTGCAAAGAGGGAGAAAGAGCGCAGAGAGAGAGAAAGAACGCAGAGAGAGAAATAGCGCAGAGAGAGAGAAAGAGCGCAGAGAGAGAAAGAGCGCAGAGAGAGAAAGAGCGCAGAGAGAAAGAAAGAGCGCAGAGAGAGAGAGAGCGCAGAGAGAGAGAAAAAAAGAGCGCAGAGAGAGAGAAAAAAAGAGCGCAGAGAGAGAGAAAAAAAGAGCGCAGAGAGAGAGAAAGAAAAAGCGCAGAGAGAGAGAGAAAGAGCGCAGAGAGAGAAATAAAGAGCGCAGAGAGAGAGAGGAAGAAAGAGCGCAGAGAGAGAAAGAGCGCAGAGAGAGAGAAAGAGCGCAGAGAGAGAGAGAAAGAGCGCAGAGAGAGAGAAAGAGCACAGAGAGAAAGAAAGAGCACAGAGAGAGAGAAAGAGCACAGAGAGAGAGAAAGAGCACAGAGAGAGAGAAAGAAAGAGCGCAGAGAGAGAGAAAGAAAGAGCGCAGAGAGAGAAATAAAGAGCGCAGAGAGAGAAATAAAGAGCGCAGAGAGAGAAATAAAAAGCGCAGAGAGAGAAATAAAGAGCGCAGAGAGAGAAATAAAGAGCGCAGAGAGAGAAATAAAAAGCGCAGAGAGAGAAATAAAGAGCGCAGAGAAAGAAAGAGCGCAGAGAGAGAGAAAGAAAGAGCGCAGAGAGAGAGAAAAAGAGCGCAAAGAGAGAAAAAAAGAGCGCAGAGAGAAAGAAAGAAAGAGCGCAGAGAGAAAGAAAGAGCGCAGAGAGAGAAAGAGCGCAGAGAGAGAAAGAGCGCAGAGAGAAAGAAAGAGCGCAGAGAGAGAGAGAGCGCAGAGAGAGAGAAAAAAAGAGCGCAGAGAGAGAGAAAAAAAGAGCGCAGAGAGAGAGAAAAAAAGAGCGCAGAGAGAGAGAAAGAAAAAGCGCAGAGAGAGAAAGAAAGAGCGCAGAGAGAGAGAGAAAGAGCGCAGCGAGAGAGAGAGAGAGCACAGAGAGAGAGAAAGAAAGAGCGCAGAGAGAGAGAGAAAGAAAGAGCGCAGAGAGAGAAAGAAAGAGTGCAAAGAGGGAGAAAGAGCGCAGAGAGAGAGAAAGAACGCAGAGAGAGAAATAGCGCAGAGAGAGAGAAAGAGCGCAGAGAGAGAAAGAGCGCAGAGAGAGAAAGAGCGCAGAGAGAAAGAAAGAGCGCAGAGAGAGAGAGAGCGCAGAGAGAGAGAAAAAAAGAGCGCAGAGAGAGAGAAAAAAAGAGCGCAGAGAGAGAGAAAAAAAGAGCGCAGAGAGAGAGAAAGAAAAAGCGCAGAGAGAGAGAGAAAGAGCGCAGAGAGAGAAATAAAGAGCGCAGAGAGAGAGAGGAAGAAAGAGCGCAGAGAGAGAAAGAGCGCAGAGAGAGAGAAAGAGCGCAGAGAGAGAGAGAAAGAGCGCAGAGAGAGAGAAAGAGCACAGAGAGAAAGAAAGAGCACAGAGAGAGAGAAAGAGCACAGAGAGAGAGAAAGAGCACAGAGAGAGAGAAAGAAAGAGCGCAGAGAGAGAGAAAGAAAGAGCGCAGAGAGAGAAATAAAGAGCGCAGAGAGAGAAATAAAGAGCGCAGAGAGAGAAATAAAAAGCGCAGAGAGAGAAATAAAGAGCGCAGAGAGAGAAATAAAGAGCGCAGAGAGAGAAATAAAAAGCGCAGAGAGAGAAATAAAGAGCGCAGAGAAAGAAAGAGCGCAGAGAGAGAGAAAGAAAGAGCGAAGAGATAGAGAAAAAGAGCGCAAAGAGAGAAAAAAAGAGCGCAGAGAGAAAGAAAGAAAGAGCGCAGAGAGAAAGAAAGAGCGCAGAGAGAGAGAGCGCAGAGAGAGATAGAGAAAGAAAAAGAAAGAGCGCAGAGAGAGAGAGAGAGAAAGAGCGCCGAGAGAGAGAAAAAAAGAGCGCAGAGAGAGAGAAAGAAAAAGCGCAGAGAGAGAAAGAAAGAGCGCAGAGAGAGAGAGAAAGAGCGCAGCGAGAGAGAGAGAGAGCACAGAGAGAGAGAAAGAAAGAGCGCAGAGAGAGAGAGAAAGAAAGAGCGCAGAGAGAGAAAGAAAGAGTGCAAAGAGGGAGAAAGAGCGCAGAGAGAGAGAAAGAACGCAGAGAGAGAGAAATAGCGCAGAGAGAGAGAAAGAGCGCAGAGAGAGAAAGAGCGCAGAGAGAGAAAGAGCGCAGAGAGAGAGAAAGAGCGCAGAGAGAGAGAGAAAGAGCGCAGAGAGAGAGAAAGAGCACAGAGAGAAAGAAAGAGCACAGAGAGAGAGAAAGAGCACAGAGAGAGAGAAAGAGCACAGAGAGAGAGAAAGAAAGAGCGCAGAGAGAGAGAAAGAAAGAGCGCAGAGAGAGAAATAAAGAGCGCAGAGAGAGAAATAAAGAGCGCAGAGAGAGAAATAAAAAGCGCAGAGAGAGAAATAAAGAGCGCAGAGAGAGAAATAAAGAGCGCAGAGAGAGAAATAAAAAGCGCAGAGAGAGAAATAAAGAGCGCAGAGAAAGAAAGAGCGCAGAGAGAGAGAAAGAAAGAGCGAAGAGATAGAGAAAAAGAGCGCAAAGAGAGAAAAAAAGAGCGCAGAGAGAAAGAAAGAAAGAGCGCAGAGAGAAAGAAAGAGCGCAGAGAGAGAGAGCGCAGAGAGAGATAGAGAAAGAAAAAGAAAGAGCGCAGAGAGAGAGAGAGAGAAAGAGCGCCGAGAGAGAGAGAGAAAGAGCGCAGAGAGAGAGAAAGAGAAAGAAAGAGCGCAGAGAGAGAAAGTGCGCAGAGAGAGAAAGAGCGCAGAGAGAAAGAAAGAGCGCAGACAGAGAGAGAGCGCAGAGAGAGAGAGCGCAGAGAGAGCGCAGAGAGAGAGAGCGCAGAGAGAGAGAAAGAAAGAGCGCAGAGAGAGAGAAAGAGCGTAGAGAAAAAAAGAGTGCAGAGAGAGAGAGAGGTAGAAAGAGCGCAGACAGAGAAAGAAAGAGCGCAGAGAGAGAGAGCGCAGAAAAAGAAAGAGCACAGAGAGAGAAAGAAAGAGCGCAGAGAGAGAAAGAAAGAAAGAGCGCAGAGAGAGAGAAAGAAAGAGCGCAGAGAGAGAGAAAAAGCGCAGAGAGAGAAATAAAGAGCGCAGAGAGAGAAAGAAAGAGCGCAGAGAGAGAAAGAAAGAGCGCAGAGAGAGAAAGAAAGAGCGCAGAGAAAGAAAGAGCGCAGAGAGAGAGAAAGAAAGAGCGCAGAGAAAGAAAGAGCGCAGAGAGAGAGAAAAAGCGCAGAGAGAGAAATAAAGAGCGCAGAGAGAGAAAGAAAGAGCGCAGAGAGAGAAAGAAAGAGCGCAGAGAAAGAAAGAGCGCAGAGAGAGAGAAAGAAAGAGCGCAGAGAAAGAAAGAGCGCAGAGAGAGAGAAAAAGCGCAGAGAGAGAAATAAAGAGCGCAGAGAGAGAAAGAAAGAGCGCAGAGAGAGAAAGAAAGAGCGCAGAGAAAGAAAGAGCGCAGAGAAAGAAAGAGCGCAGAGAGAGAGAAAGAAAGAGCGCAGAGAGAGAAAGAAAGAGCGCAAAGAGAGAAAGAAAGAGCGCAGAGAGAGAGAGCACAGAGAGAGAAAGAGAAAGAAAGAGCGCAGAGAGAGAAAGAGAAAGAAAGAGCGCAGAGAGAGATAGAGAAAGAGCGCAGAGAGAGAGAAAGAGCGCAGAGAGAGAGAAAGAAAGAAAGAGCGCAGAGAGAGAGAAAGAGCGTAGAGAAAAAAAGAGCGCAGAGAGAGAGAGAGGAAGAAAGAGCGCAGACAGAGAAAGAAAGAGCGCAGAGAGAGAGAGCGCAGAGAAAGAAAGAGCACAGAGAGAGAAAGAAAGAGCGCAGAGAGAGAAAGAAAGAAAGAGCGCAGAGAGAGAGAAAGAAAGAGCGCAGAGAGAGAGAAAAAGCGCAGAGAGAGAAATAAAGAGCGCAGAGAGAGAAAGAAAGAGCGCAGAGAGAGAAAGAAAGAGCGCAGAGAAAGAAAGAGCGCAGAGAGAGAGAAAGAAAGAGCGCAGAGAAAGAAAGAGCGCAGAGAGAGAGAAAGAAAGAGCGCAGAGAGAGAAAGAAAGAGCGCAAAGAGAGAAAGAAAGAGCGCAGAGAGAGAGAGCGCAGAGAGAGAAAGAGAAAGAAAGAGCGCAGAGAGAGAAAGAGAAAGAAAGAGCGCAGAGAGAGAAAGAAAGAGCGCAGAGAGAAAGAAAGTGTGCAGAGAGAAAGAAAGAGCGCAGAGAGAAAGAAAGAGCGCAGAGAGAGAGAAAGAAAGAGCGCAGAGAGAGAGAGAAAGAGCGCAGAGAGAAAAAGAGAGCACAGAGAGAGAGCGCAGACAGAGAGAGAGCGCAGACAGAGAGAGAGCGCAGAGAGAGAGAGAGAGCGCAGTGAGAGAGAGAGAGCGCAGAGAGAGAGAAAGAAAGAAAGAGCGCAGAGAGAGAGAAAGAGCGTAGAGAAAAAAAGAGCGCAGAGAGAGAGAGAGGAAGAAAGAGCGCAGACAGAGAAAGAAAGAGCGCAGAGAGAGAGAGCGCAGAGAGAGAAAGAGCGCAGAGAAAGAAAGAGCACAGAGAGAGAAAGAAAGAGCGCAGAGAGAGAAAGAAAGAAAGAGCGCAGAGAGAGAGAAAGAAAGAGCGCAGAGAGAGAGAAAAAGCGCAGAGAGAGAAATAAAGAGCGCAGAGAGAGAAAGAAAGAGCGCAGAGAAAGAAAGAGCGCAGAGAGAGAGAAAGAAAGAGCGCAGAGAAAGAAAGAGCGCAGAGAGAGAGAAAGAAAGAGCGCAGAGAGAGAAAGAAAGAGCGCAAAGAGAGAAAGAAAGAGCGCAGAGAGAGAGAGCGCAGAGAGAGAAAGAGAAAGAAAGAGCGCAGAGAGAGAAAGAGAAAGAAAGAGCGCAGAGAGAGATAGAGAAAGAGCGCAGAGAGAGAGAAAGAGCGCAGAGAGAGAGAAAGAAAGAGCGCAGAGAGAGAGAGAAAGAGCGCAGAGAGAAAAAGAGAGCACAGAGAGAGAGCGCAGACAGAGAGAGAGCGCAGACAGAGAGAGAGCGCAGAGAGAGAGAGAGAGCGCAGTGAGAGAGAGAGAGCGCAGAGAGAGAGAAAGAAAGAAAGAGCGCAGAGAGAGAGAAAGAGCGTAGAGAAAAAAAGAGCGCAGAGAGAGAGAGAGGAAGAAAGAGCGCAGACAGAGAAAGAAAGAGCGCAGAGAGAGAAAGAAAGAAAGAGCGCAGAGAGAGAGAAAGAAAGAGCGCAGAGAGAGAAAAAGCGCAGAGAGAGAAATAAAGAGCGCAGAGAGAGAAAGAAAGAGCGCAGAGAAAGAAAGATCGCAGAGAGAGAGAAAGAAAGAGCGCAGAGAAAGAAAGAGCGCAGAGAGAGAGAAAGAAAGAGCGCAGAGAGAGAGAGCGCAGAGAGAGAAAGAGCGCAGAGAAAGAAAGAGCACAGAGAGAGAAAGAAAGAGCGCAGAGAGAGAAAGAAAGAAAGAGCGCAGAGAGAGAGAAAGAAAGAGCGCAGAGAGAGAGAAAAAGCGCAGAGAGAGAAATAAAGAGCGCAGAGAGAGAAAGAAAGAGCGCAGAGAAAGAAAGAGCGCAGAGAGAGAGAAAGAAAGAGCGCAGAGAAAGAAAGAGCGCAGAGAGAGAGAAAGAAAGAGCGCAGAGAGAGAAAGAAAGAGCGCAAAGAGAGAAAGAAAGAGCGCAGAGAGAGAGAGCGCAGAGAGAGAAAGAGAAAGAAAGAGCGCAGAGAGAGAAAGAGAAAGAAAGAGCGCAGAGAGAGATAGAGAAAGAGCGCAGAGAGAGAAAGAAAGAGCGCAGAGAGAGAAAGAAAGAGCGCAAAGAGAGAAAGAAAGAGCGCAGAGAGAGAGAGCGCAGAGAGAGAAAGAGAAAGAAAGAGCGCAGAGAGAGAAAGAGAAAGAAAGAGCGCAGAGAGAGATAGAGAAAGAGCGCAGAGAGAGAGAAAGAGCGCAGAGAGAGAGAAAGAAAGAGCGCAGAGAGAGAGAGAAAGAGCGCAGAGAGAAAAAGAGAGCACAGAGAGAGAGCGCAGACAGAGAGAGAGCGCAGACAGAGAGAGAGCGCAGACAGAGATAGAGCGCAGAGAGAGAGAGAGAGCGCAGTGAGAGAGAGAGAGCGCAGAGAGAGAGAAAGAAAGAAAGAGCGCAGAGAGAGAGAAAGAGCGTAGAGAAAAAAAGAGCGCAGAGAGAGAGAGAGGAAGAAAGAGCGCAGACAGAGAAAGAAAGAGCGCAGAGAGAGAAAGAAAGAGCGCAGAGAGAGAAAGAAAGAAAGAGCGCAGAGAGAGAGAAAGAAAGAGCGCAGAGAGAGAAAAAGCGCAGAGAGAGAAATAAAGAGCGCAGAGAGAGAAAGAAAGAGCGCAGAGAAAGAAAGATCGCAGAGAGAGAGAAAGAAAGAGCGCAGAGAAAGAAAGAGCGCAGAGAGAGAGAAAGAAAGAGCGCAGAGAGAGAAAGAAAGAGCGCAAAGAGAGAAAGAAAGAGCGCAGAGAGAAAGAGCGCAGAGAGAGAAAGAGAAAGAAAGAGCGCAGAGAGAGATAGAGAAAGAGCGCAGAGAGAGAGAGAAAGAGCGCAGAGAGAGAGAAAGAGAAAGAAAGAGCGCAGAGAGAGAAAGAAAGAGCGCAGAGAGAGAGAAAAAGAGCAGAGAGAAAGAAAGTGCGCAGAGAGAAAGAAAGAGCGCAGAGAGAAAGAAAGAGCGCAGAGAGAAAGAAAGAGCGCAGAGAGAGAGAAAGAAAGAGCGCAGAGAGAGAGAGAAAGAGCGCAGAGAGAGAGAGAGAAAGAGCGCAAAGAGAGAGAAAGAAAGAGCGCAGAGAGAGAGAGAGAGAGCGCAGAGAGAGAGGAAGAAAGAGCGCAGAGAGAGAGAGAAAGAGCGCAGAGAGAGAGAGAAAGAGCGCAGAGAGAGAGAGAAAGAGCGCAGAGAAAGAGAAAGAGCGCAGAGAGAGAAAGAGAAAGAAAGAGCGCAGAGAGAGAAAGAGCGCAAAGAGAGAAAGAGCGCAGAGAGAAAGAAAGAGCGCAGAGAGAGAAAGAGAAAGAGCGCAGAGAGAGAGAGAGAAAGAGCGCAGAGAGAGAGAAAGAGCGCAGAGAGAAAGAAAGAGCGCAGAGAGAGAGAAAGAAAGTGCGCAGAGAGAAAGAAAGAGCGCAGAGAGAGAATGCAGAGAGAGAAAGAGAAAGAAAGAGCGCAGAGAGAGAGAGAGAAAGAGCGCAGAGAGAGAGAGAGAAAGAGCGCAGAGAGAGAGAAAGAGAAAGAAAGAGCGCAGAGAGAGAGAAAGAGCGCAGAGAGAGAGAGAAAGAGCGCAGAGGGAGAGAAAGAAAGAGCGCAGAGAGAGAGAAAGTAAGAGTGCAGAGAGAAAGAAAGAGCGCAGAGAGAAAGAAAGAAAGAGCGCAGAGAGAGAGAGAGAAAGAAAAAGCGCAGAGAAAGAAAGAGCGCAGAGAGAGGAAGAAAGAGCGCAGAGAGAGAGAAAGAAAGAGCGCAGAGAGAGAGAAAGAGCGCAGAGAGAGAGAAAGAAAGAGCGCAGAGAGAGAGCGCAGAGAGAGAGCACAGAGAGAGAGAGCGCAGAGAGAGAGAGCGCAGAAAGTGAGAGAGTGCAGAGAGAGAGAGAGCGCAGAGAGAGAGAAAGAGCGCAGAGAGAGAGAGAGCGCAGAGAGAGAGAGAGCGCAGAGAGAGAGAGAGCGCAGAGAAAGAAAGAGCGCAGAGAGAAAGAAAGAGAGCAGAGAGAGAGAAAGAGAGCAGAGAGAAAGAAAGTGCGCAGAGAGAAAGAAAGAGCGCAGAGAGAAAGAAAGAGCGCAGAGAGAGAGAAAGAAAGAGCGCAGAGAGAGAGAAAGAAAGAGCGCAGAGAGAGAAAGAAAGAGCGCAGAGAGAGAGAGAAAGAGCGCAGCGAGAGAGAGAGAGAGCGCAGAGAGAGAGAGAAAGAAAGAGCGCAGAGAGAGAAAGAAAGAGTGCAAAGAGGGAGAAAGAGCGCAGAGAGAGAGAAAGAACGCAGAGAGAGAGAAATAGCGCAGAGAGAGAGAAAGAGCGCAGAGAGAGAAAGAGCGCAGAGAGAGAAAGAGCGCAGAGAGAAAGAAAGAGCGCAGAGAGAGAGAGAGCGCAGAGAGAGAGAAAAAAAGAGCGCAGAGAGAGAGAAAAAAAGAGCGCAGAGAGAGAGAAAAAAAGAGCGCAGAGAGAGAGAAAGAAAAAGCGCAGAGAGAGAGAGAAAGAGCGCAGAGAGTGAGAAAGAAAGAGTGCAGAGAGAGAAATAAAGAGCGCAGAGAGAGAGAGGAAGAAAGAGCGCAGAGAGAGAGAAAGAGCGCAGAGAGAGAGAAAGAGCGCAGAGAGAGAGAAAGAGCGCAGAGAGAGAGAAAGAGCACAGAGAGAGAGAAAGAGCACAGAGAGAGAGAAAGAGCACAGAGAGAGAGAAAAAGCACAGAGAGAGAGAAAGAAAGAGCGCAGAGAGAGAGAAAGAAAGAGCGCAGAGAGAGAAATAAAGAGCGCAGAGAGAGAAATAAAGAGCGCAGAGAGAGAAATAAAAAGCGCAGAGAGAGAAATAAAGAGCGCAGAGAGAGAAATAAAGAGCGCAGAGAGAGAAATAAAAAGCGCAGAGAGAGAAATAAAGAGCGCAGAGAAAGAAAGAGCGCAGAGAGAGAGAAAGAAAGAGCGCAGAGAGAGAGAAAAAGAGCGCAAAGAGAGAAAAAAAGAGCGCAGAGAGAAAGAAAGAAAGAGCGCAGAGAGAAAGAAAGAGCGCAGAGAGAGAGAGCGCAGAGAGAGATAGAGAAAGAAAAAGAAAGAGCGCAGAGAGAGAGAGAGAGAAAGAGCGCCGAGAGAGAGAGAGAAAGAGCGCAGAGAGAGAGAAAGAGAAAGAAAGAGCGCAGAGAGAGAAAGTGCGCAGAGAGAGAAAGAGCGCAGAGAGAAAGAAAGAGCGCAGACAGAGAGAGAGCGCAGAGAGAGAGAGCGCAGAGAGAGCGCAGAGAGAGAGAGCGCAGAGAGAGAGAAAGAAAGAGCGCAGAGAGAGAGAAAGAGCGTAGAGAAAAAAAGAGTGCAGAGAGAGAGAGAGGAAGAAAGAGCGCAGACAGAGAAAGAAAGAGCGCAGACAGAGAAAGAAAGAGCGCAGAGAGAGAGAAAGAACGCAGAGAGAGAGAAAGAGCGCAGAGAGAGAGAAAGAGCGCAGAGAGAGAAAGAGCGCAGAGAGAGAACGAGCGCAGAGAGAGAGAAAGAGCGCAGAGAGAGAGAAAGAGCGCAGAGAGAGAGAAAGAGCGCAGAGAGAGAAAGAAACAGCGCAGAGAGAGAAAGAAAGAGCGCAGAGAGAGAGCGCAGAGAGAGAAAGAGAAAGAAAGAGCGCAGAGAGAGAGAGAGAGAGTGCAGAGAGAGAGAGAAAGAGCGCAGAGAGAGAGAAAGAGAAAGAAAGAGCGCAGAGAGAGAAAGAGCGCAGAGAGAGAAAGAGCGCAGAGAGAGAAGGAGCGCAGAGAGAGAAAGAGCGCAGAGAGAGAAAGAGCGCAGAGAGAGAAAGAGCGCAGAGAGAGAAAGAGCGCAGAGAGAAAGAAAGAGCACAGAGAGAGAGAAAGAGCGCAGAGAGAGAGAAAGAGCACAGAGAGAGAAAAAAAGAGTGCAGAGAGAGAAAGAAAAAGCGCAGAGAGAGACAAAGAGCGCAGAGAGAGAGAAAGAAAGAGCGCAGAGAGAGAAAGAAAGAGCGCAGAGAGAGAAAGAAAGAGCGCAGAGAGAAAGAAAGAGCGCAGAGAGAGAGAGAAAGAAAGAGCGCAGAGAGAGAGAGAAAGAAAGAGTGCAGAGAGAGAGAAAGAAAGAGCGCAGAGAGAAAGAAAGAGCGCAGAGAGAGAGAAATAAAGAGCGCAGAGAGAGAAAGAAAGAGCGCAGAGAGAGAAAGAAAGAGCGCAGAGAGTGAGAGAGAAAGAGCGCAGAGAGAAAGAAAGAGCGCAGAGAGAGAGAGAAAGAAAGAGCGCAGAGAGAGAGAGAAAGAAAGAGTGCAGAGAGAGAGAAAGAAAGAGCGCAGAGAGAAAGAAAGAGCGCAGAGAGAGAGAAATAAAGAGCGCAGAGAGAGAAAGAAAGAGCGCAGAGAGAGAAAGAAAGAGCGCAGAGAGTGAGAGAGAAAGAGCGCAGAGAGAAAGAAAGAGCGCAGAGAGAGAGAGAAAGAAAGAGCGCAGAGAGAGAGAAAGAGAAAGAAAGAGCGCAGAGAGAGAAAGAAAGAGCGCAGAGAGAGAGAAAGAGAGCAGAGAGAAAGAAAGTGCGCAGAGAGAAAGAAAGAGCGCAGAGAGAAAGAAAGAGCGCAGAGAGAGAGAAAGAAAGAGCGCAGAGAGAGAGAGAAAGAGCGCAGAGAGAAAGAAAGAAAGAGCGCAGAGAGAGAGAGAAAGAAAGAGCGCAGAGAGAGAAAGAAAGAGCGCAGAGAGAGAGAGAGAGAGAGCGCAGAGAGAGAGGAAGAAAGAGCGCAGAGAGAGAGAGAAAGAGCGCAGAGAGAGAGAGAAAGAGCGCAGAGAAAGAGAAAGAGCGCAGAGAGAGAAAGAGCGCAAAGAGAGAAAGAGCGCAGAGAGAAAGAAAGAGCGCAGAGAGAGAGAGAGAAAGAGCGCAGAGAGAGAGAGAGAAAGAGCGCAGAGAGAGAGAAAGAGCGCAGAGAGAAAGAAAGAGCGCAGAGAGAGAGAAAGAAAGTGCGCAGAGAGAAAGAAAGAGCGCAGAGAGAGAATGCAGAGAGAGAAAGAGAAAGAAAGAGCGCAGAGAGAGAGAGAGAAAGAGCGCAGAGAGAGAGAGAGAAAGAGCGCAGAGAGAGAGAAAGAGAAAGAAAGAGCGCAGAGAGAGAGAAAGAGCGCAGAGAGAGAGAGAGATAGAGCGCAGAGGGAGAGAAAGAAAGAGCGCAGAGAGAGAGAAAGAGAGCAGAGAGAGAGAAAGAGAGCAGAGAGAAAGAAAGTGCGCAGAGAGAAAGAAAGAGCGCAGAGAGAAAGAAAGAGCGCAGAGAGAGAGAAAGAAAGAGCGCAGAGAGAGAGAAAGAAAGAGCGCAGAGAGAGAAAGAAAGAGCGCAGAGAGAGAGAGAGAGAGAGCGCAGAGAGAGAGGAAGAAAGAGCGCAGAGAGAGAGAGAAAGAGCGCAGAGAGAGAGAGAGAGAAAGAAAGAGCGCAGAGAGAGAGAGAAAGAGCGCAGAGAGAAAGAAAGAAAGAGCGCAGAGAGAGAGAGAAAGAAAGAGCGCAGAGAGAGAAAGAGAGAAAGAAAGAGCGCAGAGAGAGAGAGAAAGAGCGCAGAGAGAAAGAAAGAAAGAGCGCAGAGAGAGAGAGAAAGAAAGAGCGCAGAGAGAGAAAGAAAGAGCGCAGAGAGAGAGAGAGAGAGAGCGCAGAGAGAGAGGAAGAAAGAGCGCAGAGAGAGAGAGAAAGAGCGCAGAGAGAGAGAGAAAGAGCGCAGAGAAAGAGAAAGAGCGCAGAGAGAGAAAGAGAAAGAAAGAGCGCAGAGAGAGAAAGAGCGCAAAGAGAGAAAGAGCGCAGAGAGAAAGAAAGAGCGCAGAGAGAGAGAGAGAGAAAGAGCGCAGAGAGAGAGAGAGAGAAAGAGCGCAGAGAGAGAGAAAGAGCGCAGAGAGAAAGAAAGAGCGCAGAGAGAGAGAAAGAAAGTGCGCAGAGAGAAAGAAAGAGCGCAGAGAGAGAATGCAGAGAGAGAAAGAGAAAGAAAGAGCGCAGAGAGAGAGAGAGAAAGAGCGCAGAGAGAGAGAGAGAAAGAGCGCAGAGAGAGAGAAAGAGAAAGAAAGAGCGCAGAGAGAGAGAAAGAGCGCAGAGAGAGAGAGAGATAGAGCGCAGAGGGAGAGAAAGAAAGAGCGCAGAGAGAGAGAAAGAGAGCAGAGAGAGAGAAAGAGAGCAGAGAGAAAGAAAGTGCGCAGAGAGAAAGAAAGAGCGCAGAGAGAAAGAAAGAGCGCAGAGAGAGAGAAAGAAAGAGCGCAGAGAGAGAGAAAGAAAGAGCGCAGAGAGAGAAAGAAAGAGCGCAGAGAGAGAGAGAAAGAGCGCAGCGAGAGAGAGAGAGAGCACAGAGAGAGAGAAAGAAAGAGCGCAGAGAGAGAGAGAAAGAAAGAGCGCAGAGAGAGAAAGAAAGAGTGCAAAGAGGGAGAAAGAGCGCAGAGAGAGAGAAAGAACGCAGAGAGAGAGAAATAGCGCAGAGAGAGAGAAATAGCGCAGAGAGAGAGAAAGAGCGCAGAGAGAGAAAGAGCGCAGAGAGAGAAAGAGCGCAGAGAGAAAGAAAGAGCGCAGAGAGAGAGAGAGCGCAGAGAGAGAGAAAAAAAGAGCGCAGAGAGAGAGAAAAAAAGAGCGCAGAGAGAGAGAAAAAAAGAGCGCAGAGAGAGAGAAAGAAAAAGCGCAGAGAGAGAGAGAAAGAGCGCAGAGAGTGAGAAAGAAAGAGTGCAGAGAGAGAAATAAAGAGCGCAGAGAGAGAGAGGAAGAAAGAGCGCAGAGAGAGAGAAAGAGCACAGAGAGAGAGAAAGAGCACACAGAGAGAGAAAGAGCACAGAGAGAGAGAAAGAGCACAGAGAGAGAGAAAGAAAGAGCGCAGAGAGAGAGAAAGAAAGAGCGCAGAGAGAGAAATAAAGAGCGCAGAGAGAGAAATAAAGAGCGCAGAGAGAGAAATAAAAAGCGCAGAGAGAGAAATAAAGAGCGCAGAGAGAGAAATAAAGAGCGCAGAGAGAGAAATAAAAAGCGCAGAGAGAGAAATAAAGAGCGCAGAGAAAGAAAGAGCGCAGAGAGAGAGAAAGAAAGAGCGCAGAGAGAGAGAAAAAGAGCGCAAAGAGAGAAAAAAAGAGCGCAGAGAGAAAGAAAGAAAGAGCGCAGAGAGAAAGAAAGAGCGCAGAGAGAGAGAGCGCAGAGAGAGATAGAGAAAGAAAAAGAAAGAGCGCAGAGAGAGAGAGAGAGAAAGAGCGCCGAGAGAGAGAGAGAAAGAGCGCAGAGAGAGAGAAAGAGAAAGAAAGAGCGCAGAGAGAGAAAGTGCGCAGAGAGAGAAAGAGCGCAGAGAGAAAGAAAGAGCGCAGACAGAGAGAGAGCGCAGAGAGAGAGAGCGCAGAGAGAGCGCAGAGAGAGCGCAGAGAGAGAGAGCGCAGAGAGAGAGAAAGAAAGAGCGCAGAGAGAGAGAAAGAGCGTAGAGAAAAAAAGAGTGCAGAGAGAGAGAGAGGAAGAAAGAGCGCAGACAGAGAAAGAAAGAGCGCAGACAGAGAAAGAAAGAGCGCAGAGAGAGAGAAAGAACGCAGAGAGAGAGAAAGAGCGCAGAGAGAGAGAAAGAGCGCAGAGAGAGAGAAAGAGCACAGAGAGAGAGAAAGAGCGCAGAGAGAGAAAGAGCGCAGAGAGAGAAAGAGCGCAGAGAGAGAACGAGCGCAGAGAGAGAGAAAGAGCGCAGAGAGAGAGAAAGAGCGCAGAGAGAGAAAGAAACAGCGCAGAGAGAGAAAGAAAGAGCGCAGAGAGAGAGCGCAGAGAGAGAAAGAGAAAGAAAGAGCGCAGAGAGAGAGAGAGAGAGTGCAGAGAGAGAGAGAAAGAGCGCAGAGAGAGAGAGAAGGCGCAGAGAGAGAAAGAGAAAAAAAGAGCGCAGAGAGAGAAAGAGCGCAGAGAGAGAAAGACGCAGAGAGAGAAGAAGCGCAGAGAGAGAAAGAGCGCAGAGAGAAAGAGCGCAGAGAGAGAAAGAGCGCAGAGAGAGAAAGAGCGCAGAGAGAGAAAGAGCGCAGAGAGAGAAAGAGCGCAGAGAGAAAGAAAGAGCGCAGAGAGAGAGAAAGAGCGCAGAGAGAGAGAAAGAGCACAGAGAGAGAGAAAAAAAGAGTGCAGAGAGAGAAAGAAAAAGCGCAGAGAGAGACAAAGAGCGCAGAGAGAGAGAAATAAAGAGCGCAGAGAGAGAAAGAAAGAGCGCAGAGAGAGAAAGAAAGAGCGCAGAGAGTGAGAGAGAAAGAGCGCAGAGAGAAAGAAAGAGCGCAGAGAGAGAGAGAAAGAAAGAGCGCAGAGAGAGAGAGAAAGAAAGAGTGCAGAGAGAGAGAAAGAAAGAGCGCAGAGAGAAAGAAAGAGCGCAGAGAGAGAGAAATAAAGAGCGCAGAGAGAGAAAGAAAGAGCGCAGAGAGAGAAAGAAAGAGCGCAGAGAGTGAGAGAGAAAGAGCGCAGAGAGAAAGAAAGAGCGCAGAGAGAGAGAGAAAGAAAGAGCGCAGAGAGTGAGAGAGAAAGAGCGCAGAGAGAAAGAAAGAGCGCAGAGAGAGAGAGAAAGAAAGAGCGCAGAGAGAGAGAGAAAGAAAGAGTGCAGAGAGAGAGAAAGAAAGAGCGCAGAGAGAAAGAAAGAGCACAGAGAGAGAGAAATAAAGAGCGCAGAGAGAGAAAGAAAGAGCGCAGAGAGAGAAAGAAAGAGCGCAGAGAGTGAGAGAGAAAGAGCGCAGAGAGAAAGAAAGAGCGCAGAGAGAGAGAGAAAGAAAGAGCGCAGAGAGAGAGAGAATGAAAGAGTGCAGAGAGAGAGAAAGAAAGAGCGCAGAGAGAAAGAAAGAGCGCAGAGAGAGAGAAATAAAGAGCGCAGAGAGAGAAAGAAAGAGCGCAGAGAGAGAAAGAAAGAGCGCAGAGAGTGAGAGAGAAAGAGCGCAGAGAGAAAGAAAGAGCGCAGAGAGAGAGAGAGAAAGAAAGAGCGCAGAGAGAGAGAAAGAGAAAGAAAGAGCGCAGAGAGAGAAAGAAAGAGCGCAGAGAGAGAGAAAGAGAGCAGAGAGAGAGAAAGTGCGCAGAGAGAAAGAAAGAGCGCAGAGAGAAAGAAAGAGCGCAGAGAGAGAGAAAGAAAGAGCGCAGAGAGAGAGAGAAAGAGCGCAGAGAGAAAGAAAGAAAGAGCGCAGAGAGAGAGAGAAAGAAAGAGCGCAGAGAGAGAAAGAAAGAGCGCAGAGAGAGAGAGAGAGAGAGCGCAGAGAGAGAGGAAGAAAGAGCGCAGAGAGAGAGAGAAAGAGCGCAGAGAGAGAGAGAAAGAGCGCAGAGAAAGAGCGCAGAGAGAGAAAGAGAAAGAAAGAGCGCAGAGAGAGAAAGAGCGCAAAGAGAGAAAGAGCGCAGAGAAAAAGAAAGAGCGCAGAGAGAGAGAGAGAAAGAGCGCAGAGAGAGAGAGAGAAAGAGCGCAGAGAGAGAGAAAGAGCGCAGAGAGAAAGAAAGAGCGCAGAGAGAGAGAAAGAAAGTGCGCAGAGAGAAAGAAAGAGCGCAGAGAGAGAATGCAGAGAGAGAAAGAGAAAGAAAGAGCGCAGAGAGAGAGAGAGAAAGAGCGCAGAGAGAGAGAGAGAAAGAGCGCAGAGAGAGAGAAAGAGAAAGAAAGAGCGCAGAGAGAGAGAAAGAGCGCAGAGAGAGAGAGAGATAGAGCGCAGAGGGAGAGAAAGAAAGAGCGCAGAGAGAGAGAAAGTAAGAGTGCAGAGAGAAAGAAAGAGCGCAGAGAGAAAGAAAGAAAGAGGGCAGAGAGAGAGAGAGAAAGAAAAAGCGCAGAGAAAGAAAGAGCGCAGAGAGAGGAAGAAAGAGCGCAGAGAGAGAGAAAGAAAGAGCGCAGAGAGAGAGAAAGAGCGCAGAGAGAGAGAAAGAAAGAGCGCAGAGAGAGAGCGCAGAGAGAGAGCGCAGAGAGAGAGAGCGCAGAGAGAGAGAGAGCACAGAAAGAGAGAGAGTGCAGAGAGAGAGAGAGCGCAGAGAGAGAGAAAGAGCGCAGAGAGAGAGACAGCGCAGAGAGAGAGAGAGAGCGCAGAGAGAAAGAAAGAGCGCAGAGAGAAAGAAAGAGAGCAGAGAGAGAGAAAGAGAGCAGAGAGAAAGAAAGTGCGCAGAGAGAAAGAAAGAACGCAGAGAGAGAGAGAGCGCAGAGAGAGAGAAAAAAAGAGCGCAGAGAGAGAGAAAAAAAGAGCGCAGAGAGAGAGAAAAAAAAAGCGCAGAGAGAGAGAAAGAAAAAGCGCAGAGAGAGAGAGAAAGAGCGCAGAGAGTGAGAAAGAAAGAGTGCAGAGAGAAAGAAAGAGCGCAGAGAGAGAGAGAAAGAAAGAGCGCAGAGAGAGAGAGAAAGAAAGAGCGCAGAGAGAGAAAGAAAGAGCGCAGAGAGAGAGAGGAAGAAAGAGCGCAGAGAGAGAGAAAGAGCGCAGAAAGAGAGAAAGAGCGCAGAGAGAGAGAGAAAGAGCGCAGAGAGAGAGAAAGAGCACAGAGAGAGAGAAAGAGCACAGAGAGAGAGAAAGAGCACAGAGAGAGAGAAAGAGCACAGAGAGAGAGAAAGAAAGAGCGCAGAGAGAGAGAAAGAAAGAGCGCAGAGAGAGAAATAAAGAGCGCAGAGAGAGAAATAAAGAGCGCAGAGAGAGAAATAAAAAGCGCAGAGAGAGAAATAAAGAGCGCAGAGAGAGAAATAAAGAGCGCAGAGAGAGAAATAAAAAGCGCAGAGAGAGAAATAAAGAGCGCAGAGAAAGAAAGAGCGCAGAGAGAGAGAAAGAAAGAGCGCAGAGAGAGAGAAAAAGAGCGCAAAGAGAGAAAAAAAGAGCGCAGAGAGAAAGAAAGAAAGAGCGCAGAGAGAAAGAAAGAGCGCAGAGAGAGAGAGCGCAGAGAGAGATAGAGAAAGAAAAAGAAAGAGCGCAGAGAGAGAGAGAGAGAAAGAGCGCCGAGAGAGAGAGAGAAAGAGCGCAGAGAGAGAGAAAGAGAAAGAAAGAGCGCAGAGAGAGAAAGTGCGCAGAGAGAGAAAGAGCGCAGAGAGAAAGAAAGAGCGCAGACAGAGAGAGAGCGCAGAGAGAGAGAGCGCAGAGAGAGAGAACGCAGAGAGAGAGAAAGAAAGAGCGCAGAGAGAGAGAAAGAGCGTAGAGAAAAAAAGAGCGCAGAGAGAGAGAGGAAGAAAGAGCGCAGACAGAGAAAGAAAGAGCGCAGACAGAGAAAGAAAGAGCGCAGAGAGAGAGAAAGAACGCAGAGAGAGAGAAAGAGCGCAGAGAGAGAAAGAGCGCAGAGAGAGAGAAAGAGCGCAGAGAGAGAAAGAGCGCAGAGAGAGAAAGAAAGAGCGCAGAGAGTGAGAGAGAAAGAGCGCAGAGAGAAAGAAAGAGCGCAGAGAGAGAGAGAAAGAAAGAGCGCAGAGAGAGAGAGAAAGAAAGAGTGCAGAGAGAGAGAAAGAAAGAGCGCAGAGAGAAAGAAAGAGCGCAGAGAGAGAGAAAGAAAGAGCGCAGAGAGAGAAAGAAAGAGCGCAGAGAGAGAAAGAAAGAGCGCAGAGAGTGAGAGAGAAAGAGCGCAGAGAGAAAGAAAGAGCGCAGAGAGAGAGAGAAAGAAAGAGCGCAGAGAGTGAGAGAGAAAGAGCGCAGAGAGAAAGAAAGAGCGCAGAGAGAGAGAGAAAGAAAGAGCGCAGAGAGAGAGAGAAAGAAAGAGTGCAGAGAGAGAGAAAGAAAGAGCGCAGAGAGAAAGAAAGAGCACAGAGAGAGAATGCAGAGAGAGAAAGAGAAAGAAAGAGCGCAGAGAGAGAGAGAGAAAGAGCGCAGAGAGAGAGAGAGAAAGAGCGCAGAGAGAGAGAAAGAGAAAGAAAGAGCGCAGAGAGAGAGAGAATGAAAGAGTGCAGAGAGAGAGAAAGAAAGAGCGCAGAGAGAAAGAAAGAGCGCAGAGAGAGAGAAATAAAGAGCGCAGAGAGAGAAAGAAAGAGCGCAGAGAGAGAAAGAAAGAGCGCAGAGAGTGAGAGAGAAAGAGCGCAGAGAGAAAGAAAGAGCGCAGAGAGAGAGAGAGAAAGAAAGAGCGCAGAGAGAGAGAAAGAGAAAGAAAGAGCGCAGAGAGAGAAAGAAAGAGCGCAGAGAGAGAGAAAGAGAGCAGAGAGAAAGAAAGTGCGCAGAGAGAAAGAAAGAGCGCAGAGAGAAAGAAAGAGCGCAGAGAGAGAGAAAGAAAGAGCGCAGAGAGAGAGAGAAAGAGCGCAGAGAGAAAGAAAGAAAGAGCGCAGAGAGAGAGAGAAAGAAAGAGCGCAGAGAGAGAAAGAAAGAGCGCAGAGAGAGAGAGAGAGAGAGCGCAGAGAGAGAGGAAGAAAGAGCGCAGAGAGAGAGAGAAAGAGCGCAGAGAGAGAGAGAAAGAGCGCAGAGAAAGAGAAAGAGCGCAGAGAGAGAAAGAGAAAGAAAGAGCGCAGAGAGAGAAAGAGCGCAAAGAGAGAAAGAGCGCAGAGAAAAAGAAAGAGCGCAGAGAGAGAGAGAGAAAGAGCGCAGAGAGAGAGAGAGAAAGAGCGCAGAGAGAGAGAAAGAGCGCAGAGAGAAAGAAAGAGCGCAGAGAGAGAGAAAGAAAGTGCGCAGAGAGAAAGAAAGAGCGCAGAGAGAGAATGCAGAGAGAGAAAGAGAAAGAAAGAGCGCAGAGAGAGAGAGAGAAAGAGCGCAGAGAGAGAGAGAGAAAGAGCGCAGAGAGAGAGAAAGAGAAAGAAAGAGCGCAGAGAGAGAGAAAGAGCGCAGAGAGAGAGAGAGATAGAGCGCAGAGGGAGAGAAAGAAAGAGCGCAGAGAGAGAGAAAGTAAGAGTGCAGAGAGAAAGAAAGAGCGCAGAGAGAAAGAAAGAAAGAGGGCAGAGAGAGAGAGAGAAAGAAAAAGCGCAGAGAAAGAAAGAGCGCAGAGAGAGGAAGAAAGAGCGCAGAGAGAGAGAAAGAAAGAGCGCAGAGAGAGAGAAAGAGCGCAGAGAGAGAGAAAGAAAGAGCGCAGAGAGAGAGCGCAGAGAGAGAGCGCAGAGAGAGAGAGCGCAGAGAGAGAGAGAGCGCAGAAAGAGAGAGAGTGCAGAGAGAGAGAGAGCGCAGAGAGAGAGAAAGAGCGCAGAGAGAGAGACAGCGCAGAGAGAGAGAGAGAGCGCAGAGAGAAAGAAAGAGCGCAGAGAGAAAGAAAGAGAGCAGAGAGAGAGAAAGAGAGCAGAGAGAAAGAACGTGCGCAGAGAGAAAGAAAGAACGCAGAGAGAGAGAGAGCGCAGAGAGAGAGAAAAAAAGAGCGCAGAGAGAGAGAAAAAAAGAGCGCAGAGAGAGAGAAAAAAAAAGCGCAGAGAGAGAGAAAGAAAAAGCGCAGAGAGAGAGAGAAAGAGCGCAGAGAGTGAGAAAGAAAGAGTGCAGAGAGAAAGAAAGAGCGCAGAGAGAGAGAGAAAGAAAGAGCGCAGAGAGAGAGAGAAAGAAAGAGCGCAGAGAGAGAAAGAAAGAGCGCAGAGAGAGAGAGGAAGAAAGAGCGCAGAGAGAGAGAAAGAGCGCAGAAAGAGAGAAAGAGCGCAGAGAGAGAGAGAAAGAGCGCAGAGAGAGAGAAAGAGCACAGAGAGAGAGAAAGAGCACAGAGAGAGAGAAAGAGCACAGAGAGAGAGAAAGAAAGAGCGCAGAGAGAGAGAAAGAAAGAGCGCAGAGAGAGAAATAAAGAGCGCAGAGAGAGAAATAAAGAGCGCAGAGAGAGAAATAAAAAGCGCAGAGAGAGAAATAAAGAGCGCAGAGAGAGAAATAAAGAGCGCAGAGAGAGAAATAAAAAGCGCAGAGAGAGAAATAAAGAGCGCAGAGAAAGAAAGAGCGCAGAGAGAGAGAAAGAAAGAGCGCAGAGAGAGAGAAAAAGAGCGCAAAGAGAGAAAAAAAGAGCGCAGAGAGAAAGAAAGAAAGAGCGCAGAGAGAAAGAAAGAGCGCAGAGAGAGAGAGCGCAGAGAGAGATAGAGAAAGAAAAAGAAAGAGCGCAGAGAGAGAGAGAGAGAAAGAGCGCCGAGAGAGAGAGAGAAAGAGCGCAGAGAGAGAGAAAGAGAAAGAAAGAGCGCAGAGAGAGAAAGTGCGCAGAGAGAGAAAGAGCGCAGAGAGAAAGAAAGAGCGCAGACAGAGAGAGAGCGCAGAGAGAGAGAGCGCAGAGAGAGAGAACGCAGAGAGAGAGAAAGAAAGAGCGCAGAGAGAGAGAAAGAGCGTAGAGAAAAAAAGAGCGCAGAGAGAGAGAGGAAGAAAGAGCGCAGACAGAGAAAGAAAGAGCGCAGACAGAGAAAGAAAGAGCGCAGAGAGAGAGAAAGAACGCAGAGAGAGAGAAAGAGCGCAGAGAGAGAGAAAGAGCGCAGAGAGAGAGAAAGAGCGCAGAGAGAGAAAGAGCGCAGAGAGAGAAAGAGCGCAGAGAGAGAAAGAGCGCAGAGAGAGAGAAAGAGCGCAGAGAGAGAGAAAGAGCGCAGAGAGAGAAAGAAACAGCGCAGAGAGAGAAAGAAAGAGCGCAGAGAGAGAGCGCAGAGAGAGAAAGAGAAAGAAAGAGCGCAGAGAGAGAGAGAGAGAGAGTGCAGAGAGAGAGAGAAAGAGCGCAGAGAGAGAGAGAAGGCGCAGAGAGAGAAAGAGAAAGAAAGAGCGCAGAGAGAGAAAGAGCACAGAGAGAGAAAGAGCGCAGAGAGAGAAAGAGCGCAGAGAGAGAAAGAGCGCAGAGAGAGAAAGAGCGCAGAGAGAAAGAAAGAGCGCAGAGAGAAAGAAAGAGCGCAGAGAGAGAGAAAGAGCGCAGAGAGAAAGAAAGAGCGCAGAGAGAGGAGCGCAGAGAGAAAGAAAGAGCGCAGAGAGAGAGAAAGAGCGCAGAGAGAGAGAAAGAGCACAGAGAGAGAGAAAAAAAGAGTGCAGAGAGAGAAAGAAAAAGCGCAGAGAGAGACAAAGAGCGCAGAGAGAGAGAAATAAAGAGCGCAGAGAGAGAAAGAAAGAGCGCAGAGAGAGAAAGAAAGAGCGCAGAGAGAGAGAGAAAGAAAGAGCGCAGAGAGAGAGAGAAAGAAAGAGCGCAGAGAGAGAAAGAAAGAGCGCAGAGAGAGAGAGGAAGAAAGAGCGCAGAGAGAGAGAAAGAGCGCAGAGAGAGAGAAAGAGCGCAGAGAGAGAGAAAGAGCGCAGAGAGAGAGAAAGAGCACAGAGAGAGAGAAAGAGCACAGAGAGAGAGAAAGAGCACAGAGAGAGAGAAAGAGCACAGAGAGAGAGAAAGAAAGAGCGCAGAGAGAGAGAAAGAAAGAGCGCAGAGAGAGAAATAAAGAGCGCAGAGAGAGAAATAAAGAGCGCAGAGAGAGAAATAAAAAGCGCAGAGAGAGAAATAAAGAGCACAGAGAGAGAGAAAGAGCACAGAGAGAGAGAAAGAGCACAGAGAGAGAGAAAGAGCACAGAGAGAGAGAAAGAAAGAGCGCAGAGAGAGAGAAAGAAAGAGCGCAGAGAGAGAAATAAAGAGCGCAGAGAGAGAAATAAAGAGCGCAGAGAGAGAAATAAAAAGCGCAGAGAGAGAAATAAAGAGCGCAGAGAGAGAAATAAAGAGCGCAGAGAGAGAAATAAAAAGCGCAGAGAGAGAAATAAAGAGCGCAGAGAAAGAAAGAGCGCAGAGAGAGAGAAAGAAAGAGCGCAGAGAGAGAGAAAAAGAGCGCAAAGAGAGAAAAAAAGAGCGCAGAGAGAAAGAAAGAAAGAGCGCAGAGAGAAAGAAAGAGCGCAGAGAGAGAGAGCGCAGAGAGAGATAGAGAAAGAAAAAGAAAGAGCGCAGAGAGAGAGAGAGAGAAAGAGCGCCGAGAGAGAGAGAGAAAGAGCGCAGAGAGAGAGAAAGAGAAAGAAAGAGCGCAGAGAGAGAAAGTGCGCAGAGAGAGAAAGAGCGCAGAGAGAAAGAAAGAGCGCAGACAGAGAGAGAGCGCAGAGAGAGAGAGCGCAGAGAGAGAGAACGCAGAGAGAGAGAAAGAAAGAGCGCAGAGAGAGAGAAAGAGCGTAGAGAAAAAAAGAGCGCAGAGAGAGAGAGGAAGAAAGAGCGCAGACAGAGAAAGAAAGAGCGCAGACAGAGAAAGAAAGAGCGCAGAGAGAGAGAAAGAACGCAGAGAGAGAGAAAGAGCGCAGAGAGAGAGAAAGAGCGCAGAGAGAGAGAAAGAGCGCAGAGAGAGAAAGAGCGCAGAGAGAGAAAGAGCGCAGAGAGAGAAAGAGCGCAGAGAGAGAGAAAGAGCGCAGAGAGAGAGAAAGAGCGCAGAGAGAGAAAGAAACAGCGCAGAGAGAGAAAGAAAGAGCGCAGAGAGAGAGCGCAGAGAGAGAAAGAGAAAGAAAGAGCGCAGAGAGAGAGAGAGAGAGAGTGCAGAGAGAGAGAGAAAGAGCGCAGAGAGAGAGAGAAGGCGCAGAGAGAGAAAGAGAAAGAAAGAGCGCAGAGAGAGAAAGAGCGCAGAGAGAGAAGGAGCGCAGAGAGAGAAAGAGCGCAGAGAGAGAAAGAGCGCAGAGAGAGAAAGAGCGCAGAGAGAGAAAGAGCGCAGAGAGAAAGAAAGAGCGCAGAGAGAAAGAAAGAGCGCAGAGAGAAAGAAAGAGCGCAGAGAGAAGAGCGCAGAGAGAAAGAAAGAGCGCAGAGAGAGAGAAAGAGCGCAGAGAGAGAGAAAGAGCACAGAGAGAGAGAAAAAAAGAGTGCAGAGAGAGAAAGAAAAAGCGCAGAGAGAGACAAAGAGCGCAGAGAGAGAGAAATAAAGAGCGCAGAGAGAGAAAGAAAGAGCGCAGAGAGAGAAAGAAAGAGCGCAGAGAGAGAGAAAGAAAGAGCGCAGAGAGAGAGAGAAAGAAAGAGCGCAGAGAGAGAAAGAAAGAGCGCAGAGAGAGAGAGGAAGAAAGAGCGCAGAGAGAGAGAAAGAGCGCAGAGAGAGAGAAAGAGCGCAGAGAGAGAGAAAGAGCGCAGAGAGAGAGAAAGAGCACAGAGAGAGAGAAAGAGCACAGAGAGAGAGAAAGAGCACAGAGAGAGAGAAAGAGCACAGAGAGAGAGAAAGAAAGAGCGCAGAGAGAGAGAAAGAAAGAGCGCAGAGAGAGAAATAAAGAGCGCAGAGAGAGAAATAAAGAGCGCAGAGAGAGAAATAAAAAGCGCAGAGAGAGAAATAAAGAGCGCAGAGAGAGAAATAAAGAGCGCAGAGAGAGAAATAAAAAGCGCAGAGAGAGAAATAAAGAGCGCAGAGAAAGAAAGAGCGCAGAGAGAGAGAAAGAAAGAGCGCAGAGAGAGAGAAAAAGAGCGCAAAGAGAGAAAAAAAGAGCGCAGAGAGAAAGAAAGAAAGAGCGCAGAGAGAAAGAAAGAGCGCAGAGAGAGAGAGCGCAGAGAGAGATAGAGAAAGAAAAAGAAAGAGCGCAGAGAGAGAGAGAGAGAAAGAGCGCCGAGAGAGAGAGAGAGAAAGAGCGCAGAGAGAGAGAAAGAGAAAGAAAGAGCGCAGAGAGAGAAAGTGCGCAGAGAGAGAAAGAGCGCAGAGAGAAAGAAAGAGCGCAGACAGAGAGAGAGCGCAGAGAGAGAGAGCGCAGAGAGAGAGAGCGCAGAGAGAGAGAAAGAAAGAGCGCAGAGAGAGAGAAAGAGCGTAGAGAAAAAAAGAGCGCAGAGAGAGAGAGAGAGGAAGAAAGAGCGCAGACAGAGAAAGAAAGAGCGCAGACAGAGAAAGAAAGAGCGCAGAGAGAGAGAAAGAACGCAGAGAGAGAGAAAGAGCGCAGAGAGAGAGAAAGAGCGCAGAGAGAGAGAAAGAGCGCAGAGAGAGAAAGAGCGCAGAGAGAGAAAGAGCGCAGAGAGAGAAAGAGCGCAGAGAGAGAGAAAGAGCGCAGAGAGAGAGAAAGAGCGCAGAGAGAGAGAGAGAGTGCAGAGAGAGAGAGAAAGAGCGCAGAGAGAGAGAGAAGGCGCAGAGAGAGAAAGAGAAAGAAAGAGCGCAGAGAGAGAAAGAGCACAGAGAGAGAAAGAGCGCAGAGAGAGAAGGAGCGCAGAGAGAGAAAGAGCGCAGAGAGAGAAAGAGCGCAGAGAGAAAGAAAGAGCGCAGAGAGAAAGAAAGAGCGCAGAGAGAAAGAAAGAGCGCAGAGAGAAAGAAAGAGCGCAGAGAGAGGAGCGCAGAGAGAAAGAAAGAGCGCAGAGAGAGAGAAAGAGCGCAGAGAGAGAGAAAGAGCACAGAGAGAGAGAAAAAAAGAGTGCAGAGAGAGAAAGAAAAAGCGCAGAGAGAGACAAAGAGCGCAGAGAGAGAGAAATAAAGAGCGCAGAGAGAGAAAGAAAGAGCGCAGAGAGAGAAAGAAAGAGCGCAGAGAGAGAAAGAAAGAGCGCAGAGAGAGAGAGAAAGAAAGAGCGCAGAGAGAGAGAGAAAGAAAGAGCGCAGAGAGAGAAAGAAAGAGCGCAGAGAGAGAGAGGAAGAAAGAGCGCAGAGAGAGAGAAAGAGCGCAGAGAGAGAGAGAAAGAGCGCAGAGAGAGAGAAAGAGCGCAGAGAGAGAGAAAGAGCACAGAGAGAGAGAAAGAGCACAGAGAGAGAGAAAGAGCACAGAGAGAGAGAAAGAAAGAGCGCAGAGAGAGAGAAAGAAAGAGCGCAGAGAGAGAAATAAAGAGCGCAGAGAGAGAAATAAAGAGCACAGAGAGAGAAATAAAAAGCGCAGAGAGAGAAATAAAGAGCGCAGAGAGAGAAATAAAGAGCGCAGAGAGAGAAATAAAAAGCGCAGAGAGAGAAATAAAGAGCGCAGAGAAAGAAAGAGCGCAGAGAGAGAGAAAGAAAGAGCGCAGAGAGAGAGAAAAAGAGCGCAAAGAGAGAAAAAAAGAGCGCAGAGAGAAAGAAAGAAAGAGCGCAGAGAGAAAGAAAGAGCGCAGAGAGAGAGAGCGCAGAGAGAGATAGAGAAAGAAAAAGAAAGAGCGCAGAGAGAGAGAGAGAGAAAGAGCGCCGAGAGAGAGAGAGAAAGAGCGCAGAGAGAGAGAAAGAGAAAGAAAGAGCGCAGAGAGAGAAAGTGCGCAGAGAGAGAAAGAGCGCAGAGAGAAAGAAAGAGCGCAGACAGAGAGAGAGCGCAGAGAGAGAGAGCGCAGAGAGAGAGAGCGCAGAGAGAGAGAAAGAAAGAGCGCAGAGAGAGAGAAAGAGCGTAGAGAAAAAAAGAGCGCAGAGAGAGAGAGAGGAAGAAAGAGCGCAGACAGAGAAAGAAAGAGCGCAGACAGAGAAAGAAAGAGCGCAGAGAGAGAGAAAGAACGCAGAGAGAGAGAAAGAGCGCAGAGAGAGAGAAAGAGCGCAGAGAGAGAGAAAGAGCGCAGAGAGAGAAAGAGCGCAGAGAGAGAAAGAGCGCAGAGAGAGAAAGAGCGCAGAGAGAGAGAAAGAGCGCAGAGAGAGAGAAAGAGCGCAGAGAGAGAGAAAGAGCGCAGAGAGAGAAAGAAACAGCGCAGAGAGAGAAAGAAAGAGCGCAGAGAGAGAGCGCAGAGAGAGAAAGAGAAAGAAAGAGCGCAGAGAGAGAGAGAGTGCAGAGAGAGAGAGAAAGAGCGCAGAGAGAGAGAGAAGGCGCAGAGAGAGAAAGAGAAAGAAAGAGCGCAGAGAGAGAAAGAGCGCAGAGAGAGAAAGAGCGCAGAGAGAGAAGGAGCGCAGAGAGAGAAAGAGCGCAGAGAGAGAAAGAGCGCAGAGAGAGAAAGAGCGCAGAGAGAGAAAGAGCGCAGAGAGAGAAAGAGCGCAGAGAGAAAGAAAGAGCGCAGAGAGAAAGAAAGAGCGCAGAGAGAAAGAAAGAGCGCAGAGAGAGAAGAGCGCAGAGAGAAAGAAAGAGCGCAGAGAGAGAAAGAGCGCAGAGAGAGAGAAAGAGCGCAGAGAGAGAGAAAGAGCACAGAGAGAGAGAAAAAAAGAGTGCAGAGAGAGAAAGAAAAAGCGCAGAGAGAGACAAAGAGCGCAGAGAGAGAGAAATAAAGAGCGCAGAGAGAGAAAGAAAGAGCGCAGAGAGAGAAAGAAAGAGCGCAGAGAGTGAGAGAGAAAGAGCGCAGAGAGAAAGAAAGAGCGCAGAGAGAGAGAGAAAGAAAGAGCGCAGAGAGAGAGAGAAAGAAAGAGCGCAGAGAGAGAGAAAGAAAGAGCGCAGAGAGAAAGAAAGAGCGCAGAGAGAGAGAAATAAAGAGCGCAGAGAGAGAAAGAAAGAGCGCAGAGAGTGAGAGAGAAAGAGCGCAGAGAGAAAGAAAGAGCGCAGAGAGAGAGAGAAAGAAAGAGCGCAGAGAGAGAGAAAGAAAGAGCGCAGAGAGAAAGAAAGAGCACATAGAGAGAGAAAGAGTGCAGAGAGAGAGAGAAAGAGCGCAGAGAGAGAGAGCGCAGACAGAGAGAGAGCGCAGAGAGAGAGAGCGCAGAGAGAGAGAGCGCAGAGAGAGAGAAAGAAAGAGCGCAGAGAGAGAGAAAGAGCGTAGAGAAAAAAAGAGCGCAGAGAGAGAGAGAGGAAGAAAGAGCGCAGACAGAGAAAGAAAGAGTGCAGACAGAGAAAGAAAGAGCGCAGAGAGAGAGAAAGAACGCAGAGAGAGATAAAGAGCGCAGAGAGAGAGAAAGAGCGCAGAGAGAGAGAAAGAGCGCAGAGAGAGAAAGAGCGCAGAGAGAGAAAGAGCGCAGAGAGAGAGAAAGAGCGCAGAGAGAGAGAAAGAGCGCAGAGAGAGAAAGAAACAGCGCAGAGAGAGAAAGAAAGAGCGCAGAGAGAGAGCGCAGAGAGAGAGCGCAGAGAGAGAGAGAGAGCGCAGAGAGAGAAATAAAGAGCGCAGAGAGAGAAAGAAAGAGCGCAGAGAAAGAAAGAGCGCAGAGAGAGAAAGAAAGAGCGCAAAGAGAGAAAAAAAGAGTGCAAAGAGAGAAAAAAAGAGCGCAGAGAGAAAGAAAGAGTGCAGCGAGAAAGAAAGAGCGCAGAGAGAGAGAGAGCGCAGAGAGAGAGAGCGCAGAGAGAGAAAGAGAAAGAAAGAGCGCAGAAAGAGAGAGAGAAAGAGCGCAGAGAGAGAGAAAGAAAGAGCGCAGAGAGAGAAAGAAAGAGCGCAGAGAGAGAGAGCGCAGAGAGAAAGAAAGAGCGCAGAGAGAGCGAAAGAAAGTGCGCAGAAAGAAAGAAAGAGCGCAGAGAGAGAGAAAGAGCGCAAAGAGAGAGAAAGAAAGTGCGCAGAGAGAAAGAAAGAGCGCAGAGAGAAAGAAAGAGCGCAGAGAGAAAGAGCGCAGAGAGAGAAAAAGAAAGAAAGAGCGCAGAGAGAGAAAGAGAAAGAAAGAGCGCAGAGAGAGAGAGAGAAAGAGCGCAGAGAGAGAGAGAGAAAGAGCGCAGGGAGAGAGAGAGAAAGAGCGCAGAGAGAGAGAAAGAGAAAGAAAGACCGCAGAGAGAGAAAGTGCGCAGAGAGAGAAAGAGCGCAGAGAGAAAGAAAGAGCGCAGACAGAGAGAGAGCGCAGAGAGAGAGAGCGCAGAGAGAGAGAGCGCAGAGAGAGAGAAAGAAAGAGCGCAGAGAGAGAGAAAGAGCGTAGAGAAAAAAAGAGCGCAGAGAGAGAGAGAGGAAGAAAGAGCGCAGACAGAGAAAGAAAGAGCGCAGACAGAGAAAGAAAGAGCGCAGAGAGAGAGAAAGAGCGCAGAGAGAGAGAAAGAGCGCAGAGAGAGAGAAAGAGCGCAGAGAGAGAGAAAGAGCGCAGAGAGAGAAAGAGCGCAGAGAGAGAAAGAGCGCAGAGAGAGAAAGAGCGCAGAGAGAGAGAAAGAGCGCAGAGAGAGAGAAAGAGCGCAGAGAGAGAGAAAGAGCGCAGAGAGAGAAAGAAACAGCGCAGAGAGAGAAAGAAAGAGCGCAGAGAGAGAAAGAGAAAGAAAGAGCGCAGAGAGAGAGAGAGAGAGTGCAGAGAGAGAGAAAGAGCGCAGAGAGAGAGAGAAGGCGCAGAGAGAGAAAGAGAAAGAAAGAGCGCAGAGAGAGAAAGAGCGCAGAGAGAGAAAGAGCGCAGAGAGAGAAGGAGCGCAGAGAGAGAAAGAGCGCAGAGAGAGAAAGAGCGCAGAGAGAGAAAGAGCGCAGAGAGAGAAAGAGCGCAGAGAGAGAAAGAGCGCAGAGAGAGAAAGAGCGCAGAGAGAAAGAAAGAGCGCAGAGAGAAAGAAAGAGCGCAGAGAGAAAGAAAGAGCGCAGAGAGAGAAGAGCGCAGAGAGAAAGAAAGAGCGCAGAGAGAGAGAAAGAGCGCAGAGAGAGAGAAAGAGCGCAGAGAGAGAGAAAGAGCACAGAGAGAGAGAAAAAAAGAGTGCAGAGAGAGAAAGAAAAAGCGCAGAGAGAGACAAAGAGCGCAGAGAGAGAGAAATAAAGAGCGCAGAGAGAGAAAGAAAGAGCGCAGAGAGAGAAAGAAAGAGCGCAGAGAGTGAGAGAGAAAGAGCGCAGAGAGAAAGAAAGAGCGCAGAGAGAGAGAGAAAGAAAGAGCGCAGAGAGAGAGAGAAAGAAAGAGCGCAGAGAGAGAGAAAGAAAGAGCGCAGAGAGAAAGAAAGAGCGCAGAGAGAGAGAAATAAAGAGCGCAGAGAGAGAAAGAAAGAGCGCAGAGAGTGAGAGAGAAAGAGCGCAGAGAGAAAGAAAGAGCGCAGAGAGAGAGAGAGAGAAAGAAAGAGCGCAGAGAGAGAGAGAAAGAAAGAGCGCAGAGAGAGAGAAAGAAAGAGCGCAGAGAGAAAGAAAGAGCACATAGAGAGAGAAAGAGTGCAGAGAGAGAGAGAAAGAGCGCAGAGAGAGAGAGCGCAGACAGAGAGAGAGCGCAGAGAGAGAGAGCGCAGAGAGAGAGAGCGCAGAGAGAGAGAAAGAAAGAGCGCAGAGAGAGAGAAAGAGCGTAGAGAAAAAAAGAGCGCAGAGAGAGAGAGAGGAAGAAAGAGCGCAGACAGAGAAAGAAAGAGCGCAGACAGAGAAAGAAAGAGCGCAGAGAGAGAGAAAGAACGCAGAGAGAGATAAAGAGCGCAGAGAGAGAGAAAGAGCGCAGAGAGAGAGAAAGAGCGCAGAGAGAGAAAGAGCGCAGAGAGAGAAAGAGCGCAGAGAGAGAAAGAGCGCAGAGAGAGAGAAAGAGCGCAGAGAGAGAGAAAGAGCGCAGAGAGAGAAAGAAACAGCGCAGAGAGAGAAAGAAAGAGCGCAGAGAGAGAGCGCAGAGAGAGAGCGCAGAGAGAGAGAGAGAGCGCAGAGAGAGAAATAAAGAGCGCAGAGAGAGAAAGAAAGAGCGCAGAGAAAGAAAGAGCGCAGAGAGAGAAAGAAAGAGCGCAAAGAGAGAAAAAAAGAGTGCAAAGAGAGAAAAAAAGAGCGCAGAGAGAAAGAAAGAGTGCAGCGAGAAAGAAAGAGCGCAGAGAGAGAGAGCGCAGAGAGAGAGAGCGCAGAGAGAGAAAGAGAAAGAAAGAGCGCAGAAAGAGAGAGAGAAAGAGCGCAGAGAGAGAGAAAGAAAGAGCGCAGAGAGAGAAAGAAAGAGCGCAGAGAGAGAGAGCGCAGAGAGAAAGAAAGAGCGCAGAGAGAGCGAAAGAAAGTGCGCAGAGAGAAAGAAAGAGCGCAGAGAGAGAGAAAGAGCGCAAAGAGAGAGAAAGAAAGTGCGCAGAGAGAAAGAAAGAGCGCAGAGAGAAAGAAAGAGCGCAGAGAGAAAGAGCGCAGAGAGAGAAAAAGAAAGAAAGAGCGCAGAGAGAGAAAGAGAAAGAAAGAGCGCAGAGAGAGAGAGAGAAAGAGCGCAGAGAGAGAGAGAGAAAGAGCGCAGAGAGAGAGAGAGAAAGAGCGCAGAAAGAGAGAAAGAAAGAGCGCAGAGAGAGAAAGAAAGAGCGCAGAGAGAAAGAAAGAGCGCAGAGAGAGAGAAAGAGCGCAGAGAGAGAGAAAGAAAGTGCGCAGAGAGAAAGAAAGAGCGCAGAGAGAAAGAGCGCAGAGAGAGAAAGAGAAAGAAAGAGCGCAGAGAGAGAGAGAGAAAGAGCGCAGAGAGAGAGAGAGAAAGAGCGCAGAGAGAGAGAAAGAGAAAGAAAGAGCGCAGAGAGAAAGAAAGAGCGCAGAGAGAGAGAAAGAGCGCAGAGAGAGAGAAAGAAAGAGCGCAGAGAGAGAGAGAGCGTAGAGAGAGAGAAAGAGCGCAGAGAGAGAAAGAGAGAGAGAGAGAGAGCGCAGAGAGAGAAATAAAGAGCGCAGAGAGAAAGAAAGAGCGCAGAGAAAGAAAGAGCGCAGAGAGAGAGAAAGAAAGAGCGCAGAGAGAGAAAGAAAGAGCGCAAAGAGAGAAAAAAAGAGCGCAGAAAGAAAGAAAGAGCGCAGAGAGAAAGAAAGAAAGAGCGCCGAGAGAGAGAAAGAGCGCAGAGAGAGAAAGAGAAAGAAAGAGCGCAGAGAGAGAGAGAGAGAGTGCAGAGAGAGAGAGAAAGAGCGCAGAGAGAGAGAGAGAGCGCAGAGAGAGAAAGAGAAAGAAAGAGCGCAGAGAGAGAAAGAGCGCAGAGAGAGAAAGAGCGCAGAGAGAGAAGGAGCGCAGAGAGAGAAAGAGCGCAGAGAGAGAAAGAGCGCAGAGAGAGAAAGAGCGCAGAGAGAGAAAGAGCGCAGAGAGAGAAAGAGCGCAGAGAGAAAGAAAGAGCGCAGAGAGAAAGAAAGAGCGCAGAGAGAAAGAAAGAGCGCAGAGAGAAAGAAAGAGCGCAGAGAGAAAGAAAGAGCGCAGAGAGAAAGAAAGAGCGCAGAGAGAGAGAAAGAGCGCAGAGAGAGAGAAAGAGCACAGAGAGAGAGAAAAAAAGAGTGCAGAGAGAGAAAGAAAAAGCGCAGAGAGAGACAAAGAGCGCAGAGAGAGAGAAATAAAGAGCGCAGAGAGAGAAAGAAAGAGCGCAGAGAGAGAAAGAAAGAGCGCAGAGAGTGAGAGAGAAAGAGCGCAGAGAGAAAGAAAGAGCGCAGAGAGAGAGAGAAAGAAAGAGCGCAGAGAGAGAGAGAAAGAAAGAGCGCAGAGAGAGAAAGAAAGAGCGCAAAGAGAGAAAAAAAGAGTGCAAAGAGAGAAAAAAAGAGCGCAGAGAGAAAGAAAGAGTGCAGCGAGAAAGAAAGAGCGCAGAGAGAGAGAGCGCAGAGAGAGAGAGCGCAGAGAGAGAAAGAGAAAGAAAGAGCGCAGAAAGAGAGAGAGAAAGAGCGCAGAGAGAGAGAAAGAAAGAGCGCAGAGAGAGAAAGAAAGAGCGCAGAGAGAGAGAGCGCAGAGAGAAAGAAAGAGCGCAGAGAGAGCGAAAGAAAGTGCGCAGAGAGAAAGAAAGAGCGCAGAGAGAGAGAAAGAGCGCAAAGAGAGAGAAAGAAAGTGCGCAGAGAGAAAGAAAGAGCGCAGAGAGAAAGAAAGAGCGCAGAGAGAAAGAGCGCAGAGAGAGAAAAAGAAAGAAAGAGCGCAGAGAGAGAAAGAGAAAGAAAGAGCGCAGAGAGAGAGAGAGAAAGAGCGCAGAGAGAGAGAGAGAAAGAGCGCAGAGAGAGAGAGAGAAAGAGCGCAGAAAGAGAGAAAGAAAGAGCGCAGAGAGAGAAAGAAAGAGCGCAGAGAGAAAGAAAGAGCGCAGAGAGAGAGAAAGAGCGCAGAGAGAGAGAAAGAAAGTGCGCAGAGAGAAAGAAAGAGCGCAGAGAGAAAGAGCGCAGAGAGAGAAAGAGAAAGAAAGAGCGCAGAGAGAGAGAGAGAAAGAGCGCAGAGAGAGAGAGAGAAAGAGCGCAGAGAGAGAGAAAGAGAAAGAAAGAGCGCAGAGAGAAAGAAAGAGCGCAGAGAGAGAGAAAGAAAGAGCGCAGAGAGAGCGCAGAGAGAGAGAGAGAGAGCGCAGAGAGAGAAATAAAGAGCGCAGAGAGAAAGAAAGAGCGCAGAGAAAGAAAGAGCGCAGAGAGAGAGAAAGAAAGAGCGCAGAGAGAGAAAGAAAGAGCGCAAAGAGAGAAAAAAAGAGCGCAGAAAGAAAGAAAGAGCGCAGAGAGAAAGAAAGAAAGAGCGCCGAGAGAGAGAAAGAGCGCAGAGAGAGAAAGAGAAAGAAAGAGCGCAGAGAGAGAGAGAGAGAGTGCAGAGAGAGAGAGAAAGAGCGCAGAGAGAGAGAGAGAGCGCAGAGAGAGAAAGAGAAAGAAAGAGCGCAGAGAGAGAAAGAGCGCAGAGAGAGAAAGAGCGCAGAGAGAGAAGGAGCGCAGAGAGAGAAAGAGCGCAGAGAGAGAAAGAGCGCAGAGAGAGAAAGAGCGCAGAGAGAGAAAGAGCGCAGAGAGAGAAAGAGCGCAGAGAGAGAAAGAGCGCAGAGAGAAAGAAAGAGCGCAGAGAGAAAGAAAGAGCGCAGAGAGAAAGAAAGAGCGCAGAGAGAAAGAAAGAGCGCAGAGAGAAAGAAAGAGCGCAGAGAGAGAGAAAGAGCGCAGAGAGAGAGAAAGAGCACAGAGAGAGAGAAAAAAAGAGTGCAGAGAGAGAAAGAAAAAGCGCAGAGAGAGACAAAGAGCGCAGAGAGAGAGAAATAAAGAGCGCAGAGAGAGAAAGAAAGAGCGCAGAGAGAGAAAGAAAGAGCGCAGAGAGTGAGAGAGAAAGAGCGCAGAGAGAAAGAAAGAGCGCAGAGAGAGAGAGAAAGAAAGAGCGCAGAGAGAGAGAGAAAGAAAGAGCGCAGAGAGAGAGAAAGAAAGAGCGCAGAGAGAAAGAAAGAGCACATAGAGAGAGAAAGAGCGCAGAGAGAGAAAGAAAGAGCGCAGAGAGAGAGAGCGCAGACAGAGAGAGAGCGCAGAGAGAGAGAGCGCAGAGAGAGAGAGCGCAGAGAGAGAGAAAGAAAGAGCGCAGAGAGAGAGAAAGAGCGTAGAGAAAAAAAGAGCGCAGAGAGAGAGAGGAAGAAAGAGCGCAGACAGAGAAAGAAAGAGCGCAGACAGAGAAAGAAAGAGCGCAGAGAGAGAGAAAGAACGCAGAGAGAGAGAAAGAATGCAGAGAGAGAGAAAGAGCGCAGAGAGAGAGAAAGAGCGCAGAGAGAGAAAGAGCGCAGAGAGAGAAAGAGCACAGAGAGAGAGAAAGAGCGCAGAGAGAGAGAAAGAGCGCAGAGAGAGAGAAAGAGCGCAGAGAGAGAGAAAGAGCGCAGCGAGAGAAAGAAACAGCGCAGAGAGAGAAAGAAAGAGCGCAGAGAGAGAGCGCAGAGAGAGAGCGCAGAGAGAGAAAGAAACAGCGCAGAGAGAAAAAGAAACAGCGCAGAGAGAGAGCGCAGAGAGAGAAAGAGAAAGAAAGAGCGCAGAGAGAGAGAGAGAGAGTGCAGAGAGAGAGAGAAAGAGAGCAGAGAGAGAGAGAAGGCGCAGAGAGAGAAAGAGAAAGAAAGAGCGCAGAGAGAGAAAGAGCGCAGAGAGAGAAAGAGCGCAGAGAGAGAAGGAGCGCAGAGAGAGAAAGAGCGCAGAGAGAGAAAGAGCGCAGAGAGAGAAAGAGCGCAGAGAGAGAAAGAGCGCAGAGAGAAAGAAAGAGCGCAGAGAGAAAGAAAGAGCGCAGAGAGAAAGAAAGAGCGCAGAGAGAGAAGAGCGCAGAGAGAAAGAAAGAGCGCAGAGAGAGAGAAAGAGCGCAGAGAGAGAGAAAGAGCACAGAGAGAGAGAAAAAAAGAGTGCAGAGAGAGAAAGAAAAAGCGCAGAGAGAGACAAAGAGTGCAGAGAGAGAGAAATAAAGAGCGCAGAGAGAGAAAGAAAGAGCGCAGAGAGAGAAAGAAAGAGCGCAGAGAGTGAGAGAGAAAGAGCGCAGAGAGAAAGAAAGAGCGCAGAGAGAGAGAGAAAGAAAGAGCGCAGAGAGAGAGAGAAAGAAAGAGCGCAGAGAGAGGGAAAGAAAGAGCGCAGAGAGAAAGAAAGAGCGCAGAGGGAGAGAAATAAAGAGCGCAGAGAGAGAAAGAAAGAGCGCAGAGAGAGAAAGAAAGAGCGCAGAGAGTGAGAGAGAAAGAGCGCAGAGAGAAAGAAAGAGCGCAGAGAGAGAGAGAAAGAAAGAGCGCAGAGAATGAGAGAAAGAAAGAGCGCAGAGAGAGAGAAAGAAAGAGCGCAGAGAGAAAGAAAGAGCACATAGAGAGAGAAAGAGTGCAGAGAGAGAGAGAAAGAGCGCAGAGAGAGAGAGCGCAGACAGAGAGAGAGCGCAGAGAGAGAGAGCGCAGAGAGAGAGAGCGCAGAGAGAGAGAAAGAAAGAGCGCAGAGAGAGAGAAAGAGCGTAGAGAAAAAAAGAGCGCAGAGAGAGAGAGGAAGAAAGAGCGCAGACAGAGAAAGAAAGAGCGCAGACAGAGAAAGAAAGAGCGCAGACAGAGAAAGAAAGAGCGCAGAGAGAGAGAAAGAACGCAGAGAGAGAGAAAGAGCGCAGAGAGAGAGAAAGAGCGCAGAGAGAGAGAAAGAGCGCAGAGAGAGAAAGAGCGCAGAGAGAGAAAGAGCGCAGAGAGAGAGAAAGAGCGCAGAGAGAGAGAAAGAGCGCAGAGAGAGAGAAAGAGCGCAGAGAGAGAAAGAAACAGCGCAGAGAGAGAAAGAAAGAGCGCAGAGAGAGAGCGCAGAGAGAAAGAAAGAGCGCAGAGAGAGAGAAAGAAAGTGCGCAGAGAGAAAGAAAGAGCGCAGAGAGAGAGAAAGAGCGCAAAGAGAGAGAAAGAAAGTGCGCAGAGAGAAAGAAAGAGCGCAGAGAGAAAGAGCGCAGAGAGAGAAAGAGAAAGAAAGAGCGCAGAGAGAGAAAGAGAAAGAAAGAGCGCAGAGAGAGAGAAAGAAAGTGCGCAGAGAGAAAGAAAGAGCGCAGAGAGAGAGAAAGAGCGCAAAGAGAGAGAAAGAAAGTGCGCAGAGAGAAAGAAAGAGCGCAGAGAGAAAGAGCGCAGAGAGAGAAAGAGAAAGAAAGAGCGCAGAGAGAGAAAGAGAAAGAAAGAGCGCAGAGAGAGAGAGAGAAAGAGCGCAGAGAGAGAGAGAGAAAGAGCGCAGAGAGAGAGAGAGAAAGAGCGCAGAGAGAGAGAGAGAAAGAGCGCAGAAAGAGAAATAAAGAGCGCAGAGAGAGAAAGAAAGAGCGCAGAGAAAGAAAGAGCGCAGAGAGAGAAAGAAAGAGCGCAAAGAGAGAAAAAAAGAGTGCAAAGAGAGAAAAAAAGAGCGCAGAGAGAAAGAAAGAGTGCAGCGAGAAAGAAAGAGCGCAGAGAGAGAGAGCGCAGAGAGAGAGAGCACAGAGAGAGAAAGAGAAAGAAAGAGCGCAGAAAGAGAGAGAGAAAGAGCGCAGAGAGAGAGAAAGAAAGAGCGCAGAGAGAGAAAGAAAGAGCGCAGAGAGAGAGAGCGCAGAGAGAAAGAAAGAGCGCAGAGAGAGAGAAAGAAAGTGCGCAGAGAGAAAGAAAGAGCGCAGAGAGAGAGAAAGAGCGCAAAGAGAGAGAAAGAAAGTGCGCAGAGAGAAAGAAAGAGCGCAGAGAGAAAGAGCGCAGAGAGAGAAAGAGAAAGAAAGAGCGCAGAGAGAGAAAGAGAAAGAAAGAGCGCAGAGAGAGAGAAAGAAAGTGCGCAGAGAGAAAGAAAGAGCGCAGAGAGAGAGAAAGAGCACAAAGAGAGAGAAAGAAAGTGCGCAGAGAGAAAGAAAGAGCGCAGAGAGAAAGAGCGCAGAGAGAGAAAGAGAAAGAAAGAGCGCAGAGAGAGAAAGAGAAAGAAAGAGCGCAGAGAGAGAGAGAGAAAGAGCGCAGAGAGAGAGAGAGAAAGAGCGCAGAGAGAGAGAGAGAAAGAGCGCAGAGAGAGAGAGAGAAAGAGCGCAGAAAGAGAGAAAGAAAGAGCGCAGAAAGAGAGAAAGAAAGAGCGCAGAGAGAGAAAGAAAGAGCGCAGAGAGAAAGAAAGAGCGCAGAGAGAGAGAAAGAGCGCAGAGAGAGAAAGAAAGTGCGCAGAGAGAAAGAAAGAGCGCAGAGAGAAAGAGCGCAGAGAGAGAAAGAGAAAGAAAGAGCGCAGAGAGAGAGAGAGAAAGAGCGCAGAGAGAGAGAGAGAAAGAGCGCAGAGAGAGAGAAAGAGAAAGAAAGAGCGCAGAGAGAAAGAAAGAGCGCAGAGAGAGAGAAAGAAAGAGGACAGAGAGAGCGCAGAGAGAGAGAGAGCGCAGAGAGAGAAATAAAGAGCGCAGAGAGAAAGAAAGAGCGCAGAGAAAGAAAGAGCACAGAGAGAGAGAAAGAAAGAGCGCAGAGAGAGAAAGAAAGAGCGCAAAGAGAGAAAAAAAGAGCGCAGAAAGAAAGAAAGAGCGCAGAGAGAAAGAAAGAAAGAGCGCCGAGAGAGAGTAAGAGTGCAGAGAGAGAAAGAGAAAGAAAGAGCGCAGAGAGAGAGAGAGAGAGTGCAGAGAGAGAGAGAAAGAGCGCAGAGAGAGAGAGAGAGCGCAGAGAGAGAAAGAGAAAGAAAGAGCGCAGAGAGAGGAAGAGCGCAGAGAGAGAAAGAGCGCAGAGAGAGAAAGAGCTCAGAGAGAGAAAGAGCGCAGAGAGAAAGAAAGAGCGCAGAGAGAAAGAAAGAGCGCAGAGAGAAAGAAAGAGCGCAGAGAGAGAAGAGCGCAGAGAGAAAGAAAGAGCGCAGAGAGAGAAAGAGCGCAGAGAGAGAGAAAGAGCACAGAGAGAGAGAAAAAAAGAGTGCAGAGAGAGAAAGAAAGAGCGCAGAGAGAGAAAGAAAGAGCGCAGAGAGAGAAAGAAAGAGCGCAGAGAGTGAGAGAGAAAGAGCGCAGAGAGAAAGAAAGAGCACAGAGAGAGAGAGAAAGAAAGAGTGCAGAGAGAGAGAGAAAGAAAGAGCGCAGAGAGAGAGAAAGAAAGAGCGCAGAGAGAAAGAAAGAGCACATAGAGAGAGAAAGAGCGCAGAGAGAGAGAGAAAGAGCGCAGAGAGAGAGAGCGCAGACAGAGAGAGAGCGCAGAGAGAGAGAGAAAGAGCGCAGAGAGAGAGACCGCAGAGAGAAAGAAAGAGCGCAGAGAGAAAGAAAGAGCGCAGAGAGAAAGAGCGCAGAGAGAGAGAAAGAGCGCAGAGAGAGAGAAAGAAAGTGCGCAGAGAGAAAGAAAGAGAGAGAGAAAGAGCGCAGAGAGAGAAAGAGCACAGAGAGAGAGAAAGAGCGCAGAGAGAGAGAAAGAGCGCAGAGAGAGAGAAAGAGCGCAGCGAGAGAAAGAAACAGCGCAGAGAGAGAAAGAAAGAGCGCAGAGAGAGAGCGCAGAGAGAGAGCGCAGAGAGAGAAAGAAAGAGCGCAGAGAGAGAAATAAAGAGCGCAGAGAGAGAAAGAAAGAGCGCAGAGAAAGAAAGAGCGCAGAGAGAGAAAGAAAGAGCGCAAAGAGAGAAAAAAAGAGTGCAAAGAGAGAAAAAAAGAGCGCAGAGAGAAAGAAAGAGCGCAGAGAGAGAGAGCGCAGAGAGAGAGAGCGCAGAGAGAGAAAGAGAAAGAAAGAGCGCAGAAAGAGAGAGAGAAAGAGCGCAGAGAGAGAGAAAGAAAGAGCGCAGAGAGAGAAAGAAAGAGCGCAGAGAGAGAGAGCGCAGAGAGAAAGAAAGAGCGCAGAGAGAGAGAAAGAAAGTGCGCAGAGAGAAAGAAAGAGCGCAGAGAGAGAGAAAGAGCGCAAAGAGAGAGAAAGAAAGTGCGCAGAGAGAAAGAAAGAGCGCAGAGAGAAAGAGCGCAGAGAGAGAAAGAGAAAGAAAGAGCGCAGAGAGAGAAAGAGAAAGAAAGAGCGCAGAGAGAGAGAGAGAAAGAGCGCAGAGAGAGAGAGAGAAAGAGCGCAGAGCGAGAGAGAGAAAGAGCGCAGAAAGAGAGAAAGAAAGAGCGCAGAGAGAGAAAGAAAGAGCGCAGAGAGAAAGAAAGAGCGCAGAGAGAGAGAAAGAGCGCAGAGAGAGAGAAAGAAAGTGCGCAGAGAGAAAGAAAGAGCGCAGAGAGAAAGAGCGCAGAGAGAGAAAGAGAAAGAAAGAGCGCAGAGAGAGAGAGAGAAAGAGCGCAGAGAGAGAAAGAGAAAGAGCGCAGAGAGAGAGAAAGAGAAAGAAAGAGCGCAGAGAGAAAGAAAGAGCGCAGAGAGAGAGAAAGAAAGAGCGCAGAGAGAGCGCAGAGAGAGAGAGAGAGAGCGCAGAGAGAGAAATAAAGAGCGCAGAGAGAAAGAAAGAGCGCAGAGAAAGAAAGAGCGCATAGAGAAAGAAAGAGCGCATAGAGAGAAAGAAAGAGCGCAAAGAGAGAAAAAAAGAGCGCAAAGAGAGAAAAAAAGAGCGCAGAGAGAGAGAGCGCAGAGAGAGAAAGAGAAAGAAAGAGCGCAGAGAGAGAGAGAGAAAGAGCGCAGAGAGAGAGAGAAAGAGCGCAGAGAGAGAGAGAAAGAGCGCAGAGAGAGAAAGAAAGAGCGCAGAGAGAGAGCGCAGAGAGAAAGAAAGAGCGCAGAGAGAGAGAAAGAGCGCAGAGAGAGAGAAAGAAAGTGCACAGAGAGAAAGAAAGAGTGCAGAGAGAAAGAGCGCAGAGAGAGAAAGAGAAAGAAAGAGCGCAGAGAGAGAAAGAGAAAGAAAGAGCGCAGAGAGAGAGAGAAAGAGCGCACAGAGAGAGAGAGAAAGAGCGCAGAGAGAGAAAGAAAGAGCGCAGAGAGAGAGAGAGCGCAGAGAGAAAGAAAGAGCGCAGAGAGAAAGAAAGAGCGCAGAGAGAAAGAGCGCAGAGAGAGAGAAAGAGCGCAGAGAGAGAGAAAGAAAGTGCGCAGAGAGAAAGAAAGAGCACAGAGAGAGAGAGCGCAGAGAGAGAAAGAGAAAGAAAGAGCGCAGAGAGAGAGAGAGAGAGAAAGAGCGCCGAGAGAGAGAGAGAAAGAGCGCAGAGAGAGAGAAAGAGCGCAGAGAGAGAGAAAGAGCGCAGAGAGAGAGAGAGCGCAGAGAGAGAGAGAAAGAAAGAGCGCAGAGAGAGAGAAAGTAAGAGTGCAGAGAGAAAGAAAGAGTGCAGAGAGAAAGAAAGAAAGAGCGCAGAGAGAGAGAGAGAGAAAGAAAAAGCGCAGAGGAAGAAAGAGCGCAGAGAGAGAGAGAAAGAAAGAGCGCAGAGAAAGAGAAAGAGCGCAGAGAGAGAGAAAGAAAGAGCGCAGAAAGAGAAAGAAAGAGCGCAGAGAGAGAGAGAAAGAGCGCAGAGAGAGAAAGAGAAAGAAAGAGCGCAGAGAGAAAGAAAGAGCGCAGAGAGAAAGAAAGAGCGCAGAGAGAGAGAAAGAAAGAGCGCAGAGAGAGCGCAGAGAGAGAGAGAGAGCGCAGAGAGAGAAATAAAGAGCGCAGAGAGAAAGAAAGAGCGCAGAGAAAGAAAGAGCGCATAGAGAAAAAAAGAGCGCAGAGAGAGAAAGAAAGAGCGCAAAGAGAGAAAAAAAGAGCGCAAAGAGAGAAAAAAAGAGCGCAGAGAGAGAGAGCGCAGAGAGAGAAAGAGAAAGAAAGAGCGCAGAGAGAGAGAGTGAAAGAGCGCAGAGAGAGAAAGAAAGAGCGCAGAGAGAGAGCGCAGAGAGAAAGAAAGAGCGCAGAGAGAGAGAAAGAGCGCAGAGAGAGAGAAAGAAAGTGCGCAGAGAGAAAGAAAGAGCACAGAGAGAAAGAGCGCAGAGAGAGAAAGAGAAAGAAAGAGCGCAGAGAGAGAGAGAGAGAAAGAGCGCCGAGAGAGAGAGAGAAAGAGCGCAGAGAGAGAGAAAGAGAAAGAAAGAGCGCATAGAGAGAGAAAGAGCGCAGAGAGAGAGAAAGAGCGCAGAGAGAGAGAGAAAGAAAGAGCGCAGAGAGAGAGAAAGTAAGAGTGCAGAGAGAAAGAAAGAGTGCAGAGAGAAAGAAAGAAAGAGCGCAGAGAGAGAGAGAGAGAAAGAAAAAGCGCAGAGGAAGAAAGAGCGCAGAGAGAGAGAGAAAGAAAGAGCGCAGAGAGAGAGAAAGAGCGCAGAGAGAGAGAAAGAAAGAGCGCAGAGAGAGAGAGAGAGAGCGCAGAGAGAGAGAGAGCGCAGAGAGAGAGAGCGCAGAGAGAGAGAGCGCAGAGAGAGAGAGAGCGCAGAGAGAGAGAGAGCGCAGAGAGAGAGAGAGCGCAGAGAGAGAGCGCAGAGAGAGAGAGAGCGCAGAGAGTGAGAGAGCGCAGAGAGAGAGAGAGCGCAGAGAGAGAGAAAGAGCGCATAGAGAAAGAAAGAGAGCAGAGAGAAAGAAAGTGCGCAGAGAGAAAGAAAGAGCGCAGAGAGAGAGAAAGAAAGAGCGCAGAGAGAGAAAGAAAGAGCGCAGAGAGAGAGAGAAAGAGCGCAGAGAGAAAGAAAGAAAGAGCGCAGAGAGAGAGAGAAAGAAAGAGCGCAGAGAGAGAAAGAAAGAGCGCAGAGAGAGAGAGAGAGCGCAGAGAGAAAGAGCGCAGAGAGAGAAAGAGAAAGAAAGAGCGCAGAGAGAGAAAGAGCGCAGAGAGAGAAAGAGAAAGAAAGAGCGCAGAGAGAGAAAGAGCGCAGAGAGAGAGAGAGAAAGAGCGCAGAGAGAGAGAAAGAGCGCAGAGAGAGAGAAAGAGCGCAGAGAGAGAGAAAGAGCGCAGAAGAGAGAGAAAGAGTGCAGAGAGAGAGAAAGAGCGCAGAGAGAGAGAAAGAGCGCAGAGAGAGAGAAAGAGCGCAGAGAGAGAGAAAGAGCGCAGAGAGAGAAAAAAAAAGAGCGCAGAGAGAGAGAGAGAAAAAGCGCAGAGAGAGACAAAGAGCGCGGAGAGAGAGAAAGAAAGAGCGCAGAGAGAGAAAGAAAAAGCGCAGAGAGAGAAAGAAAGAGCGCAGAGAGAGAAAGAAAGAGCGCAGAGAGTGAGAGAGAAAGAGCGCAGAGAGAAAGAAAGAGCGCAGAGAGAGAGAGAAAGAAAGAGCGCAGAGAGAGAGAGAAAGAAAGAGCGCAGAGAGAGAGAGAAAAAAAGAGCGCAGAGAGAGAGAGAATAAAAGAGCGCAGAGAGAGAAAGAAAGAGCGCAGAGAGAGAGAGGAAGAAAGAGCGCAGAGAGAAAGAAAGAAAGAGCACAGAGAGAAAGAAAGAGCACATAGAGAGAGAAAGAGCGCAGAGAGAGAGAGAAAGAGCGCAGAGAGAAAAAGAGAGCACAGAGAGAGAGCGCAGACAGAGAGAGAGCGCAGACAGAGAGAGAGCGCAGAGAGAGAGAGAGAGCGCAGAGAGAGAGAAAGAAAGAATGAGCGCAGAGAGAGAGAAAGACCGTAGAGAAAAAAAGAGCGCAGAGAGAGAGAAAGAAAAAGCGCAGAGAGAGACAAAGAGCGCGGAGAGAGAGAAAGAAAGAGCGCAGAGAGAGAAAGAAAAAGCGCAGAGAGAGAAAGAAAGAGCGCAGAGAGAGAAAGAAAGAGCGCAGAGAGTGAGAGAGAAAGAGCGCAGAGAGAAAGAAAGAGCGCAGAGAGAGAGAGAAAGAAAGAGCGCAGAGAGAGAGAGAGAAAAAAAGAGCGCAGAGAGAGAAAGAAAGAGCGCAGAGAGAGGAAGAAAGAGCGCAGAGAGAGAGAAAGAAAGAGCACAGAGAGAAAGAAAGAGCACATAGAGAGAGAAAGAGCGCAGAGAGAGAGAAAGAGCGCAGAGAGAAAAAAAGAGCACAGAGAGAGAACGCAGACAGAGAGAGAGCGCAGATAGAGAGAGAGCGCAGAGAGAGAGAGAGAGCGCAGAGAGAGAGAGAGAGCGCAGAGAGAGAGAAAGAAAGAAAGAGCGCAGAGAGAGAGAAAGAGCGTAGAGAAAAAAAGAGCGCAGAGAGAGAGAGAGGAAGAAAGAGCGCAGAGAGAGAAAGAAAGAAAGAGCGCAGAGAGAGAGAAAGAAAGAGCGCAGAGAGAGAGAAAAAGCGCAGAGAGAGAAAGAAAGAGCGCAGAGAGAGAAAGAAAGAGCGCAGAGAGAGAAAGAAAGAGCTCAGAGAAAGAAAGAGCGCAGAGAGAGAGAAAGAAAGAGCGCAGAGAAAGAAAGAGCGCAGAGAGAGAAAGAAAGAGCGCAGAGAAAGAAAGAAAGAGCGCAAAGAGAGAAAGAAAGAGCGCAGAGAGAGAGAGCGCAGAGAGAGAAAGAGAAAGAAAGAGCGCAGAGAGAGAAAGAGAAAGAAAGAGCGCAGAGAGAGATAGAGAAAGAGCGCAGAGAGAGAGAGAAAGAGCGCAGAGAGAGAGAAAGAGAAAGAAAGAGCGCAGAGAGAGAAAGAAAGAGCGCAGAGAGAAAGAAAGTGCGCAGAGAGAAAGAAAGAGCGCAGAGAGAAAGAAAGAGCGCAGAGAGAGAGAAAGAAAGAGCGCAGAGAGAGAGAGAAAGAGCGCAGAGAGAAAAAGAGAGCACAGAGAGAGAGCGCAGACAGAGAGAGAGCGCAGAGAGAGAGAGAGAGCGCAGAGAGAGAGAGAGCGCAGAGAGAGAGAGAGAGCGCAGAGAGAGAGAAAGAAAGAAAGAGCGCAGAGAGAGAGAAAGAGCGTAGAGAAAAAAAGAGCGCAGAGAGAGAGAGAGGAAGAAAGAGCGCAGACAGAGAAAGAAAGAGCGCAGAGAGAGAGAGCGCAGAGAGAGAGAGAGCGCAGAGAGAGAAAGAGCGCTGAGAAAGAAAGAGCACAGAGAGAGAAAGAAAGAGCGCAGAGAGAGAAAGAAAGAAAGAGCGCAGAGAGAGAGAAAGAAAGAGCGCAGAGAGAGAGAAAAAGCGCAGAGAGAGAAATAAAGAGCGCAGAGAGAGAAAGAAAGAGCGCAGAGAAAGAAAGAGCGCAGAGAGAGAGAAAGAAAGAGCGCAGAGAAAGAAAGAGCGCAGAGAGAGAGAAAGAAATAGCGCAGAGAGAGAAAGAAAGAGCGCAAAGAGAGAAAGAAAGAGCACAGAGAGAGAAAGAGAAAGAAAGAGCGCAGAGAGAGAAAGTGAAAGAAAGAGCGCAGAGAGAGATAGAGAAAGAGCGCAGAGAGAGAGACAAAGAGCGCAGAGAGAGAGAAAGAGAAAGAAAGAGCGCAGAGAGAGAAAGAAAGAGCGCAGAGAGAGAGAAAGAGATCAGAGAGATAGAAAGTGCGCAGAGAGAAAGAAAGAGCGCAGAGAGAAAGAAAGAGCGCAGAGAGAGAGAAAGAAAGAGCGCAGAGAGAGAGAGAAAGAGCGCAGAGAGAAAGAAAGAAAGAGCGCAGAGAGAGAGAGAAAGAAAGAGCGCAGAGAGAGAAAGAAAGAGCGCAGAGAGAGAGAGAGAGAGCGCAGAGAGAGAGGAAGAAAGAGCGCAGAGAGAGAGAGAAAGAGCGCAGAGAGAGAGAGAAAGAGCGCAGAGAAAGAGAAAGAGCGCAGAGAAAGAGTAAGAGCGCAGAGAGAGAAAGAGAAAGAAAGAGCGCAGAGAGAAAGAAAGAGCGCAGAGAGAGAGAGAAAGAGCGCAGAGAGAGAGAGAGAAAGAGCGCAGAGAGAGAGAAAGAGCGCAGAGAGAGAATGCAGAGAGAGAAAGAGAAAGAAAGAGCGCAGAGAGAGAGAGAGAAAGAGCGCAGAGAGAGAGAGAGAAAGAGCGCAGAGAGAGAGAAAGAGAAAGAAAGAGCGCAGAGAGAGAGAAAGAGCGCAGAGAGAGAGAGAGAAAGAGCGCAGAGGGAGAGAAAGAAAGAGCGCAGAGAGAGAGAAAGTAAGAGTGCAGAGAGAAAGAAAGAGCGCAGAGAGAAAGAAAGAAAGAGCGCAGAGAGAGAGAGAGAAAGAAAAAGCGCAGAGAAAGAAAGAGCGCAGAGAGAGAGAAAGAAAGAGCGCAGAGAGAGAGAAAGAGCGCAGAGAGAGAGAAAGAAAGAGCGCAGAGAGAGAGCGCAGAGAGAGAGCGCAGAGAGAGAGAGCGCAGAGAGTGAGAGAGCGCAGAAAGAGAGAGAGTGCAGAGAGAGAGAGAGCGCAGAGAGAGAGAAAGAGCGCAGAGAGAAAGAAAGAGCGCAGAGAGAGAGATAGAGAACAGAGAGAAAGAAAGTGCGCAGAGAGAAAGAAAGAGCGCAGAGAGAGAGAAAGAAAGAGCGCAGAGAGAGAAAGAAAGAGCGCAGAGAGAGAGAGAAAGAGCGCAGCGAGAGAGAGAGAGAGCGCAGAGAGAGAGAAAGAAAGAGCGCAGAGAGAGAGAGAAAGAAAGAGCGCAGAGAGAGAAAGAAAGAGCACAGAGAGAGAGAAAGAGCGCAGAGAGAGAGAAAGAGCGCAGAGAGAGAGAAAGAGCGCAGAGAGAGAAAGAGCGCAGAGAGAGAAAGAGCGCAGAGAGAGAAAGAGCGCAGAGAGAGAAAGAGCACAGAGAGAGAAAGAGCGCAGAGAAAGAAAGAGCGCAGAGAGAGAAAGAAAGAGCGCAGAGAGAGAGCGCAGAGAGAAAGAAAGAGCGCAGAGAGAGAGAAAGAAAGTGCGCAGAGAGAAAGAAAGAGCGCAGAGAGAGAGAAAGAGCGCAAAGAGAGAGAAAGAAAGTGCGCAGAGAGAAAGAAAGAGCGCAGAGAGAAAGAGCGCAGAGAGAGAAAGAGAAAGAAAGAGCGCAGAGAGAGAAAGAGAAAGAAAGAGCGCAGAGAGAGAGAGAAAGAGCGCAGAGAGAGAGAGAGAAAGAGCGCAGAAAGAGAGAAAGAAAGAGCGCAGAGAGAGAGAAAGAGCGCAGAGAGAGAGAAAGAGCGCAGAGAGAGAGAAAGAGCGCAGAGAGAGAAAGAGCGCAGAGAGAGAAAGAGCGCAGAGAGAGAAAGAGCGCAGAGAGAGAAAGAGCGCAGAGAGAGAAAGAGCGCAGAGAGAGAAAGAGCGCAGAGAAAGAAAGAGCGCAGAGAGAGAAAGAAAGAGCGCAGAGAGAGAGAGCGCAGAGAGAAAGAAAGAGCGCAGAGAGAGAGAAAGAAAGTGCGCAGAGAGAAAGAAAGAGCGCAGAGAGAGAGAAAGAGCGCAAAGAGAGAGAAAGAAAGTGCGCAGAGAGAAAGAAAGAGCGCAGAGAGAAAGAGCGCAGAGAGAGAAAGAGAAAGAAAGAGCGCAGAGAGAGAAAGAGAAAGAAAGAGCGCAGAGAGAGAGAGAGAAAGAGCACAGAGAGAGAGAGAGAAAGAGCGCAGAGCGAGAGAGAAAGAGCACAGAAAGAGAGAAAGAAAGAGCGCAGAGAGAGAAAGAAAGAGCGCAGAGAGAAAGAAAGAGCGCAGAGAGAGAGAAAGAGCGCAGAGAGAGAGAAAGAAAGTGCGCAGAGAGAAAGAAAGAGCAGAGAGAGAAAGAGCAAGAAAGAGCGCAGAGAGAGAGAGAGAAAGAGCGCAGAGAGAGAAAGAGAAAGAGCGCAGAGAGAGAGAAAGAGAAAGAAAGAGCGCAGAGAGAAAGAAAGAGCGCAGAGAGAGAGAAAGAAAGAGCGCAGAGAGAGCGCAGAGAGAGCGCAGAGAGAGAGAGAGAGCGCAGAGAGAGAAATAAAGAGCGCAGAGAGAAAGAAAGAGCGCAGAGAAAGAAAGAGCGCATAGAGAAAGAAAGAGCGCAGAGAGAGAAAGAGAAAGAAAGAGCGCAGAGAGAGAGAGAGAAAGAGCGCAGAGAGAGAGAGAAAGAGCGCAGAGAGAGAAAGAAAGAGCGCAGAGAGAGCGCAGAGAGAAAGAAAGAGCGCAGAGAGAGAGAAAGAGCGCAGAGAGAGAGAAAGAAAGTGCGCAGAGAGAAAGAAAGAGTGCAGAGAGAAAGAGCGCAGAGAGAGAAAGAGAAAGAAAGAGCGCAGAGAGAGAAAGAGAAAGAAAGAGCGCAGAGAGAGAGAGAAAGAGCGCACAGAGAGAGAGAGAAAGAGCGCAGAGAGAGAAAGAAAGAGCGCAGAGAGAGAGAGCGCAGAGAGAAAGAAAGAGCGCAGAGAGAAAGAAAGAGCGCAGAGAGAAAGAGCGCAGAGAGAGAGAAAGAGCGCAGAGAGAGAGAAAGAAAGTGCGCAGAGAGAAAGAAAGAGCACAGAGAGAAAGAGCGCAGAGAGAGAAAGAGAAAGAAAGAGTGCAGAGAGAGAGAGAGAGAAAGAGCGCCGAGAGAGAGAGAGAAAGAGCGCAGAGAGAGAGAAAGAGAAAGAAAGAGCGCAGAGAGAGAGAAAGAGCGCAGAGAGAGAGAAAGAGCGCAGAGAGAGAGAGAAAGAAAGAGCACAGAGAGAGAGAAAGTAAGAGTGCAGAGAGAAAGAAAGAGTGCAGAGAGAAAGAAAGAAAGAGCACAGAGAGAGAGAGAGAGAGAAAGAAAAAGCGCAGAGAAAGAAAGAGTGCAGAGAGAGGAAGAAAGAGCGCAGAGAGAGAGAGAAAGAAAGAGCGCAGAGAGAGAGAAAGAGCGCAGAGAGAGAGAAAGAAAGAGCGCAGAGAGAGAGAGAGAGAGCGCAGAGAGAGAGAGAGCGCAGAGAGAGAGAGCGCAGAGAGAGAGAGAGCGCAGAGAGAGAGAGAGAGCGCAGAGAGAGAGAGAGCGCAGAGAGAGAGAGAGCGCAGAGAGAGAGAGAGCGCAGAGAGAGAGAGAGAGCGCAGAGAGAGAGAGCGCAGAGAGAGAGAGCGCAGAGAGAGAGAGAGCGCAGAGAGTGAGAGAGCGCAGAGAGAGAGAGAGCGCAGAGAGAGAGAAAGAGCGCAGAGAGAGAGAAAGAGAGCAGAGAGAAAGAAAGTGCGCAGAGAGAAAGAAAGAGCGCAGAGAGAAAGAAAGAGCGCAGAGAGAGAGAAAGAAAGAGCGCAGAGAGAGAAAGAAAGAGCGCAGAGAGAGAGAGAAAGAGCGCAGAGAGAAAGAAAGAAAGAGCGCAGAGAGAGAGAGAAAGAAAGAGCGCAGAGAGAGAAAGAAAGAGCGCAGAGAGAGAGAGAGAGCGCAGAGAGAGAGAGAAAGAGCGCAGAGAAAGAGAAAGAGCGCAGAGAGAGAAAGAGAAAGAAAGAGCGCAGAGAGAGAAAGAGCGCAGAGAGAGAGAGAGAGAGAAAGAGCGCAGAGAGAGAGAAAGAGCGCAGAGATAGAGAAAGAGCGCAGAGAGAGAGAAAGAGCGCAGAGAGAGAGAAAGAGCGCAGAAGAGAGAGAAAGAGCGCAGAGAGAGAGAAAGAGCGCAGAGAGAGAGAAAGAGCGCAGAGAGAGAGAAAGAGCGCAGAGAGAGAGAAAAAAAGAGCGCAGAGAGAGAGAGAGAAAAAGCGCAGAGAGAGACAAAGAGCGCGGAGAGAGAGAAAGAAAGAGCTCAGAGAGAGAAAGAAAAAGCGCAGAGAGAGAAAGAAAGAGCGCAGAGAGAGAAAGAAAGAGCGCAGAGAGTGAGAGAGAAAAAGCGCAGAGAGAAAGAAAGAGCGCAAAGAGAGAGAAAACGAAAGAGTGCAGAGAGAGAGAGAAAAAAAGAGCGCAGAGAGAGAGAGAAAAAAAGAGCGCAGAGAGAGAAAGAAAGAGCGCAGAGAGAGAGAGGAAGAAAGAGCGCAGAGAGAGAGAAAGAAAGAGCACAGAGAGAAAGAAAGAGCACATAGAGAGAGAAAGAGCGCAGAGAGAGAGAGAAAGAGTGCAGAGAGAAAAAGAGAGCACAGAGAGAGAGCGCAGACAGAGAGAGAGCGCAGACAGAGAGAGAGCGCAGAGAGAGAGAGCGCAGAGAGAGAGAGTGCGCAGAGAGAGAGAAAGAAAAAGCGCAGAGAGAGACAAAGAGCGCGGAGAGAGAGAAAGAAAGAGCGCAGAGAGAGAAAGAAAAAGCGCAGAGAGAGAAAGAAAGAGCGCAGAGAGAGAAAGAAAGAGCGCAGAGAGTGAGAGAGAAAGAGCGCAGAGAGAAAGAAAGAGCGCAGAGAGAGAGAGAAAGAAAGAGCGCAGAGAGAGAGAGAAAAAAAGAGCGCAGAGAGAGAAAGAAAGAGCGCAGAGAGAGAGAGGAAGAAAGAGCGCAGAGAGAGAGAAAGAAAGAGCACAGAGAGAAAGAAAGAGCACATAGAGAGAGAAAGAGCGCAGAGAGAGAGAAAGAGCGCAGAGAGAAAAAGAGAGCACAGAGAGAGAGCGCAGACAGAGAGAGAGCGCAGACAGAGAGAGAGCGCAGAGAGAGAGAGAGAGCGCAGAGAGAGAGAGAGAGCACAGAGAGAGAGAAAGAAAGAAAGAGCGCAGAGAGAGAGAAAGAGCGTAGAGAAAAAAAGAGCGCAGAGAGAGAGAAAGAGCGTAGAGAAAGAAAGAGCGCAGAGAGAGAGAGCGCAGAGAGAGAAAGAGCGCAGAGAAAGAAAGAGCACAGAGAGAGAAAGAAAGAGCGCAGAGAGAGAAAGAAAGAAAGAGCGCAGAGAGAGAAAGAGAAAGAAAGAGCGCAGAGAGAGAAAGAGAAAGAAAGAGCGCAGAGAGAGAAAGAAAGAGCGCAGAGAGAGAGAAAGAGAGCAGAGAGAGAGAGAAAGAGCGCAGAGAGAGAGAAAGAGAAAGAAAGAGCGCAGAGAGAGAAAGAAAGAGCGCAGAGAGAGAGAAAGAGAGCAGAGAGAAAGAAAGTGCGCAGAGAGAAAGAAAGAGCGCAGAGAGAAAGAAAGAGCGCAGAGAGAGAGAAAGAAAGAGCGCAGAGAGAGAGAGAAAGAGCGCAGAGAGAAAGAAAGAAAGAGCGCAGAGAGAGAGAGAAAGAAAGAGCGCAGAGAGAGAAAGAAAGAGCGCAGAGAGAGAGAGAGAGAGCGCAGAGAGAGAGGAAGAAAGAGCGCAGAGAGAGAGAGAAAGAGCGCAGAGAGAGAGAGAAAGAGCGCAGAGAAAGAGAAAGAGTGCAGAGAGAGAAAGAGAAAGAAAGAGCGCAGAGAGAGAAAGAGCGCAAAGAGAGAAAGAGCGCAGAGAGAAAGAAAGAGCGCAGAGAGAGAGAGAGAAAGAGCGCAGAGAGAGAGAGAGAAAGAGCGCAGAGAGAGAGAAAGAGCGCAGAGAGAAAGAAAGAGCGCAGAGAGAGAGAAAGAAAGTGCGCAGAGAGAAAGAAAGAGCGCAGAGAGAGAGCGCAGAGAGAGAAAGAGAAAGAAAGAGCGCAGAGAGAGAGAGAGAAAGAGCGCAGAGAGAGAGAGAGAAAGAGCGCAGAGAGAGAGAAAGAGAAAGAAAGAGCGCAGAGAGAGAGAAAGAGCGCAGAGAGAGAGAGAGAAAGAGCGCAGAGGGAGAGAAAGAAAGAGCGCAGAGAGAGAGAAAGAAAGAGCGCAGAGAGAGAAAGAAAGAGCGCAGAGAGAGAGAGAAAGAGCGCAGCGAGAGAGAGAGAGAGCGCAGAGAGAGAGAAAGAAAGAGCACAGAGAGAGAGAGAAAGAAAGAGCGCAGAGAGAGAAAGAAAGAGCGCAGAGAGAGAGAAAGAGCGCAGAGAGAGAGAAAGAGCGCAGAGAGAGAGAAAGAGCGCAGAGAGAGAGAAAGAGCGCAGAGAGAGAAAGAGCGCAGAGAGAGAAAGAGCGCAGAGAGAGAAAGAGCGCAGAGAGAGAAAGAGCGCAGAGAGAGAAAGAGCGCAGAGAGAGAAAGAGCGCAGAGAGAGAAAGAGCGCAGAGAGAAAGAAAGAGCGCAGAGAGAGAGAGAGAGCTCAGAGAGAGAGAAAAAAAGAGCGCAGAGAGAGAGAAAAAAAGAGCGCAGAGAGAGAGAAAGAAAAAGCGCAGAGAGAGAAAGAAAGAGCACAGAGAGAGAGAGAAAGAGCGCAGAGAGTGAGAAAGAAAGAGCGCAGAGAGAAAGAAAGAGCGCAGAGAGAGAGAGGAAGAAAGAGCGCAGAGAGAGAGAAAGAGCGCAGAGAGAGAGAAAGAGCGCAGAGAGAGAGAGAAAGAGCGCAGAGAGAGAAAGAGCAGAGAGAGAGAAAGAGCACAGAGAGAGAGAAAGAGCATAGAGAGAGAGAAAGAAAGAGCGCAGAGAGAGAAATAAAGAGCGCAGAGAGAGAAATAAAGAGCGCAGAGAGAGAAAAAAAGAGCGCAGAGAGAAAGAAAGAAAGAGTGCAGAGAGAAAGAAAGAGCGCAGAGAGAGAGAGCGCAGAGAGAGAAAGAGAAAGAAAGAGCTCAGAGAGAGAGAGAGAAAGAGCGCCGAGAGAGAGAGAGAAAGAGCGCAGAGAGAGAGAAAGAGAAAGAAAGAGCGCAGAGAGAGAAAGTGCGCAGAGAGAGAAAGAGCGCAGAGAGAAAGAAAGAGCGCAGAGAGAGAGAGAGAGAAAGAGCGCAGAGAGAGAAAGAAAGAGCGCAAAGAGAGAAAAAAAGAGCGCAGAAAGAAAGAAAGAGCGCAGAGAGAAAGAAAGAAAGAGCGCAGAGAGAGAGAAAGAGCGCAGAGAGAGAAAGAGAAAGAAAGAGCGCAGAGAGAGAGAGAGAGGGCGCAGAGAGAGAGAGAGAGCGCAGAGAGAGAAAGAGAGAGAGAGCGCAGAGAGAGAAAGAGCGCAGAGAGAGAAAGAGCGCAGAGAGAGAAAGAGCGCAGAGAGAGAAAGAGCGCAGAGAGAGAAAGAGCGCAGAGAGAAAGAAAGAGCGCAGAGAGAGAAGAGCGCAGAGAGCGAGAGAAAGAGCGCAGAGAGCGAGAGAAAGAGCGCAGAGAGAGAGAAAGAAAGAGCGCAGAGAGAGGGAGAAAAAGCGCAGAGAGAGAAAGAAAGAGCGCAGAGAGAGAAAGAAAGAGCGCAGAGAGAGAGAAAGAAAGAGCGCAGAGAGAGAAAGAAAGAGCGCAGAGAGAGAAAGAAAGAGCGCAGAGAGTGAGAGAGAAAGAGCGCAGAGAGTGAGAGAGAAAGAGCGCAGAGAGAAAGAAAGAGCGCAGAGAGAGAAAGAAAAAGAGCATAGAGAGACAAAGAGCGCAGAGAGAGAGAAAGAAAGAGCGCAGAGAGAGAGAAAGAAAGAGCGCAGAGAGAGAAAGAAAGAGCGCAGAGAGAGAAAGAAAGAGCGCAGAGAGAGAAAGAAAGAGCGCAGAGAGAGAAAGAAAGAGCGCAGAGAGAGAAAGAAAGAGCGCAGAGAGAGAAAGAAAGAGCGCAGAGAGAGAAAGAAAGAGCGCAGAGAGAGAAAGAAAGAGCGCAGAGAGAGAGAGAAAGAAGGAGCGCAGAGAGAGAGAGAAAGAAAGAGCGCAGAGAGAGAGGAAGAAAGAGCGCAGAGAGAGAGAAAGAAAGAGCGCAGAGAGAAAGAAAGAGCACATAGAGAGAGAAAGAGCGCAAAGAGAGAGAGAAAGAGCGCAGAGAGAGAGAGCGCAGACAGAGAGAGAGCGCAGAGAGAGAGCGTAGAGAGAAAGAGAGAGAGAGCGCAGAGAGAGAGAGAAAGAAAGAGCGCAGAGAGAGAGAAAGAGCGTAGAGAAAAAAAGAGCGCAGAGAGGAAGAAAGAGCGCAGACAGAGAAAGAAAGAGCGCAGACAGAGAAAGAAAGAGCGCAGAGAGAGAGAAAGAGCGCAGAGAGAGAAAGAGCACAGAGAGAGAAAGAGCGCAGAGAGAGAAAGAGCGCAGAGAGAGAGAAAGAGCGCAGAGAGAGAGAAAGAGCGCAGAGAGAGAAAGAAAGAGCGCAGAGAGAGAGAAAGAGCGCAAAGAGAGAGAAAGAAAGTGCGCAGAGAGAAAGAAAGAGCGCAGAGAGAAAGAGCGCAGAGAGAGAAAGAGAAAGAAAGAGCGCAGAGAGAGAAAGAGAAAGAAAGAGTGCAGAGAGAGAGAGAGAAAGAGCGCAGAGAGAGAGAGAGAAAGAGCGCAGAGAGAGAGAGAGAAAGAGCGCAGAAAGAGCGCAGAGAGAGAAAGAAAGAGCGCAGAGAGAAAGAAAGAGCGCAGAGAGAGAGAAAGAGCGCAGAGAGAGAGAAAGAAAGTGCGCAGAGAGAAAGAAAGAGCGCAGAGAGAAAGAGCGCAGAGAGAGAAAGAGAAAGAAAGAGCGCAGAGAGAGAGAGAGAAAGAGCGCAGAGAGAGAGAGAGAGAGAGAAAGAGCGCAGAGAGAGAGAAAGAGAAAGAAAGAGCGCAGAGAGAAAGAAAGAGCGCAGAGAGAGAGAAAGAAAGAGCGCAGAGAGAGCGCAGAGAGAGAGAGAGAGCGCAGAGAGAGAAATAAAGAGCGCAGAGAGAAAGAAAGAGCGCAGAGAAAGAAAGAGCGCAGAGAGAGAGAAAGAAAGAGCGCAGAGAGAGAAAGAAAGAGCGCAAAGAGAGAAAAAAAGAGCGCAGAAAGAAAGAGCGCAGAGAGAAAGAAAGAAAGAGCGCCGAGAGAGAGAAAGAGCGCAGAGAGAGAAAGAGAAAGAAAGAGCGCAGAGAGAGAGAGAGAGTGCAGAGAGAGAGAGAAAGAGCGCAGAGAGAGAGAGAGAGCGCAGAGAGAGAAAGAGAAAGAAAGAGCGCAGAGAGAGAAAGAGCGCAGAGAGAGAAAGAGCACAGAGAGAGAAGGAGCGCAGAGAGAGAAAGAGCGCAGAGAGAGAAAGAGCGCAGAGAGAGAAAGAGCGCAGAGAGAGAAAGAGCGCAGAGAGAAAGAAAGAGCGCAGAGAGAAAGAAAGAGCGCAGAGAGAGAAGAGCGCAGAGAGAAAGAAAGAGCGCAGAGAGAGAGAAAGAGCGCAGAGAGAGAGAAAGAGCACAGAGAGAGAGAAAAAAAGTGTGCAGAGAGAGAAAGAAAAAGCGCAGAGAGAGAAAGAGAAAGAAAGAGCGCAGAGAGAGAAATAAAGAGCGCAGAGAGAGAAAGAAAGAGCGCAGAGAGAGAAAGAAAGAGCGCAGAGAGAGAAAGAAAGAGCGCAGAGAGTGAGAGAGAAAGAGCGCAGTGAGAAAGAAAGAGCGCAGAGAGAGAGAGAAAGAAAGAGCGCAGAGAGAGAGAGAAAGAAAGAGCGCAGAGAGAGAGAAAGAAAGAGCGCAGAGAGAAAGAAAGAGCACATAGAGAGAGAAAGAGCGCAGAGAGAGAGAGCGCAGACAGAGAGAGAGCGCAGAGAGAGAGAGCGCAGAGAGAGAGAAAGAGCGTAGAGAAAAAAAGAGCGCAGAGAGAGAGAGGAAGAAAGAGCGCAGACAGAGAAAGAAAGAGCGCAGACAGAGAAAGAAAGAGCGCAGAGAGAGAGAAAGAACGCAGAGAGAGAGAAAGAACGCAGAGAGAGAGAAAGAGCGCAGAGAGAGAGAAAGAGCGCAGAGAGAGAAAGAGCGCAGAGAGAGAAAGAGCACAGAGAGAGAGAAAGAGCGCAGAGAGAGAGAAAGAGCGCAGAGAGAGAGAAAGAGCGCAGCGAGAGAAAGAAACAGCGCAGAGAGAGAAAGAAAGAGCGCAGAGAGAGAGCGCAGAGAGAGAGCGCAGAGAGAAATAAAGAGCGCAGAGAGAGAAAGAAAGAGCGCAGAGAAAGAAAGAGCGCAGAGAGAGAAAGAAAGAGCGCAAAGAGAGAAAAAAAGAGTGCAAAGAGAGAAAAAAAGAGCGCAGAGAGAAAGAAAGAGTGCAGCGAGAAAGAAAGAGCGCAGAGAGAGAGAGCGCAGAGAGAGAGAGCGCAGAGAGAGAAAGAGAAAGAAAGAGCGCAGAGAGAGAAAGAAAGAGCGCAGAGAGAGAAAGAAAGAGCGCAGAGAGAGAAAGCGCAGAGAGAAAGAAAGAGCGCAGAGAGAGAGAAAGAAAGTGCGCAGAGAGAAAGAAAGAGCGCAGAGAGAGAGAAAGAGCGCAAAGAGAGAGAAAGAAAGTGCGCAGAGAGAAAGAAAGAGCGCAGAGAGAAAGAGCGCAGAGAGAGAAAGAGAAAGAAAGAGCGCAGAGAGAGAAAGAGAAAGAAAGAGCGCAGAGAGAGAGAGAGAGAAAGAGCGCAGAGAGAGAGAGAGAAAGAGCGCAGAGAGAGAGAGAGAAAGAGCGCAGAGCGAGAGAGAGAAAGAGCGCAGAAAGAGAGAAAGAAAGAGCGCAGAGAGAGAGAAAGAAAGTGTGCAGAGAGAAAGAAAGAGCGCAGAGAGAAAGAGCGCAGAGAGAAAGAGCGCAGAGAGAGAAAGAGAAAGAAAGAGCGCAGAGAGAGAGAGAGAAAGAGCGCAGAGAGAGAAAGAGAAAGAGAGCAGAGAGAGAGAAAGAGAAAGAAAGAGCGCAGAGAGAAAGAAAGAGCGCAGAGAGAGAGAAAGAAAGAGCGCAGAGAGCGCAGAGAGAGAGAGAGCGCAGAGAGAGAAATAAAGAGCGCAGAGAGAAAGAAAGAGCGCAGAGAAAGAAAGAGCGCATAGAGAAAGAAAGAGCGCAGAGAGAGAAAGAAAGAGCGCAAAGAGAGGAAAAAAGAGCGCAAAGAGAGAAAAAAAGAGCGCAGAGAGAGAGAGCGCAGAGAGAGAAAGAGAAAGAAAGAGCGCAGAGAGAGAGAGAAAGAGCGCAGAGAGAGAGAGAAAGAGCGCAGAGAGAGAAAGAAAGAGCGCAGAGAGAGAGCGCAGAGAGAAAGAAAGAGCGCAGAGAGAGAGAAAGAGCGCAGAGAGAGAGAAAGAAAGTGCGCAGAGAGAAAGAAAGAGTGCAGAGAGAAAGAGCGCAGAGAGAGAAAGAGAAAGAAAGAGCGCAGAGAGAGAGAGAAAGAGCGCACAGAGAGAGAGAGAAAGAGCGCAGAGAGAGAAAGAAAGAGCGCAGAGAGTGAGAGAGAAAGAGCGCAGAGAGAAAGAAAGAGCGCAGAGAGAGAGAGAAAGAAAGAGCGCAGAGAGAGAGAGAAAGAAAGAGCGCAGAGAGAGAGAAAGAAAGAGCGCAGAGAGAAAGAAAGAGCACATAGAGAGAGAAAGAGCGCAGAGAGAGAGAGAAAGAGCGCAGAGAGAGAGAGCGCAGACAGAGAGAGAGCGCAGAGAGAGAGAGCGCAGAGAGAGAGAGCGCAGAGAGAGAGAAAGAAAGAGCGCAGAGAGAGAGAAAGAGCGTAGAGAAAAAAAGAGCGCAGAGAGAGAGAGGAAGAAAGAGCGCAGACAGAGAAAGAAAGAGCGCAGACAGAGAAAGAAAGAGCGCAGAGAGAGAGAAAGAACGCAGAGAGAGAGAAAGAACGCAGAGAGAGAGAAAGAGCGCAGAGAGAGAGAAAGAGCACAGAGAGAGAGAAAGAGCGCAGAGAGAGAGAAAGAGCGCAGAGAGAGAGAAAGAGCGCAGAGAGAGAGAAAGAGCGCAGCGAGAGAAAGAAACAGCGCAGAGAGAGAAAGAAAGAGCGCAGAGAGAGAGCGCAGAGAGAGAGCGCAGAGAGAGAGAGAGAGCGCAGAGAGAGAAATAAAGAGCGCAGAGAGAGAAAGAAAGAGCGCAGAGAAAGAAAGAGCGCAGAGAGAGAAAGAAAGAGCGCAAAGAGAGAAAAAAAGAGTGCAAAGAGAGAAAAATAGAGCGCAGAGAGAAAGAAAGAGTGCAGCGAGAAAGAAAGAGCGCAGAGAGAGAGAGCGCAGAGAGAGAGAGCGCAGAGAGAGAAAGAGAAAGAAAGAGCGCAGAGAGAGAAAGAAAGAGCGCAGAGAGAGAAAGAAAGAGCGCAGAGAGAGAGAGCGCAGAGAGAAAGAAAGAGCGCAGAGAGAGAGAAAGAAAGTGCGCAGAGAGAAAGAAAGAGCGCAGAGAGAAAGAGCGCAGAGAGAGAAAGAGAAAGAAAGAGCGCAGAGAGAGAAAGAGAAAGAAAGAGCGCAGAGAGAGAGAGAGAAAGAGCGCAGAGAGAGAGAGAGAAAGAGCGCAGAGCGAGAGAGAGAAAGAGCGCAGAAAGAGAGAAAGAAAGAGCGCAGAGAGAGAGAAAGAAAGTGTGCAGAGAGAAAGAAAGAGCACAGAGAGAAAGAGCGCAGAGAGAAAGAGCGCAGAGAGAGAAAGAGAAAGAAAGAGCGCAGAGAGAGAGAAAGAAAGAGCGCAGAGAGAGAGCGCAGAGAGAGAGCGCAGAGAGAGAGAGAGAGCGCAGAGAGAGAAATAAAGAGCGCAGAGAGAGAAAGAGAAAGAAAGAGTGCAGAGAGAGAGAGAGAAAGAGCGCAGAGAGAGAGAGAGAAAGAGCGCAGAGAGAGAGAGAGAAAGAGCACAGAAAGAGAGAAAGAAAGAGCGCAGAGAGAGAAAGAAAGAGCGCAGAGAGAAAGAAAGAGCGCAGAGAGAGAGAAAGAGCGCAGAGAGAGAGAAAGAAAGTGCGCAGAGAGAAAGAAAGAGCGCAGAGAGAAAGAGCGCAGAGAGAGAAAGAGAAAGAAAGAGCGCAGAGAGAGAGAGAGAAAGAGCGCAGAGAGAGAGAGAGAGAGAGAAAGAGCGCAGAGAGAGAGAAAGAGAAAGAAAGAGCGCAGAGAGAAAGAAAGAGCGCAGAGAGAGAGAAAGAAAGAGCGCAGAGAGAGCGCAGAGAGAGAGAGAGAGCGCAGAGAGAGAAATAAAGAGCGCAGAGAGAAAGAAAGAGCGCAGAGAAAGAAAGAGCGCAGAGAGAGAGAAAGAAAGAGCGCAGAGAGAGAAAGAAAGAGCGCAAAGAGAGAAAAAAAGAGCGCAGAAAGAAAGAGCGCAGAGAGAAAGAAAGAAAGAGCGCCGAGAGAGAGAAAGAGCGCAGAGAGAGAAAGAGAAAGAAAGAGCGCAGAGAGAGAGAGAGAGAGTGCAGAGAGAGAGAGAAAGAGCGCAGAGAGAGAGAGAGAGCGCAGAGAGAGAAAGAGAAAGAAAGAGCGCAGAGAGAGAAAGAGCGCAGAGAGAGAAAGAGCGCAGAGAGAGAAGGAGCGCAGAGAGAGAAAGAGCGCAGAGAGAGAAAGAGCGCAGAGAGAGAAAGAGCGCAGAGAGAGAAAGAGCGCAGAGAGAAAGAAAGAGCGCAGAGAGAAAGAAAGAGCGCAGAGAGAGAAGAGCGCAGAGAGAAAGAAAGAGCGCAGAGAGAGAGAAAGAGCGCAGAGAGAGAGAAAGAGCACAGAGAGAGAGAAAAAAAGAGTGCAGAGAGAGAAAGAAAAAGCGCAGAGAGAGACAAAGAGCGCAGAGAGAGAGAAATAAAGAGCGCAGAGAGAGAAAGAAAGAGCGCAGAGAGAGAAAGAAAGAGCGCAGAGAGAGAAAGAAAGAGCGCAGAGAGTGAGAGAGAAAGAGCGCAGTGAGAAAGAAAGAGCGCAGAGAGAGAGAGAAAGAAAGAGCGCAGAGAGAGAGAGAAAGAAAGAGCGCAGAGAGAGAGAAAGAAAGAGCGCAGAGAGAAAGAAAGAGCACATAGAGAGAGAAAGAGCGCAGAGAGAGAGAGCGCAGACAGAGAGAGAGAAAGAGCGCAGAGAAAGAGAAAGAGTGCAGAGAGAGAAAGAGAAAGAAAGAGCGCAGAGAGAGAAAGAGCGCAAAGAGAGAAAGAGCGCAGAGAGAAAGAAAGAGCGCAGAGAGAGAGAGAGAAAGAGCGCAGAGAGAGAGAGAGAAAGAGCGCAGAGAGAGAGAAAGAGCGCAGAGAGAAAGAAAGAGCGCAGAGAGAGAGAAAGAAAGTGCGCAGAGAGAAAGAAAGAGCGCAGAGAGAGAGCGCAGAGAGAGAAAGAGAAAGAAAGAGCGCAGAGAGAGAGAGAGAAAGAGCGCAGAGAGAGAGAAAGAGCGCAGAGAGAGAGAGAGAAAGAGCGCAGAGGGAGAGAAAGAAAGAGCGCAGAGAGAGAGAAAGAAAGAGCGCAGAGAGAGAAAGAAAGAGCGCAGAGAGAGAGAGAAAGAGCGCAGCGAGAGAGAGAGAGAGCGCAGAGAGAGAGAAAGAAAGAGCACAGAGAGAGAGAGAAAGAAAGAGCGCAGAGAGAGAAAGAAAGAGCGCAGAGAGAGAGAAAGAGCGCAGAGAGAGAGAAAGAGCGCAGAGAGAGAGAAAGAGCGCAGAGAGAGAGAAAGAGCGCAGAGAGAGAAAGAGCGCAGAGAGAGAAAGAGCGCAGAGAGAGAAAGAGCGCAGAGAGAGAAAGAGCGCAGAGAGAGAAAGAGCGCAGAGAGAAAGAAAGAGCGCAGAGAGAGAGAGAGAGCTCAGAGAGAGAGAAAAAAAGAGCGCAGAGAGAGAGAAAAAAAGAGCGCAGAGAGAGAGAAAGAAAAAGCGCAGAGAGAGAAAGAAAGAGCGCAGAGAGAGAGAGAAAGAGCGCAGAGAGTGAGAAAGAAAGAGCGCAGAGAGAAAGAAAGAGCGCAGAGAGAGAGAGGAAGAAAGAGCGCAGAGAGAGAGAAAGAGCGCAGAGAGAGAGAAAGAGCGCAGAGAGAGAGAGAAAGAGCGCAGAGAGAGAAAGAGCAGAGAGAGAGAAAGAGCACAGAGAGAGAGAAAGAGCATAGAGAGAGAGAAAGAAAGAGCGCAGAGAGAGAAATAAAGAGCGCAGAGAGAGAAATAAAGAGCGCAGAGAGAGAGAAAAAGAGCGCAAAGAGAGAAAAAAAGAGCGCAGAGAGAAAGAAAGAAAGAGTGCAGAGAGAAAGAAAGAGCGCAGAGAGAGAGAGCGCAGAGAGAGAAAGAGAAAGAAAGAGCTCAGAGAGAGAGAGAGAAAGAGCGCCGAGAGAGAGAGAGAAAGAGCGCAGAGAGAGAGAAAGAGAAAGAAAGAGCGCAGAGAGAGAAAGTGCGCAGAGAGAGAAAGAGCGCAGAGAGAAAGAAAGAGCGCAGAGAGAGAGAGAGAGAAAGAGCGCAGAGAGAGAAAGAAAGAGCGCAAAGAGAGAAAAAAAGAGCGCAGAAAGAAAGAAAGAGCGCAGAGAGAAAGAAAGAAAGAGCGCAGAGAGAGAGAAAGAGCGCAGAGAGAGAAAGAGAAAGAAAGAGCGCAGAGAGAGAGAGAGAGGGCGCAGAGAGAGAGAGAGAGCGCAGAGAGAGAAAGAGAGAGAGAGCGCAGAGAGAGAAAGAGCGCAGAGAGAGAAAGAGCGCAGAGAGAGAAAGAGCGCAGAGAGAGAAAGAGCGCAGAGAGAGAAAGAGCGCAGAGAGAAAGAAAGAGCGCAGAGAGAGAAGAGCGCAGAGAGCGAGAGAAAGAGCGCAGAGAGCGAGAGAAAGAGCGCAGAGAGAGAGAAAGAAAGAGCGCAGAGAGAGGGAGAAAAAGCGCAGAGAGAGAAAGAAAGAGCGCAGAGAGAGAAAGAAAGAGCGCAGAGAGAGAGAAAGAAAGAGCGCAGAGAGAGAAAGAAAGAGCGCAGAGAGAGAAAGAAAGAGCGCAGAGAGTGAGAGAGAAAGAGCGCAGAGAGTGAGAGAGAAAGAGCGCAGAGAGAAAGAAAGAGCGCAGAGAGAGAAAGAAAAAGAGCATAGAGAGACAAAGAGCGCAGAGAGAGAGAAAGAAAGAGCGCAGAGAGAGAGAAAGAAAGAGCGCAGAGAGAGAAAGAAAGAGCGCAGAGAGAGAAAGAAAGAGCGCAGAGAGAGAAAGAAAGAGCGCAGAGAGAGAAAGAAAGAGCGCAGAGAGAGAAAGAAAGAGCGCAGAGAGAGAAAGAAAGAGCGCAGAGAGAGAAAGAAAGAGCGCAGAGAGAGAGAGAAAGAAGGAGCGCAGAGAGAGAGAGAAAGAAAGAGCGCAGAGAGAGAGGAAGAAAGAGCGCAGAGAGAGAGAAAGAAAGAGCGCAGAGAGAAAGAAAGAGCACATAGAGAGAGAAAGAGCGCAAAGAGAGAGAGAAAGAGCGCAGAGAGAGAGAGCGCAGACAGAGAGAGAGCGCAGAGAGAGAGCGTAGAGAGAAAGAGAGAGAGAGCGCAGAGAGAGAGAAAGAAAGAGCGCAGAGAGAGAGAAAGAGCGTAGAGAAAAAAAGAGCGCAGAGAGGAAGAAAGAGCGCAGACAGAGAAAGAAAGAGCGCAGACAGAGAAAGAAAGAGCGCAGAGAGAGAGAAAGAGCGCAGAGAGAGAAAGAGCGCAGAGAGAGAAAGAGCGCAGAGAGAGAAAGAGCGCAGAGAGAGAGAAAGAGCGCAGAGAGAGAGAAAGAGCGCAGAGAGAGAAAGAAAGAGCGCAGAGAGAGAGAAAGAGCGCAAAGAGAGAGAAAGAAAGTGCGCAGAGAGAAAGAAAGAGCGCAGAGAGAAAGAGCGCAGAGAGAGAAAGAGAAAGAAAGAGCGCAGAGAGAGAAAGAGAAAGAAAGAGTGCAGAGAGAGAGAGAGAAAGAGCGCAGAGAGAGAGAGAGAAAGAGCGCAGAGAGAGAGAGAGAAAGAGCGCAGAAAGAGAGAAAGAAAGAGCGCAGAGAGAGAAAGAAAGAGCGCAGAGAGAAAGAAAGAGCGCAGAGAGAGAGAAAGAGCGCAGAGAGAGAGAAAGAAAGTGCGCAGAGAGAAAGAAAGAGCGCAGAGAGAAAGAGCGCAGAGAGAGAAAGAGAAAGAAAGAGCGCAGAGAGAGAGAGAGAAAGAGCGCAGAGAGAGAGAGAGAGAGAGAAAGAGCGCAGAGAGAGAGAAAGAGAAAGAAAGAGCGCAGAGAGAAAGAAAGAGCGCAGAGAGAGAGAAAGAAAGAGCGCAGAGAGAGAGAAAGAAAGAGCGCAGAGAGAGAGAGAGAGCGCAGAGAGAGAAATAAAGAGCGCAGAGAGAAAGAAAGAGCGCAGAGAAAGAAAGAGCGCAGAGAGAGAGAAAGAAAGAGCGCAGAGAGAGAAAGAAAGAGCGCAAAGAGAGAAAAAAAGAGCGCAGAAAGAAAGAGCGCAGAGAGAAAGAAAGAAAGAGCGCCGAGAGAGAGAAAGAGCGCAGAGAGAGAAAGAGAAAGAAAGAGCGCAGAGAGAGAGAGAGAGAGTGCAGAGAGAGAGAGAAAGAGCGCAGAGAGAGAGAGAGAGCGCAGAGAGAGAAAGAGAAAGAAAGAGCGCAGAGAGAGAAAGAGCGCAGAGAGAGAAGGAGCGCAGAGAGAGAAAGAGCGCAGAGAGAGAAAGAGCGCAGAGAGAGAAAGAGCGCAGAGAGAGAAAGAGCGCAGAGAGAAAGAAAGAGCGCAGAGAGAAAGAAAGAGCGCAGAGAGAGAAGAGCGCAGAGAGAAAGAAAGAGCGCAGAGAGAGAGAAAGAGCGCAGAGAGAGAGAAAGAGCACAGAGAGAGAGAAAAAAAGAGTGCAGAGAGAGAAAGAAAAAAAGCGCAGAGAGAGACAAAGAGCGCAGAGAGAGAGAAATAAAGAGCGCAGAGAGAGAAAGAAAGAGCGCAGAGAGAGAAAGAAAGAGCGCAGAGAGAGAAAGAAAGAGCGCAGAGAGTGAGAGAGAAAGAGCGCAGTGAGAAAGAAAGAGCGCAGAGAGAGAGAGAAAGAAAGAGCGCAGAGAGAGAGAGAAAGAAAGAGCGCAGAGAGAGAGAAAGAAAGAGCGCAGAGAGAAAGAAAGAGCACATAGAGAGAGAAAGAGCGCAGAGAGAGAGAGCGCAGACAGAGAGAGAGCGCAGAGAGAGAGAGCGCAGAGAGAGAGAAAGAGCGTAGAGAAAAAAAGAGCGCAGAGAGAGAGAGGAAGAAAGAGCGCAGACAGAGAAAGAAAGAGCGCAGACAGAGAAAGAAAGAGCGCAGAGAGAGAGAAAGAACGCAGAGAGAGAGAAAGAACGCAGAGAGAGAGAAAGAGCGCAGAGAGAGAGAAAGAGCGCAGAGAGAGAAAGAGCGCAGAGAGAGAAAGAGCACAGAGAGAGAGAAAGAGCGCAGAGAGAGAGAAAGAGCGCAGAGAGAGAGAAAGAGCGCAGCGAGAGAAAGAAACAGCGCAGAGAGAGAAAGAAAGAGCGCAGAGAGAGAGCGCAGAGAGAGAGCGCAGAGAGAAATAAAGAGCGCAGAGAGAGAAAGAAAGAGCGCAGAGAAAGAAAGAGCGCAGAGAGAGAAAGAAAGAGCGCAAAGAGAGAAAAAAAGAGTGCAAAGAGAGAAAAAAAGAGCGCAGAGAGAAAGAAAGAGTGCAGCGAGAAAGAAAGAGCGCAGAGAGAGAGAGCGCAGAGAGAGAGAGCGCAGAGAGAGAAAGAGAAAGAAAGAGCGCAGAGAGAGAAAGAAAGAGCGCAGAGAGAGAAAGAAAGAGCGCAGAGAGAGAGAGCGCAGAGAGAAAGAAAGAGCGCAGAGAGAGAGAAAGAAAGTGCGCAGAGAGAAAGAAAGAGCGCAGAGAGAGAGAAAGAGCGCAAAGAGAGAGAAAGAAAGTGCGCAGAGAGAAAGAAAGAGCGCAGAGAGAAAGAGCGCAGAGAGAGAAAGAGAAAGAAAGAGCGCAGAGAGAGAAAGAGAAAGAAAGAGCGCAGAGAGAGAGAGAGAGAAAGAGCGCAGAGAGAGAGAGAGAAAGAGCGCAGAGCGAGAGAGAGAAAGAGCGCAGAAAGAGAGAAAGAAAGAGCGCAGAGAGAGAGAAAGAAAGTGTGCAGAGAGAAAGAAAGAGCGCAGAGAGAAAGAGCGCAGAGAGAGAAAGAGAAAGAAAGAGCGCAGAGAGAGAGAGAGAAAGAGCGCAGAGAGAGAAAGAGAAAGAGAGCAGAGAGAGAGAAAGAGAAAGAAAGAGCGCAGAGAGAAAGAAAGAGCGCAGAGAGAGAGAAAGAAAGAGCGCAGAGAGCGCAGAGAGAGAGAGAGAGCGCAGAGAGAGAAATAAAGAGCGCAGAGAGAAAGAAAGAGCGCAGAGAAAGAAAGAGCGCATAGAGAAAGAAAGAGCGCAGAGAGAGAAAGAAAGAGCGCAAAGAGAGGAAAAAAGAGCGCAAAGAGAGAAAAAAAGAGCGCAGAGAGAGAGAGCGCAGAGAGAGAAAGAGAAAGAAAGAGCGCAGAGAGAGAGAGAAAGAGCGCAGAGAGAGAGAGAAAGAGCGCAGAGAGAGAAAGAAAGAGCGCAGAGAGAGAGCGCAGAGAGAAAGAAAGAGCGCAGAGAGAGAGAAAGAGCGCAGAGAGAGAGAAAGAAAGTGCGCAGAGAGAAAGAAAGAGTGCAGAGAGAAAGAGCGCAGAGAGAGAAAGAGAAAGAAAGAGCGCAGAGAGAGAGAGAAAGAGCGCACAGAGAGAGAGAGAAAGAGCGCAGAGAGAGAAAGAAAGAGCGCAGAGAGTGAGAGAGAAAGAGCGCAGAGAGAAAGAAAGAGCGCAGAGAGAGAGAGAAAGAAAGAGCGCAGAGAGAGAGAGAAAGAAAGAGCGCAGAGAGAGAGAAAGAAAGAGCGCAGAGAGAAAGAAAGAGCACATAGAGAGAGAAAGAGCGCAGAGAGAGAGAGAAAGAGCGCAGAGAGAGAGAGCGCAGACAGAGAGAGAGCGCAGAGAGAGAGAGCGCAGAGAGAGAGAGCGCAGAGAGAGAGAAAGAAAGAGCGCAGAGAGAGAGAAAGAGCGTAGAGAAAAAAAGAGCGCAGAGAGAGAGAGGAAGAAAGAGCGCAGACAGAGAAAGAAAGAGCGCAGACAGAGAAAGAAAGAGCGCAGAGAGAGAGAAAGAACGCAGAGAGAGAGAAAGAACGCAGAGAGAGAGAAAGAGCGCAGAGAGAGAGAAAGAGCGCAGAGAGAGAAAGAGCACAGAGAGAGAGAAAGAGCGCAGAGAGAGAGAAAGAGCGCAGAGAGAGAGAAAGAGCGCAGAGAGAGAGAAAGAGCGCAGCGAGAGAAAGAAACAGCGCAGAGAGAGAAAGAAAGAGCGCAGAGAGAGAGCGCAGAGAGAGAGCGCAGAGAGAGAGAGAGAGCGCAGAGAGAGAAATAAAGAGCGCAGAGAGAGAAAGAAAGAGCGCAGAGAAAGAAAGAGCGCAGAGAGAGAAAGAAAGAGCGCAAAGAGAGAAAAAAAGAGTGCAAAGAGAGAAAAATAGAGCGCAGAGAGAAAGAAAGAGTGCAGCGAGAAAGAAAGAGCGCAGAGAGAGAGAGCGCAGAGAGAGAGAGCGCAGAGAGAGAAAGAGAAAGAAAGAGCGCAGAGAGAGAAAGAAAGAGCGCAGAGAGAGAAAGAAAGAGCGCAGAGAGAGAGAGCGCAGAGAGAAAGAAAGAGCGCAGAGAGAGAGAAAGAAAGTGCGCAGAGAGAAAGAAAGAGCGCAGAGAGAAAGAGCGCAGAGAGAGAAAGAGAAAGAAAGAGCGCAGAGAGAGAAAGAGAAAGAAAGAGCGCAGAGAGAGAGAGAGAAAGAGCGCAGAGAGAGAGAGAGAGAGAAAGAGCGCAGAGCGAGAGAGAGAAAGAGCGCAGAAAGAGAGAAAGAAAGAGCGCAGAGAGAGAGAAAGAAAGTGTGCAGAGAGAAAGAAAGAGCACAGAGAGAAAGAGCGCAGAGAGAAAGAGCGCAGAGAGAGAAAGAGAAAGAAAGAGCGCAGAGAGAGAGAAAGAAAGAGCGCAGAGAGAGAGAGAGAAAGAGCGCAGAGAGAGAAAGAGAAAGAGAGCAGAGAGGGAGAAAGAGAAAGAAAGAGCGCAGAGAGAAAGAAAGAGCGCAGAGAGAGAGAAAGAAAGAGCGCAGAGAGCGCAGAGAGAGAGAGAGAGCGCAGAGAGAGAAATAAAGAGCGCAGAGAGAAAGAAAGAGCGCAGAGAAAGAAAGAGCGCATAGAGAAAGAAAGAGCGCAGAGAGAGAAAGAAAGAGCGCAAAGAGAGGAAAAAAGAGCGCAAAGAGAGAAAAAAAGAGCGCAGAGAGAGAGAGCGCAGAGAGAGAAAGAGAAAGAAAGAGCGCAGAGAGAGAGAGAGAAAGAGCGCAGAGAGAGAGAGAAAGAGCGCAGAGAGAGAAAGAAAGAGCGCAGAGAGAGAGCGCAGAGAGAAAGAAAGAGCGCAGAGAGAGAGAAAGAGCGCAGAGAGAGAGAAAGAAAGTGCGCAGAGAGAAAGAAAGAGTGCAGAGAGAAAGAGCGCAGAGAGAGAAAGAGAAAGAAAGAGCGCAGAGAGAGAGAGAAAGAGCGCACAGAGAGAGAGAGAAAGAGCACAGAGAGAGAGAGAAAGAGCGCAGAGAGAGAAAGAAAGAGTGTAGAGAGAGAGAGCGCAGAGAGAAAGAAAGAGCGCAGAGAGAAAGAAAGAGCGCAGAGAGAAAGAGCGCAGAGAGATAGAAAGAGCGCAGAGAGAGAGAAAGAAAATGCGCAGAGAGAAAGAAAGAGCACAGAGAGAAAGAGCGCAGAGAGAGAAAGAGAAAGAAAGAACGCAGAGAGAGAGAGAGAGAAAGAGCGCCGAGAGAGAGAGAGAAAGAGCGCAGAGAGAGAGAAAGAGAAAGAAAGAGCGCAGAGAGAGAGAAAGAAAGAGCGCAGAGAGAGAAAGAGCGCAGAGAGAGAGAGAGAGAGAAAGAGCGCAGAGAGAGAGAAAGAGCGCAGAGAGAGAGAGAAAGAGCGCAGAGAGAGAAAGAAAGAGCGCAGAGAGAGAGAAAGTAAGAGTGCAGAGAGAAAGAAAGAGTGCAGAGAGAAAGAAAGAAAGAGCGCAGAGAGAGAGAGAGAGAAAGAAAAAGCGCAGAGAAAGAAAGAGCGCAGAGAGAGGAAGAAAGAGCGCAGAGAGAGAGAGAAAGAAAGAGCGCAGAGAGAGAGAAAGAGCGCAGAGAGAGAGAAAGAAAGAGCGCAGAGAGAGAGAGAGAGAGCTCAGAGAGAGAGAGAGCGCAGAGAGAGAGAGCGCAGAGAGAGAGAGAGCGCAGAGAGAGAGAGAGAGCGCAGAGAGAGAGAGAGAGCGCAGAGAGAGAGAGAGCGCAGAGAGAGAGAGCGCAGAGAGAGAGAGAGCGCAGAGAGAGAGAGAGCGCAGAGAGAGAGAGAGCGCAGAGAGAGAGAGAGCGCAGAGAGTGAGAGAGCGCAGAGAGAGAGAGAGCGCAGAGAGAGAGAAAGAGCGCAGAGAGAGAGAAAGAGAGCAGAGAGAAAGAAAGTGCGCAGAGAGAAAGAAAGAGCGCAGAGAGAAAGAAAGAGCGCAGAGAGAAAGAAAGAGCGCAGAGAGAGAGAAAGAAAGAGCGCAGAGAGAGAAAGAAAGAGCGCAGAGAGAGAAAGAAAGAGCGCAGAAAGAAAGAAAGAAAGAGCGCAGAGAGAGAGAGAAAGAAAGAGCGCAGAGAGAGAAAGAAAGAGCGCAGAGAGAGAGAGAGAGCGCAGAGAGAGAGAGAAAGAGCGCAGAGAAAGAGAAAGAGCGCAGAGAGAGAAAGAGAAAGAAAGAGCGCAGAGAGAGAAAGAGCGCAGAGAGAGAGAGAGAGATAAAGAGCGCAGAGAGAGAGAAAGAGCGCAGAGAGAGAGAAAGAGCGCAGAGAGAGAGAAAGAGCGCAGAAGAGAGAGAAAGAGCGCAGAGAGAGAGAAAGAGCGCAGAGAGAGAGAAAGAGCGCAGAGAGAGAGAAAGAGCGCAGAGAGAGAGAAAAAAAGAGCGCAGAGAGAGAGAGAAAAAGCGCAGAGAGAGACAAAGAGCGCGGAGAGAGAGAAAGAAAGAGCGCAGAGAGAGAAAGAAAAAGCGCATAGAGAGAAAGAAAGAGCGCAGAGAGAGAAAGAAAGAGCGCAGAGAGTGAGAGAGAAAGAGCGCAGAGAGAAAGAAAGAGCGCAGAGAGAGAGAGAAAGAAAGAGCGCAGAGAGAGAGAGAAAAAAAGAGCGCAGAGAGAGAGAAAAAAAGAGCGCAGAGAGAGAAAGAAAGAGCGCAGAGAGAGAGAGGAAGAAAGAGCGCAGAGAGAGAGAAAGAAAGAGCACAGAGAGAAAGAAAGAGCACATAGAGAGAGAAAGAGCGCAGAGAGAGAGAGAAAGAGCGCAGAGAGAAAAAGAGAGCACAGAGAGAGAGCGCAGACAGAGAGAGAGCGCAGACAGAGAGAGAGCGCAGAGAGAGAGAGCGCAGAGAGAGAGAGAGTGCAGAGAGAGAGAAAGAAAGAAAGAGCGCAGAGAGAGAGAAAGAGCGTAGAGAAAAAAAGAGCGCACAGAGAGAGAAAGAAAAAGCGCAGAGAGAGACAAAGAGCGCGGAGAGAGAGAAAGAAAGAGCGCAGAGAGAGAAAGAAAAAGCGCAGAGAGAGAAAGAAAGAGCGCAGAGAGAGAAAGAAAGAGCGCAGAGAGTGAGAGAGAAAGAGCGCAGAGAGAAAGAAAGAGCGCAGAGAGAGAGAGAAAGAAAGAGCGCAGAGAGAGAGAGAAAAAAAGAGCACAGAGAGAGAAAGAAAGAGCGCAGAGAGAGAGAGGAAGAAAGAGCGCAGAGAGAGAGAAAGAAAGAGCACAGAGAGAAAGAAAGAGCACATAGAGAGAGAAAGAGCGCAGAGAGAGAGAAAGAGCGCAGAGAGAAAAAGAGCGCAGACAGAGAGAGAGCGCAGACAGAGAGAGAGCGCAGACAGAGAGAGAGCGCAGAGAGAGAGAGAGAGCGCAGAGAGAGAGAGAGAGCGCAGAGAGAGAGAAAGAAAGAAAGAGCGCAGAGAGAGAGAAAGAGCGTAGAGAAAAAAAGAGCGCAGAGAGAGAGAGAGGAAGAAAGAGCGCAGACAGAGAAAGAAAGAGCGCAGAGAGAGAGAGCGCAGAGAAAGAAAGAGCACAGAGAGAGAAAGAAAGAGCGCAGAGAGAGAAAGAAAGAAAGAGCGCAGAGAGAGAGAGAAAGAAAGAGCGCAGAGAGAGAGAAAAAGCGCAGAGAGAGAAATAAAGAGCGCAGAGAGAGAAAGAAAGAGCGCAGAGAGAGAAAGAAAGAGCGCAGAGAAAGAAAGAGCGCAGAGAGAGAGAAAGAAAGAGCGCAGAGAAAGAAAGAGCGCAGAGAGAGAGAAAGAAAGAGCGCAGAGAGAGAAAGAAAGAGCGCAAAGAGAGAAAGAAAGAGCGCAGAGAGAGAGAGCGCAGAGAGAGAAAGAGAAAGAAAGAGCGCAGAGAGAGATAGAGAAAGAGCGCAGAGAGAGAGAGAAAGAGCGCAGAGAGAGAGAAAGAGAAAGAAAGAGCGCAGAGAGAGAAAGAAAGAGCGCAGAGAGAAAGAAAGTGCGCAGAGAGAAAGAAAGAGCGCAGAGAGAAAGAAAGAGCGCAGAGAGAGAGAAAGAAAGAGCGCAGAGAGAGAGAGAAAGAGCGCAGAGAGAAAAAGAGAGCACAGAGAGAGAGCGCAGACAGAGAGAGAGCGCAGACAGAGAGAGAGCGCAGAGAGAGAGAGAGAGCGCAGAGATAGAGAGAGCGCAGAGAGAGAGAAAGAAAGAAAGAGCGCAGAGAGAGAGAAAGAGCGTAGAGAAAAAAAGAGCGCAGAGAGAGAGAGAGGAAGAAAGAGCGCAGACAGAGAAAGAAAGAGCGCAGAGAGAGAGAGCGCAGAGAGAGAAAGAGCGCAGAGAAAGAAAGAGCACAGAGAGAGAAAGAAAGAGCGCAGAGAGAGAGAAAAAGCGCAGAGAGAGAAATAAAGAGCGCAGAGAGAGAAAGAAAGAGCGCAGAGAAAGAAAGAGCGCAGAGAGAGAGAAAGAAAGAGCGCAGAGAAAGAAAGAGCGCAGAGAGAGAGAAAGAAAGAGCGCAGAGAGAGAAAGAAAGAGCGCAAAGAGAGAAAGAAAGAGCGCAGAGAGAGAGAGCGCAGAGAGAGAAAGAGAAAGAAAGAGCGCAGAGAGAGAAAGAGAAAGAAAGAGCGCAGAGAGAGATAGAGAAAGAGCGCAGAGAGAGAAAGAGCGCAGAGAGAGAGAAAGAGAAAGAAAGAGCGCAGAGAGAGAAAGAAAGAGCGCAGAGAGAGAGAAAGAGAGCAGAGAGAAAGAAAGTGCGCAGAGAGAAAGAAAGAGCGCAGAGAGAAAGAAAGAGCGCAGAGAGAGAGAAAGAAAGAGCGCAGAGAGAGAGAGAAAGAGCGCAGAGAGAAAGAAAGAAAGAGCGCAGAGAGAGAGAGAAAGAAAGAGCGCAGAGAGAGAAAGAAAGAGCGCAGAGAGAGAGAGAGAGAGCGCAGAGAGAGAGGAAGAAAGAGCGCAGAGAGAGAGAAAGAGCGCAGAGAGAAAAAGAGCGCAGACAGAGAGAGAGCGCAGACAGAGAGAGAGCGCAGACAGAGAGAGAGCGCAGAGAGAGAGAGAGAGCGCAGAGAGAGAGAGAGAGCGCAGAGAGAGAGAAAGAAAGAAAGAGCGCAGAGAGAGAGAAAGAAAGAGCGCAGAGAGAGAGAGAAAGAGCGCAGAGAGAAAAAGAGAGCACAGAGAGAGAGCGCAGACAGAGAGAGAGCGCAGACAGAGAGAGAGTGCAGAGAGAGAGAGAGAGCGCAGAGATAGAGAGAGCGCAGAGAGAGAGAAAGAAAGAAAGAGCGCAGAGAGAGAGAAAGAGCGTAGAGAAAAAAAGAGCGCAGAGAGAGAGAGAGGAAGAAAGAGCGCAGACAGAGAAAGAAAGAGCGCAGAGAGAGAGAGCGCAGAGAGAGAAAGAGCGCAGAGAAAGAAAGAGCACAGAGAGAGAAAGAAAGAGCGCAGAGAGAGAGAAAAAGCGCAGAGAGAGAAATAAAGAGCGCAGAGAGAGAAAGAAAGAGCGCAGAGAAAGAAAGAGCGCAGAGAGAGAGAAAGAAAGAGCGCAGAGAAAGAAAGAGCGCAGAGAGAGAGAAAGAAAGAGCGCAGAGAGAGAAAGAAAGAGCGCAAAGAGAGAAAGAAAGAGCGCAGAGAGAGAGAGCGCAGAGAGAGAAAGAGAAAGAAAGAGCGCAGAGAGAGAAAGAGAAAGAAAGAGCGCAGAGAGAGATAGAGAAAGAGCGCAGAGAGAGAAAGAGTGCAGAGAGAGAGAAAGAGAAAGAAAGAGCGCAGAGAGAGAAAGAAAGAGCGCAGAGAGAGAGAAAGAGAGCAGAGAGAAAGAAAGTGCGCAGAGAGAAAGAAAGAGCGCAGAGAGAAAGAAAGAGCGCAGAGAGAGAGAAAGAAAGAGCGCAGAGAGAGAGAGAAAGAGCGCAGAGAGAAAGAAAGAAAGAGCGCAGAGAGAGAGAGAAAGAAAGAGCGCAGAGAGAGAAAGAAAGAGCGCAGAGAGAGAGAGAGAGAGCGCAGAGAGAGAGGAAGAAAGAGCGCAGAGAGAGAGAAAGAGCGCAGAGAGAAAAAGAGCGCAGACAGAGAGAGAGCGCAGACAGAGAGAGAGCGCAGACAGAGAGAGAGCGCAGAGAGAGAGAGAGAGCGCAGAGAGAGAGAGAGAGCGCAGAGAGAGAGAAAGAAAGAAAGAGCGCAGAGAGAGAGAAAGAGCGTAGAGAAAAAAAGAGCGCAGAGAGAGAGAGAGGAAGAAAGAGCGCAGACAGAGAAAGAAAGAGCGCAGAGAGAGAGAGCGCAGAGAAAGAAAGAGCACAGAGAGAGAAAGAAAGAGCGCAGAGAGAGAAAGAAAGAAAGAGCGCAGAGAGAGAGAAAGAAAGAGCGCAGAGAGAGAGAAAAAGCGCAGAGAGAAATAAAGAGCGCAGAGAGAGAAAGAAAGAGCGCAGAGAGAGAAAGAAAGAGCGCAGAGAAAGAAAGAGCGCAGAGAGAGAGAAAGAAAGAGCGCAGAGAAAGAAAGAGCGCAGAGAGAGAGAAAGAAAGAGCGCAGAGAGAGAAAGAAAGAGCGCAAAGAGAGAAAGAAAGAGCGCAGAGAGAGAGAGCGCAGAGAGAGAAAGAGAAAGAAAGAGCGCAGAGAGAGATAGAGAAAGAGCGCAGAGAGAGAGAGAAAGAGCGCAGAGAGAGAGAAAGAGAAAGAAAGAGCGCAGAGAGAGAAAGAAAGAGCGCAGAGAGAAAGAAAGTGCGCAGAGAGAAAGAAAGAGCGCAGAGAGAAAGAAAGAGCGCAGAGAGAGAGAAAGAAAGAGCGCAGAGAGAGAGAGAAAGAGCGCAGAGAGAAAAAGAGAGCACAGAGAGAGAGCGCAGACAGAGAGAGAGCGCAGAGAGAGAGAGAGAGCGCAGAGAGAGAGAGAGAGCGCAGAGAGAGAGAAAGAAAGAAAGAGCGCAGAGAGAGAGAAAGAGCGTAGAGAAAAAAAGAGCGCAGAGAGAGAGAGAGGAAGAAAGAGCGCAGACAGAGAAAGAAAGAGCGCAGAGAGAGAGAGCGCAGAGAGAGAAAGAGCGCAGAGAAAGAAAGAGCACAGAGAGAGAAAGAAAGAGCGCAGAGAGAGAGAAAAAGCGCAGAGAGAGAAATAAAGAGCGCAGAGAGAGAAAGAAAGAGCGCAGAGAAAGAAAGAGCGCAGAGAGAGAGAAAGAAAGAGCGCAGAGAAAGAAAGAGCGCAGAGAGAGAGAAAGAAAGAGCGCAGAGAGAGAAAGAAAGAGCGCAAAGAGAGAAAGAAAGAGCGCAGAGAGAGAGAGCGCAGAGAGAGAAAGAGCAAGAAAGAGCGCAGAGAGAGAAAGAGAAAGAAAGAGCGCAGAGAGAGATAGAGAAAGAGCGCAGAGAGAGAGAGAAAGAGCACAGAGAGAGAGAAAGAGAAAGAAAGAGCGCAGAGAGAGAAAGAAAGAGCGCAGAGAGAGAGAAAGAGAGCAGAGAGAAAGAAAGTGCGCAGAGAGAAAGAAAGAGCGCAGAGAGAAAGAAAGAGCGCAGAGAGAGAGAAAGAAAGAGCGCAGAGAGAGAGAGAAAGAGCGCAGAGAGAAAGAAAGAAAGAGCGCAGAGAGAGAGAGAAAGAAAGAGCGCAGAGAGAGAAAGAAAGAGCGCAGAGAGAGAGAGAGAGCGCAGAGAGAGAGGAAGAAAGAGCGCAGAGAGAGAGAAAGAGCGCCGAGAGAGAGAAAGAGCGCAGAGAAAGAGAAAGAGCGCAGAGAGAGAAAGAGAAAGAAAGAGCGCAGAGAGAGAAAGAGCGCAAAGAGAGAAAGAGCGCAGAGAGAAAGAAAGAGCGCAGAGAGAGATAGAGAAAGAGCGCAGAGAGATAGAGAGAAAGAGCGCAGAGAGAGAGAAAGAGCGCAGAGAGAAAGAAAGAGCGCAGAGAGAGAGAAAGAAAGTGCGCAGAGAGAAAGAAAGAGCGCAGAGAGAGAGCGCAGAGAGAGAAAGAGAAAGAAAGAGAGCAGAGAGAGAGAGAGAAAGAGCGCAGAGAGAGAGAGAGAAAGAGCGCAGAGAGAGAGAAAGAGAAAGAAAGAGCGCAGAGAGAGAGAAAGAGCGCAGAGAGAGAGAGAGAAAGAGCGCAGAGGGAGAGAAAGAAAGAGCGCAGAGAGAGAGAAAGTAAGAGTGCAGAGAGAAAGAAAGAGCGCAGAGAGAAAGAAAGAAAGAGCGCAGAGAGAGAGAGAGAAAGAAAAAGCGCAGAGAAAGAAAGAGCGCAGAGAGAGGAAGAAAGAGCGCAGAGAGAGAGAAAGAAAGAGCGCAGAGAGAGAGAAAGAAAGAGCGCAGAGAGAGAGAAAGAAAGAGCGCAGAGAGAGAGCGCAGAGAGAGAGAGCGCAGAGAGAGAGAGAGCGCAGAAAGAGAGAGAGTGCAGAGAGAGAGAGAGCGCAGAGAGAGAGAAAGAGCGCAGAGAGAAAGAAAGAGCGCAGAGAGAGAGAAAGAGAGCAGAGAGAAAGAAAGTGCACAGAGAGAAAGAAAGAGCGCAGAGAGAGAGAGAAAGAAAGAGCGCAGAGAGAGAAAGAAAGAGCGCAGAGAGAGAGAAAGAGCGCAGAGAGAGAGAAAGAGCGCAGAGAGAGAGAAAGAGCGCAGAGAGAGAAAGAGCGCAGAGAGAGAAAGAGCGTAGAGAGAGAAAGAGCGCAGAGAGAGAAAGAGCGCAGAGAGAGAAAGAGCGCAGAGAGAGAAAGAGAAAGAAAGAGCGCAGAGAGAGAAAGAGAAAGAAAGAGCGCAGAGAGAGATAGAGAAAGAGCGCAGAGAGAGAGAGAAAGAGCACAGAGAGAGAGAAAGAGAAAGAAAGAGCGCAGAGAGAGAAAGAAAGAGCGCAGAGAGAGAGAAAGAGAGCAGAGAGAAAGAAAGTGCGCAGAGAGAAAGAAAGAGCGCAGAGAGAAAGAAAGAGCGCAGAGAGAGAGAAAGAAAGAGCGCAGAGAGAGAGAGAAAGAGCGCAGAGAGAAAGAAAGAAAGAGCGCAGAGAGAGAGAGAAAGAAAGAGCGCAGAGAGAGAAAGAAAGAGCGCAGAGAGAGAGAGAGAGAGCGCAGAGAGAGAGGAAGAAAGAGCGCAGAGAGAGAGAAAGAGCGCAGAGAGAGAGAGAAAGAGCGCAGAGAAAGAGAAAGAGCGCAGAGAGAGAAAGAGAAAGAAAGAGCGCAGAGAGAGAAAGAGCGCAAAGAGAGAAAGAGCGCAGAGAGAAAGAAAGAGCGCAGAGAGAGATAGAGAAAGAGCGCAGAGAGATAGAGAGAAAGAGCGCAGAGAGAGAGAAAGAGCGCAGAGAGAAAGAAAGAGCGCAGAGAGAGAGAAAGAAAGTGCGCAGAGAGAAAGAAAGAGCGCAGAGAGAGAGCGCAGAGAGAGAAAGAGAAAGAAAGAGAGCAGAGAGAGAGAGAGAAAGAGCGCAGAGAGAGAGAGAGAAAGAGCGCAGAGAGAGAGAAAGAGAAAGAAAGAGCGCAGAGAGAGAGAAAGAGCGCAGAGAGAGAGAGAGAAAGAGCGCAGAGGGAGAGAAAGAAAGAGCGCAGAGAGAGAGAAAGTAAGAGTGCAGAGAGAAAGAAAGAGCGCAGAGAGAAAGAAAGAAAGAGCGCAGAGAGAGAGAGAGAAAGAAAAAGCGCAGAGAAAGAAAGAGCGCAGAGAGAGGAAGAAAGAGCGCAGAGAGAGAGAAAGAAAGAGCGCAGAGAGAGAGAAAGAAAGAGCGCAGAGAGAGAGAAAGAAAGAGCGCAGAGAGAGAGCGCAGAGAGAGAGCGCAGAGAGAGAGAGCGCAGAGAGAGAGAGAGCGCAGAAAGAGAGAGAGTGCAGAGAGAGAGAGAGCGCAGAGAGAGAGAAAGAGCGCAGAGAGAAAGAAAGAGCGCAGAGAGAGAGAAAGAGCGCAGAGAGAAAGAAAGTGCACAGAGAGAAAGAAAGAGCGCAGAGAGAGAGAAAGAAAGAGCGCAGAGAGAGAGAGAAAGAAAGAGCGCAGAGAGAGAAAGAAAGAGCGCAGAGAGAGAGAAAGAGCGCAGAGAGAGAGAAAGAGCGCAGAGAGAGAGAAAGAGCGCAGAGAGAGAAAGAGCGCAGAGAGAGAAAGAGCGTAGAGAGAGAAAGAGCGCAGAGAGAGAAAGAGCGCAGAGAGAGAAAGAGCGCAGAGAGAGAAAGAGCGCAGAGAGAGAAAGAGCGCAGAGAGAAAGAAAGAGCGCAGAGAGAGAGAGAGAGCTCAGAGAGAGAGAGAAAAAGAGCGCAGAGAGAGAGAAAAAAAGAGCGCAGAGAGAGAGAAAGAAAAAGCGCAGAGAGAGAAAGAAAGAGCGCAGAGAGAGAGAGAAAGAGCGCAGAGAGTGAGAAAGAAAGAGCGCAGAGAGAAAGAAAGAGCGCAGAGAGAGAGAGGAAGAAAGAGCGCAGAGAGAGAGAAAGAGCGCAGAGAGGGAGAAAGAGCGCAGAAAGAGAAAGAGCAGAGAGAGAGAAAGAGCACAGAGAGAGAGAAAGAGCACAGAGAGAGAGAAAGAGCACAGAGATAGAGAAAGAAAGAGCGCAGAGAGAGAAATAAAGAGCGCAGAGAGAGAAATAAAGAGCGCAGAGAGAGAGAAAAAGAGCGCAAAGAGAGAAAAAAAGAGCGCAGAGAGAAAGAAAGAAAGAGTGCAGAGAGAAAGAAAGAGCGCAGAGAGAGAGAGCGCAGAGAGAGAAAGAGAAAGAAAGAGCGCAGAGAGAGAGAGAGAGAAAGAGCGCCGAGAGAGAGAGAGAAAGAGCGCAGAGAGAGAGAAAGAGAAAGAAAGAGCGCAGAGAGAGAAAGTGCGCAGAGAGAGAAAGAGCGCAGAGAGAAAGAAAGAGCGCAGAGAGAGAGAGAGAGAAAGAGCGCAGAGAGAGAAAGAAAGAGCGCAAAGAGAGAAAAAAAGAGCGCAGAAAGAAAGAAAGAGAGCAGAGAGAAAGAAAGAAAGAGCGCAGAGAGAGAGAAAGAGCGCAGAGAGAGAAAGAGAAAGAAAGAGCGCAGAGAGAGAGAGAGAGGGCGCAGAGAGAGAGAGAAAGAGCGCAGAGAGAGAGAGAGAGCGCAGAGAGAGAAAGAGAGAGAAAGAGCGCAGAGAGAGAAAGAGCGCAGAGAGAGAAAGAGCGCAGAGAGAGAAAGAGCGCAGAGAGAGAAGAGCGCAGAGAGCGAGAGAAAGAGCGCAGAGAGCGAGAGAAAGAGCGCAGAGAGAGAGAAAGAAAGAGCGCAGAGAGAGAGAAAGAAAAAGCGCAGAGAGAGAAAGAAAGAGCGCAGAGAGAGAAAGAAAGAGCGCAGAGAGAGAAAGAAAGAGCGCAGAGAGAGAAAGAAAGAGCGCAGAGAGAGAGGAAGAAAGAGCGCAGAGAGAGAGAAAGAAAGAGCGCAGAGAGAAAGAAAGAGCACATAGAGAGAGAAAGAGCGCAGAGAGAGAGAGAAAGAGCGCAGAGAGAGAGAGCGCAGACAGAGAGAGAGCGCAGAGAGAGAGAGCGTAGAGAGAAAGAGAGAGAGAGCGCAGAGAGAGAAAGAAAGAGCGCAGAGAGAGAGAAAGAGCGTAGAGAAAAAAAGAGCGCAGAGAGGAAGAAAGAGCGCAGACAGAGAAAGAAAGAGCGCAGACAGAGAAAGAAAGAGCGCAGAGAGAGAGAAAGAGCGCAGAGAGAGAGAGAGCGCAGAGAGAGAAAGAGCGCAGAGAGAGAAAGAGCGCAGAGAGAGAAAGAGCGCAGAGAGAGAGAAAGAGCGCAGAGAGAGAAAGAAAGAGCGCAGAGAGAGAGAAAGAGCGCAGAGAGAGAAAGAAAGAGCGCAGAGAGAGAAAGAAAGAGCGCAGAGAGAGAAAGAAAGAGCGCAGAGAGAGAAAGAAAGAGCGCAGAGAGAGAGAAAGAAAGAGCGCAGAGAGAGAGCGCAGAGAGAGAAATAAAGAGCGCAGAGAGAGAAAGAAAGTGCGCAGAGAGAGAAAGAAAGAGCGCAAAGAGAGAAAAAAAGAGCTCAGAGAGAAAGAAAGAGTGCAGCGAGAAAGAAAGAGCGCAGAGAGAGAGAGCGCAGAGAAAGAAAGAGAAAGAAAGAGCGCAGAGAGAGAGAGAGAGAAAGAGCGCCGAGAGAGAGAGAGAAAGAGCGCAGAGAGAGAGAAAGAGAAAGAAAGAGCACAGAGAGAAAAAGTGCGCAGAGAGAGAAAGAGCGCAGAGAGAGAGAGAGAGAAAGAGCGCAGAGAGAGAAAGAAAGAGCGCAAAGAGAGAAAAAAAGAGCGCAGAAAGAAAGAAAGAGCGCAGAGAGAAAGAAAGAAAGAGCGCAGAGAGAGAGAAAGAGCGCAGAGAGAGAAAGAGAAAGAAAGAGCGCAGAGAGAGAGAGAGAGGGCGCAGAGAGAGAGAGAAAGAGCGCAGAGAGAGAGAGAGCGCAGAGAGAGAAAGAGAGAGAAAGAGCGCAGAGAGAGAAAGAGCGCAGAGAGAGAAAGAGCGCAGAGAGAGAAAGAGCGCAGAGAGAGAAAGAGCGCAGAGAGAGAAAGAGCGCAGAGAGAGAAGAGCGCAGAGAGCGAGAGAAAGAGCGCAGAGAGCGAGAGAAAGAGCGCAGAGAGAGAGAAAGAAAGAGCGCAGAGAGAGAGAAAGAAAAAGCGCAGAGAGAGAAAGAAAGAGCGCAGAGAGAGAAAGAAAGAGCGCAGAGAGAGAAAGAAAGAGCGCAGAGAGAGAAAGAAAGAGCGCAGAGAGAGAAAGAAAGAGCGCAGAGAGTGAAAGAAAGAGCGCAGAGAAAGAAAGAGCGCAGAGAGAGAAAGAAAGAGCGCAGAGAGAGAAAGAAAGAGCGCAGAGAGAGAGAGAAAGAAAGAGCGCAGAGAGAAAGAAAGAGCACATAGAGAGAGAAAGAGCGCAGAGAGAGAGAGAAAGAGCGCAGAGAGAGAGAGCGCAGACAGAGAGAGAGCGCAGAGAGAGAGCGTAGAGAGAAAGAGAGAGAGAGCGCAGAGAGAGAAAGAAAGAGCGCAGAGAGAGAGAAAGAGCGTAGAGAAAAAAAGAGCGCAGAGAGGAAGAAAGAGCGCAGACAGAGAAAGAAAGAGCGCAGACAGAGAAAGAAAGAGCGCAGAGAGAGAGAAAGAGCGCAGAGAGAGAGAGAGCGCAGAGAGAGAAAGAGCGCAGAGAGAGAAAGAGCGCAGAGAGAGAAAGAGCGCAGAGAGAGAGAAAGAGCGCAGAGAGAGAAAGAGAAAGAAAGAGCGCAGAGAGAGAGAGAGAGGGCGCAGAGAGAGAGAGAAAGAGCGCAGAGAGAGAGAGAGCGCAGAGAGAGAAAGAGAGAGAAAGAGCGCAGAGAGAGAAAGAGCGCAGAGAGAGAAAGAGCGCAGAGAGAGAAAGAGCGCAGAGAGAGAAAGAGCGCAGAGAGAGAAAGAGCGCAGAGAGAGAAAGAGCGCAGAGAGAGAAGAGCGCAGAGAGCGAGAGAAAGAGCGCAGAGAGCGAGAGAAAGAGCGCAGAGAGAGAGAAAGAAAGAGCGCAGAGAGAGAGAAAGAAAAAGCGCAGAGAGAGAAAGAAAGAGCGCAGAGAGAGAAAGAAAGAGCGCAGAGAGAGAAAGAAAGAGCGCAGAGAGAGAAAGAAAGAGCGCAGAGAGAGAAAGAAAGAGCGCAGAGAGAGAAAGAAAGAGCGCAGAGAGTGAGAGAGAAAGAGCACAGAGAGAAAGAAAGAGCGCAGAGAGATAGAGAAAGAAAGAGCGCAGAGAGAGAGAAAGAAAGAGCGCAGAGAGAGAAAGAGCGCAGAGAGAGAGAGGAAGAAAGAGCGCAGAGAGAGAGAAAGAAAGAGCGCAGAGAGAAAGAAAGAGCACATAGAGAGAGAAAGAGCGCAGAGAGAGAGAAAGAAAGAGCGCAGAGAGAGAGAAAGAGCGCAGAGAGAGAGAGAAAGAGCGCAGAGAGAGAAAGAAAGAGCGCAGAGAGAGAAAGAAAGAGCGCAGAGAGAGAAAGAAAGAGCGCAGAGAGAGAAAGAAAGAGCGCAGAGAGAGAGAAAGAAAGAGCGCAGAGAGAGAGCGCAGAGAGAGAAATAAAGAGCGCAGAGAGAGAAAGAAAGTGCGCAGAGAGAGAAAGAAAGAGCGCAAAGAGAGAAAAAAAGAGCGCAGAGAGAGAGCGCAGAGAGAGAAAGAGAAAGAAAGAGAGCAGAGAGAGAGAGAGAAAGAGCGCAGAGAGAGAGAGAGAAAGAGCGCAGAGAGAAAGAAAGAGCGCAGAGAGAGAGAAAGAAAGTGCGCAGAGAGAAAGAAAGAGCGCAGAGAGAGAGCGCAGAGAGAGAAAGAGAAAGAAAGAGAGCAGAGAGAGAGAGAGAAAGAGCGCAGAGAGAGAGAGAGAAAGAGCGCAGAGAGAGAGAAAGAGAAAGAAAGAGCGCAGAGAGAGAGAAAGAGCGCAGAGAGAGAGAGAGAAAGAGCGCAGAGGGAGAGAAAGAAAGAGCGCAGAGAGAGAGAAAGTAAGAGTGCAGAGAGAAAGAAAGAGCGCAGAGAGAAAGAAAGAAAGAGCGCAGAGAGAGAGAGAGAAAGAAAAAGCGCAGAGAAAGAAAGAGCGCAGAGAGAGGAAGAAAGAGCGCAGAGAGAGAGAAAGAAAGAGCGCAGAGAGAGAGAAAGAAAGAGCGCAGAGAGAGAGAAAGAAAGAGCGCAGAGAGAGAGCGCAGAGAGAGAGAGCGCAGAGAGAGAGAGAGCGCAGAAAGAGAGAGAGTGCAGAGAGAGAGAGAGCGCAGAGAGAGAGAAAGAGCGCAGAGAGAAAGAAAGAGCGCAGAGAGAGAGAAAGAGAGCAGAGAGAAAGAAAGTGCACAGAGAGAAAGAAAGAGCGCAGAGAGAGAGAGAAAGAAAGAGCGCAGAGAGAGAAAGAAAGAGCGCAGAGAGAGAGAAAGAGCGCAGAGAGAGAGAAAGAGCGCAGAGAGAGAGAAAGAGCGCAGAGAGAGAAAGAGCGCAGAGAGAGAAAGAGCGTAGAGAGAGAAAGAGCGCAGAGAGAGAAAGAGCGCAGAGAGAGAAAGAGCGCAGAGAGAGAAAGAGAAAGAAAGAGCGCAGAGAGAGAAAGAGAAAGAAAGAGCGCAGAGAGAGATAGAGAAAGAGCGCAGAGAGAGAGAGAAAGAGCACAGAGAGAGAGAAAGAGAAAGAAAGAGCGCAGAGAGAGAAAGAAAGAGCGCAGAGAGAGAGAAAGAGAGCAGAGAGAAAGAAAGTGCGCAGAGAGAAAGAAAGAGCGCAGAGAGAAAGAAAGAGCGCAGAGAGAGAGAAAGAAAGAGCGCAGAGAGAGAGAGAAAGAGCGCAGAGAGAAAGAAAGAAAGAGCGCAGAGAGAGAGAGAAAGAAAGAGCGCAGAGAGAGAAAGAAAGAGCGCAGAGAGAGAGAGAGAGAGCGCAGAGAGAGAGGAAGAAAGAGCGCAGAGAGAGAGAAAGAGCGCAGAGAGAGAGAGAAAGAGCGCAGAGAAAGAGAAAGAGCGCAGAGAGAGAAAGAGAAAGAAAGAGCGCAGAGAGAGAAAGAGCGCAAAGAGAGAAAGAGCGCAGAGAGAAAGAAAGAGCGCAGAGAGAGATAGAGAAAGAGCGCAGAGAGATAGAGAGAAAGAGCGCAGAGAGAGAGAAAGAGCGCAGAGAGAAAGAAAGAGCGCAGAGAGAGAGAAAGAAAGTGCGCAGAGAGAAAGAAAGAGCGCAGAGAGAGAGCGCAGAGAGAGAAAGAGAAAGAAAGAGAGCAGAGAGAGAGAGAGAAAGAGCGCAGAGAGAGAGAGAGAAAGAGCGCAGAGAGAGAGAAAGAGAAAGAAAGAGCGCAGAGAGAGAGAAAGAGCGCAGAGAGAGAGAGAGAAAGAGCGCAGAGGGAGAGAAAGAAAGAGCGCAGAGAGAGAGAAAGTAAGAGTGCAGAGAGAAAGAAAGAGCGCAGAGAGAAAGAAAGAAAGAGCGCAGAGAGAGAGAGAGAAAGAAAAAGCGCAGAGAAAGAAAGAGCGCAGAGAGAGGAAGAAAGAGCGCAGAGAGAGAGAAAGAAAGAGCGCAGAGAGAGAGAAAGAAAGAGCGCAGAGAGAGAGAAAGAAAGAGCGCAGAGAGAGAGCGCAGAGAGAGAGCGCAGAGAGAGAGAGCGCAGAGAGAGAGAGAGCGCAGAAAGAGAGAGAGTGCAGAGAGAGAGAGAGCGCAGAGAGAGAGAAAGAGCGCAGAGAGAAAGAAAGAGCGCAGAGAGAGAGAAAGAGCGCAGAGAGAAAGAAAGTGCACAGAGAGAAAGAAAGAGCGCAGAGAGAGAGAAAGAAAGAGCGCAGAGAGAGAGAGAAAGAAAGAGCGCAGAGAGAGAAAGAAAGAGCGCAGAGAGAGAGAAAGAGCGCAGAGAGAGAGAAAGAGCGCAGAGAGAGAGAAAGAGCGCAGAGAGAGAAAGAGCGCAGAGAGAGAAAGAGCGTAGAGAGAGAAAGAGCGCAGAGAGAGAAAGAGCGCAGAGAGAGAAAGAGCGCAGAGAGAGAAAGAGCGCAGAGAGAGAAAGAGCGCAGAGAGAAAGAAAGAGCGCAGAGAGAGAGAGAGAGCTCAGAGAGAGAGAGAAAAAGAGCGCAGAGAGAGAGAAAAAAAGAGCGCAGAGAGAGAGAAAGAAAAAGCGCAGAGAGAGAAAGAAAGAGCGCAGAGAGAGAGAGAAAGAGCGCAGAGAGTGAGAAAGAAAGAGCGCAGAGAGAAAGAAAGAGCGCAGAGAGAGAGAGGAAGAAAGAGCGCAGAGAGAGAGAAAGAGCGCAGAGAGGGAGAAAGAGCGCAGAAAGAGAAAGAGCAGAGAGAGAGAAAGAGCACAGAGAGAGAGAAAGAGCACAGAGAGAGAGAAAGAGCACAGAGATAGAGAAAGAAAGAGCGCAGAGAGAGAAATAAAGAGCGCAGAGAGAGAAATAAAGAGCGCAGAGAGAGAGAAAAAGAGCGCAAAGAGAGAAAAAAAGAGCGCAGAGAGAAAGAAAGAAAGAGTGCAGAGAGAAAGAAAGAGCGCAGAGAGAGAGAGCGCAGAGAGAGAAAGAGAAAGAAAGAGCGCAGAGAGAGAGAGAGAGAAAGAGCGCCGAGAGAGAGAGAGAAAGAGCGCAGAGAGAGAGAAAGAGAAAGAAAGAGCGCAGAGAGAGAAAGTGCGCAGAGAGAGAAAGAGCGCAGAGAGAAAGAAAGAGCGCAGAGAGAGAGAGAGAGAAAGAGCGCAGAGAGAGAAAGAAAGAGCGCAAAGAGAGAAAAAAAGAGCGCAGAAAGAAAGAAAGAGAGCAGAGAGAAAGAAAGAAAGAGCGCAGAGAGAGAGAAAGAGCGCAGAGAGAGAAAGAGAAAGAAAGAGCGCAGAGAGAGAGAGAGAGGGCGCAGAGAGAGAGAGAAAGAGCGCAGAGAGAGAGAGAGAGCGCAGAGAGAGAAAGAGAGAGAAAGAGCGCAGAGAGAGAAAGAGCGCAGAGAGAGAAAGAGCGCAGAGAGAGAAAGAGCGCAGAGAGAGAAAGAGCGCAGAGAGAGAAAGAGCGCAGAGAGAGAAAGAGCGCAGAGAGAGAAGAGCGCAGAGAGCGAGAGAAAGAGCGCAGAGAGCGAGAGAAAGAGCGCAGAGAGAGAGAAAGAAAGAGCGCAGAGAGAGAGAAAGAAAAAGCGCAGAGAGAGAAAGAAAGAGCGCAGAGAGAGAAAGAAAGAGCGCAGAGAGAGAAAGAAAGAGCGCAGAGAGAGAAAGAAAGAGCGCAGAGAGAGAGGAAGAAAGAGCGCAGAGAGAGAGAAAGAAAGAGCGCAGAGAGAAAGAAAGAGCACATAGAGAGAGAAAGAGCGCAGAGAGAGAGAGAAAGAGCGCAGAGAGAGAGAGCGCAGACAGAGAGAGAGCGCAGAGAGAGAGAGCGTAGAGAGAAAGAGAGAGAGAGCGCAGAGAGAGAAAGAAAGAGCGCAGAGAGAGAGAAAGAGCGTAGAGAAAAAAAGAGCGCAGAGAGGAAGAAAGAGCGCAGACAGAGAAAGAAAGAGCGCAGACAGAGAAAGAAAGAGCGCAGAGAGAGAGAAAGAGCGCAGAGAGAGAGAGAGCGCAGAGAGAGAAAGAGCGCAGAGAGAGAAAGAGCGCAGAGAGAGAAAGAGCGCAGAGAGAGAGAAAGAGCGCAGAGAGAGAAAGAAAGAGCGCAGAGAGAGAGAAAGAGCGCAGAGAGAGAAAGAAAGAGCGCAGAGAGAGAAAGAAAGAGCGCAGAGAGAGAAAGAAAGAGCGCAGAGAGAGAAAGAAAGAGCGCAGAGAGAGAGAAAGAAAGAGCGCAGAGAGAGAGCGCAGAGAGAGAAATAAAGAGCGCAGAGAGAGAAAGAAAGTGCGCAGAGAGAGAAAGAAAGAGCGCAAAGAGAGAAAAAAAGAGCTCAGAGAGAAAGAAAGAGTGCAGCGAGAAAGAAAGAGCGCAGAGAGAGAGAGCGCAGAGAAAGAAAGAGAAAGAAAGAGCGCAGAGAGAGAGAGAGAGAAAGAGCGCCGAGAGAGAGAGAGAAAGAGCGCAGAGAGAGAGAAAGAGAAAGAAAGAGCACAGAGAGAAAAAGTGCGCAGAGAGAGAAAGAGCGCAGAGAGAGAGAGAGAGAAAGAGCGCAGAGAGAGAAAGAAAGAGCGCAAAGAGAGAAAAAAAGAGCGCAGAAAGAAAGAAAGAGCGCAGAGAGAAAGAAAGAAAGAGCGCAGAGAGAGAGAAAGAGCGCAGAGAGAGAAAGAGAAAGAAAGAGCGCAGAGAGAGAGAGAGAGGGCGCAGAGAGAGAGAGAAAGAGCGCAGAGAGAGAGAGAGCGCAGAGAGAGAAAGAGAGAGAAAGAGCGCAGAGAGAGAAAGAGCGCAGAGAGAGAAAGAGCGCAGAGAGAGAAAGAGCGCAGAGAGAGAAAGAGCGCAGAGAGAGAAAGAGCGCAGAGAGAGAAGAGCGCAGAGAGCGAGAGAAAGAGCGCAGAGAGCGAGAGAAAGAGCGCAGAGAGAGAGAAAGAAAGAGCGCAGAGAGAGAGAAAGAAAAAGCGCAGAGAGAGAAAGAAAGAGCGCAGAGAGAGAAAGAAAGAGCGCAGAGAGAGAAAGAAAGAGCGCAGAGAGAGAAAGAAAGAGCGCAGAGAGAGAAAGAAAGAGCGCAGAGAGTGAAAGAAAGAGCGCAGAGAAAGAAAGAGCGCAGAGAGAGAAAGAAAGAGCGCAGAGAGAGAAAGAAAGAGCGCAGAGAGAGAGAGAAAGAAAGAGCGCAGAGAGAAAGAAAGAGCACATAGAGAGAGAAAGAGCGCAGAGAGAGAGAGAAAGAGCGCAGAGAGAGAGAGCGCAGACAGAGAGAGAGCGCAGAGAGAGAGCGTAGAGAGAAAGAGAGAGAGAGCGCAGAGAGAGAAAGAAAGAGCGCAGAGAGAGAGAAAGAGCGTAGAGAAAAAAAGAGCGCAGAGAGGAAGAAAGAGCGCAGACAGAGAAAGAAAGAGCGCAGACAGAGAAAGAAAGAGCGCAGAGAGAGAGAAAGAGCGCAGAGAGAGAGAGAGCGCAGAGAGAGAAAGAGCGCAGAGAGAGAAAGAGCGCAGAGAGAGAAAGAGCGCAGAGAGAGAGAAAGAGCGCAGAGAGAGAAAGAGAAAGAAAGAGCGCAGAGAGAGAGAGAGAGGGCGCAGAGAGAGAGAGAAAGAGCGCAGAGAGAGAGAGAGCGCAGAGAGAGAAAGAGAGAGAAAGAGCGCAGAGAGAGAAAGAGCGCAGAGAGAGAAAGAGCGCAGAGAGAGAAAGAGCGCAGAGAGAGAAAGAGCGCAGAGAGAGAAAGAGCGCAGAGAGAGAAAGAGCGCAGAGAGAGAAGAGCGCAGAGAGCGAGAGAAAGAGCGCAGAGAGCGAGAGAAAGAGCGCAGAGAGAGAGAAAGAAAGAGCGCAGAGAGAGAGAAAGAAAAAGCGCAGAGAGAGAAAGAAAGAGCGCAGAGAGAGAAAGAAAGAGCGCAGAGAGAGAAAGAAAGAGCGCAGAGAGAGAAAGAAAGAGCGCAGAGAGAGAAAGAAAGAGCGCAGAGAGTGAAAGAAAGAGCGCAGAGAGAGAAAGAAAGAGCGCAGAGAGAGAAAGAAAGAGCGCAGAGAGAGAAAGAAAGAGCGCAGAGAGAGAGAGAAAGAAAGAGCGCAGAGAGAGAGGAAGAAAGAGCGCAGAGAGAGAGAAAGAAAGAGCGCAGAGAGAAAGAAAGAGCACATAGAGAGAGAAAGAGCGCAGAGAGAGAGAGAAAGAGCGCAGAGAGAGAGAGCGCAGACAGAGAGAGAGCGCAGAGAGAGAGAGCGTAGAGAGAAAGAGAGAGAGAGCGCAGAGAGAGAAAGAAAGAGCGCAGAGATAGAGAAAGAGCGTAGAGAAAAAAAGAGCGCAGAGAGGAAGAAAGAGCGCAGACAGAGAAAGAAAGAGCGCAGACAGAGAAAGAAAGAGCGCAGAGAGAGAAAGAGCGCAGAGAGAGAGAGCGCAGAGAGAGAAAGAGCGCAGAGAGAGAAAGAGCGCAGAGAGAGAGAAAGAGCGCAGAGAGAGAGAAAGAGCGCAGAGAGAGAGAAAGAGCGCAGAGAGAGAAAGAAAGAGCGCAGAGAGAGAAAGAAAGAGCGCAGAGAGAGAAAGAAAGAGCGCAGAGAGAGAGAAAGAAAGAGCGCAGAGAGAGAGCGCAGAGAGAGAAATAAAGAGCGCAGAGAGAGAAAGAAAGAGCGCAGAGAGAGAAAGATAGAGCGCAGAGAGAGAAAGAAAGAGCGCAAAGAGAGAAAAAAAGAGCTCAGAGAGAAAGAAAGAGTGCAGCGAGAAAGAAAGAGCGCAGAGAGAGAGAGCGCAGAGAGAGAAAGAGAAAGAAAGAGCGCAGAAAGAGAGAGAGATTGAGCGCAGAGAGAGAGAAAGAAAGAGCGCAGAGAGAGAGAGAAAGAAAGAGCGCAGAGAGAAAGAGAAAGAAAGAGCGCAGAGAGAGAGAGGAAGAAAGAGCGCAGAGAGAGAGAAAGAAAGAGCACAGAGAGAAAGAAAGAGCACATAGAGAGAGAAAGAGCGCAGAGAGAGAGAGAAAGAGCGCAGAGAGAAAAAGAGAGCACAGAGAGAGAGCGCAGACAGAGAGAGAGACGCAGACAGAGAGAGAGAGCGCAGAGAGAGAGAGCGCAGAGAGAGAGAGCGCAGAGAGAGAGAGCGCAGAGAGAGAGAGCGCAGAGAGAAAGAGAGCGCAGAGAGAGAGAGAGAAAGAAAGAAAGAGCGCAGAGAGAAAGAGCGTAGAGAAAAAAAGAGCGCAGAGAGAGAGAGCGCAGAGAGAGAAAGAAAGAGCGCAGAGAGAGAGAGAGCGCAGAGAGAGAAAGAGCGCAGAGAAAGAAAGAGCACAGAGAGAGAAAGAAAGAGCGCAGAGAGAGAAAGAAAGAAAGAGCGCAGAGAGAGAGAAAGAAAGAGCGCAGAGAGAGAGAAAAAGCGCAGAGAGAAAAATAAAGAGCGCAGAGAGAGAAAGAAAGAGCGCAGAGAAAGAAAGAGCGCAGAGAGAGAGAAAGAAAGAGTGATGAGAGAGAAAGAAAGAGCGCAAAGAGAGAAAAAAAGAGCGCAGAGAGAAAGAAAGAAAGAGCACAGAGAGAAAGAAAGAGCGCAGAGAGAGAGAGCGCAGAGAGAGAAAGAGAAAGAAAGAGCGCAGAGAGAGAAAGTAAGAGCGCAGAGAGAGATAGAGAAAGAGCGCAGAGAGAGAGAGAAAGAGCGCAGAGAGAGAAAGAGAAAGAAAGAGCGCAGAGAGAGAAAGAAAGAGCGCAGAGAGAGAGAAAGAGAGCAGAGAGAAAGAAAGTGCGCAGAGAGAAAGAAAGAGCGCAGAGAGAAAGAAAGAGCGCAGAGAGAGAGAAAGAAAGAGCGCAGAGAGAGAGAGAAAGAGCGCAGAGAGAAAGAAAGAAAGAGCGCAGAGAGAGAGAAAGAGCGCAGAGAGAGAGAGAAAGAGCGCAGAGAAAGAGAAAGAGCGCAGAGAGAGAAAGAGAAAGAAAGAGCGCAGAGAGAGAAAGAGCGCAAAGAGAGAAAGAGCGCAGAGAGAAAGAAAGAGCGCAGAGAGAGAGAGAGAAAGAGCGCAGAGAGAGAGAGAGAAAGAGCGCAGAGAGAGAGAAAGAGCGCAGAGAGAAAGAAAGAGCGCAGAGAGAGAGAAAGAAAGTGCGCAGAGAGAAAGAAAGAGCGCAGAGAGAGAGCGCAGAGAGAGAGAGAGAAAGAGCGCAGAGAGAGAGAAAGAGAAAGAAAGAGCGCTGAGAGAGAGAAAGAGCGCAGAGAGAGAGAGAGAAAGAGCGCAGAGAGAGAGAAAGTAAGAGTGCAGAGAGAAAGAAAGAGCGCAGAGAGAAAGAAAGAAAGAGCGCAGAGAGAGAGAGAGAAAGAAAAAGCGCAGAGAAAGAAAGAGCGCAGAGAGAGGAAGAAAGAGCGCAGAGAAAGAGAGAAAGAAAGAGCGCAGAGAGAGAGCGGAGAGAGAGAGCGCAGAGAGAGAGAGAGAGCGCAGAAAGAGAGAGAGTGCAGAGAGAGAGAGAGCGCAGAGAGAGAGAGAGCGCAGAAAGAGAGAGAGTGCAGAGAGAGAGAGAGCGCAGAGAGAGAGAATGAGCGCAGAGAGAAAGAAAGAGCGCAGAGAGAGAGAAAGAGAGCAGAGAGAAAGAAAGTGCGCAGAGAGAAAGAAAGAGCGCAGAGAGAGAGAGAAAGAGCGCAGAGAGAGAGAGAAAGAGCGCAGAGAGTGAGAAAGAAAGAGCGCAGAGAGAGAGAGAAAGAAAGAGCGCAGAGAGAGAAAGAAAGAGCGCAGAGAGAGAGAGGAAGAAAGAGCGCAGAGAGAGAGAAAGAGCGCAGAGAGAGAGAAAGAGCGCAGAGAGAGAAAGAGCAGAGAGAGAGAAAGAGCACAGAGAGAGAGAAAGAGAACAGAGAGAGAGAAAGAAAGAGCACAGAGAGAGAGAAAGAAAGAGCGCAGAGAGAGAAAGAAAGAGTGCAGAGAGAGAGCGCAGAGAGAGAGAGAGAGTGCAGAGAGAGAAATAAAGAGCGCAGAGAGAGAAATAAAGAGCGCAGAGAGAGAAATAAAGAGCGCAGAGAGAGAAATAAAGAGGGCAGAGAGAGAAATAAAGAGCGCAGAGAGAGAAATAAAGAGCGCAGAGAGAGAGAAAGAAAGAGCGCAGAGAGAGAGAAAAAGAGCGCAAAGAGAGAAAAAAAGAGCGCAGAGAGAAAGAAAGAAAGAGCGCAGAGAGAAAGAAAGAAAGAGCGCAGAGAGAGAGAGCGCAGAGAGAGAAAGAGAAAGAAAGAGCACAGAGAGAGAGAGAGAGAGAGAAAGAGCGCCGAGAGAGAGAGAGAAAGAGCGCAGAGAGAGAGAAAGAGAAAGAAAGAGCGCACAGAGAGAAAGTGCGCAGAGAGAGAAAGAGCGCAGAGAGAAAGAAAGAGCGCAGAGAGAGAGAGAGAGAGAAAGAGCGCAGAGAGAGAAAGAAAGAGCGCAAAGAGAGAAAAAAAGAGCGCAGAAAGAAAGAAAGAGCGCAGAGAGAAAGAAAGAAAGAGCGCAGAGAGAGAGAAAGAGCGCAGAGAGAGAAAGAGAAAGAAAGAGCGCAGAGAGAGAGAGAGAGGGCGCAGAGAGAGAGAATAAGCGCAGAGAGAGAAATAAAGAGCGCAGAGAGAGAAAGAAAGAGTGCAGAGAAAGAAAGAAAGAGCGCAGATAGAGAGAAAGAAAGAGCGCAGAGAGAGAAAGAAAGAGAGCAGAGAGAGAAAGAAAGAGCGCAAAGAGAGAAAAAAAGAACGCAAAGAGAGAAAAAAAGAGCGCAGAGAGAAAGAAAGAAAGAGCGCAGAGAGAAAGAAAGAGCGCAGAGAGAGAGAGCGCAGAGAGAGAAAGAGAAAGAAAGAGCGCAGAGAGAGAAAGAGAAAGAAAGAGCGCAGAGAGAGAGAGAGAAAGAGCGCAGAGAGAGAGAGAAAGAGCGCAGAGAGAGAGAAAGAGAAAGAAGAGCGCAGAGAGAGAAAGAAAGAGCGCAGAGAGAGAGAAAGAGCGCAGAGAGAGAGAAAGAGCGCAGAGAGAGAGAAAGAGCACAGAGAGAGAGAAAGAGCACAGAGAGAGAGAAAGAGCGCAGAGAGAGAGAAAGAAAGAGCGCAGAGAGAGAGCAAGAGCGCAGAGAGAGCAAGAGCGCAGAGAGAAAGAAAGAGCGCAGAGAGAGAGCGCAGAGAGAGAGAAATATCGCAGAGAGAGAAAGAAAGAGCGCAGAGAGAGAAAGAAAGAGCGCAGAGTGAGAGAGCGCAGAGAGAAAGAATGAGCGCAGAGAGAGAGAAAGAGCGCAGAGAGAGAGAAAGAAAGTGCGCAGAGAGAAAGAAAGAGCGCAGAGAGAGAGCGCAGAGAGAGAAAGAGAAAGAAAGAGCGCAGAGAGAGAAAGAGAAAGAAAGAGCGCAGAGAGAGAAAGAGAAAGAAAGAGCGCAGAGAGAGAGAGAGAAAGAGCGCAGAGAGAGAGAGAGAAAGAGAAAGAGCGCAGAGAGAGAGAGAGAAAGAGCGCAGAGAGAGAAAGAAAGAGCGCAGAGAGAGAGAAAGAAAGTGCGCAGAGAGAAAGAAAGAGCGCAGAGAGAAAGAGCGCAGAGAGAGAAAGAGAAAGAAAGAGCGCAGAGAGAGAAAGAGAAAGAAAGAGCGCAGAGAGAGAAAGAGAAAGAAAGAGCGCAGAGAGAGAGAGAAAGAGCGCAGAGAGAGAGAGAGAAAGAGCGCAGAGAGAGAGAGAGAAAGAGCGCAGAAAGAGAGAAAGAAAGAGCGCAGAGAGAGAATGAAAGAGCGCAGAGAGAGAGCGCAGAGAGAGAGAAAGAGCGCAGAGAGAGAGAAAGAAAGTGCGCAGAGAGAAAGAAAGAGCGCAGAGAGAAAGAGCGCAGAGAGAGAAAGAGAAAGAAAGAGCGCAGAGAGAGAGAGAGAAAGAGCGCAGAGAGAGAGAGAGAGAGAAAGAGCGCAGAGAGAGAGAAAGAGAAAGAAAGAGCGCAGAGAGAGAGAAAGAGCGCAGAGAGAGAGAAAGTAAGAGTGCAGAGAGAAAGAAAGAGTGCAGAGAGAAAGAAAGAAAGAGCGCAGAGAGAGAGAAAGAAAGAGCGCAGAGAGAGAGCGCAGAGAGAGAGCGCAGAGAGAGAAATAAAGAGCGCAGAGAGAGAAAGAAAGAGCGCAGAGAAAGAAAGAGCACAGAGAGAGAGAAAGAAAGAGCGCAGAGAGAGAAAGAAAGAGCGCAAAGAGAGAAAAAAAGAGCGCAAAGAGAGAAAAAAAGAGCGCAGAGAGAAAGAAAGAGCGCAGAGAGAGAGAGCGCAGAGAGAGAAAGAGAAAGAAAGAGCACAGAGAGAGAAAGAGAAAGAAAGAGCGCAGAGAGAGAGAGAGAAAGAGCGCAGAGAGAGAGAAAGAAAGAGCGCAGAGAGAGAAAGAAAGAGCGCAGAGAGAGAGAGCGCAGAGAGAAAGAAAGAGCGCAGAGAGAGAGAAAGAGCGCAGAGAGAGAGAAAGAAAGAGCGCAGAGAGAGAAAGAGAAAGAAAGAGCACAGAGAGAGAAAGAGAAAGAAAGAGCGCAAAGAGAGAAAGAAAGTGCGCAGAGAGAGAGAGCGCAGAGAGAAAGAAAGAGCGCAGAGAGAAAGAAAGAGCGCAGAGAGAAAGAAAGAGCGCAGAGAGAAAGAATGAGTGCAGAGAGAGAGAAAGAGCGCAGAGAGAGAGAAAGAAAGTGCGCAGAGAGAAAGAAAGAGCACAGAGAGAAAGAGCGCAGAGAGAGAAAGAGAAAGAAAGAGCGCAGAGAGAGAGAGAGAGAAAGAGCGCAGAGAGAGAGAGAGAAAGAGCGCAGAGAGAGAGAAAGAGAAAGAAAGAGCGCAGAGAGAGAGAAAGAGCGCAGAGAGAGAGAAAGAGCGCAGAGAGAGAGAAAGAGCGCAGAGAGAGAAAGAAAGAGCGCAGAGAGAGAGAAAGTAAGAGTGCAGAGAGAAAGAAAGAGCGCAAAGAGAAAGAAAGAAAGAGCGCAGAGAGAGAAAGAAAAAGCGCAAAGAAAGAAAGAGCGCAGAGAGAGGAAGAAAGAGCGCAGAGAGAGAGAGAAAGAAAGAGCACGGAGAGAGAGAAAGAGCGCAGAGAGAGAGAAAGAAAGAGCGCAGAGAGAGAAAGAAAGAGCGCAGAGAGAGAGAGAGCGCAGAGAGAGAGAGCGCAGAGAGAGAGAGCACAGAGAGAGAGAGAGCGCAGAGAGAGAGAGAGCGCAGAGAGAGAGAGAGCGCAGAGAGAGAGAGAGCGCAGAGAGAGAGAGAGAGCACAGAGAGAGAGAGCGCAGAGAGATAGAAAGAGCGCAGAGAGAGAGAAAAAAAGAGCGCAGAGAGAGAGAAAGAAAAAGCGCAGAGAGAGACAAAGAGCGCGGAGAGAGAGGAAGAAAGAGCGCAGAGAGAGAGAGAAAGAGCGCAGAGAGAGAGAAAGAGCGCAGAGAAAGAGAAAGAGCACAGAGAGAGAAAGAGAAAGATAGAGCGCAGAGAGAGAGAGAGAAAGTGCGCAGAGAGAGAGAAAGAGCGCAGAGAGAGAGAAAGAGCGCAGAGAGAGAGAAAGAAAAAGCGCAGAGAGAGACAAAGAGCGCGGAGAGAGATAAAGAAAGAGCGCAGAGAGAGAAAGAAAAAGCGCAGAGAGAGAAAGAAAGAGTGCAGAGAGAGAAAGAAAGAGCGCAGAGAGAGAAAGAAAGAGCGCAGAGAGTGAGAGAGAAAGAGCGCAGAGAGAAAGAAAGAGCGCAGAGAGAGAGAGAAAGAAAGAGCGCAGAGAGAGAGAGAAAGAAAGAGCGCAGAGAGAGAGAGAAAGAAAGAGCGCAGAGAGAGAGAGGAAGAAAGAGCGCAGAGAGAGAGAAAGAAAGAGCACAGAGAGAAAGAAAGAGCACATAGAGAGAGAAAGAGCGCAGAGAGAGAGAGAAAGAGCGCAGAGAGAAAAAGAGAGCACAGAGAGAGAGCGCAGACAGAGAGAGAGACGCAGACAGAGAGAGAGAGCGCAGAGAGAGAGAGCGCAGAGAGAGAGAGCGCAGAGAGAGAGAGCGCAGAGAGAGAGAGCACAGAGAGAGAGAGCGCAGAGAGAGAGAGCGCAGAGAGAAAGAGAGCGCAGAGAGAGAGAGAGAAAGAAAGAAAGAGCGCAGAGAGAAAGAGCGTAGAGAAAAAAAGAGCGCAGAGAGAGAGAGCGCAGAGAGAGAAAGAAAGAGCGCAGAGAGAGAGAGAGCGCAGAGAGAGAAAGAGCGCAGAGAAAGAAAGAGCACAGAGAGAGAAAGAAAGAGCGCAGAGAGAGAAAGAAAGAAAGAGCGCAGAGAGAGAGAAAGAAAGAGCGCAGAGAGAGAGAAAAAGCGCAGAGAGAGAAATAAAGAGCGCAGAGAGAGAAAGAAAGAGCGCAGAGAAAGAAAGAGCGCAGAGAGAGAGAAAGAAAGAGCGCTGAGAGAGAAAGAAAGAGCGCAAAGAGAGAGAAAAAGAGCGCAGAGAGAAAGAAAGAAAGAGCACAGAGAGAAAGAAAGAGCGCAGAGAGAGAGAGCGCAGAGAGAGAAAGAGAAAGAAAGAGCGCAGAGAGAGAAAGTAAGAGCGCAGAGAGAGATAGAGAAAGAGCGCAGAGAGAGAGAGAGAAAGAGCGCAGAGAGAGAAAGAGAAAGAAAGAGCGCAGAGAGAGAAAGAAAGAGCGCAGAGAGAGAGAAAGAGAGCAGAGAGAAAGAAAGTGCGCAGAGAGAAAGAAAGAGCGCAGAGAGAAAGAAAGAAAGAGCGCAGAGAGAGAGAAAGAAAGAGCGCAGAGAGAGAGAAAGAGCGCAGAGAGAAAGAAAGAAAGAGCGTAGAGAGAGAGAGAAAGAAAGAGCGCAGAGAGAGAAAGAAAGAGCGCAGAGAGAGAGAGAGATTGCAGAGAGAGAGGAAGAAAGAGCGCAGAGAGAGAGAGAAAGAGCGCAGAGAGAGAGAGAAAGAGCGCAGAGAAAGAGAAAGAGCGCAGAGAGAGAAAGAGAAAGAAAGAGCGCAGAGAGAGAAAGAGCGCAAAGAGAGAAAGAGCGCAGAGAGAAAGAAAGAGCGCAGAGAGAGAGAGAAAGAGCGCAGAGAGAGAGAGAGAAAGAGCGCAGAGAGAGAGAAAGAGCGCAGAGAGAAAGAAAGAGCGCAGAGAGAGAGAAAGAAAGTGCGCAGAGAGAAAGAAAGAGCGCAGAGAGAGAGCGCAGAGAGAGAAAGAGAAAGAAAGAGCGCAGAGAGAGAGAGAAAGAGCGCAGAGAGAGAGAGAGAAAGAGCGCAGAGAGAGAGAAAGAGAAAGAAAGAGCGCTGAGAGAGAGAAAGAGCGCAGAGAGAGAGAGAGAAAGAGCCCAGAGGGAGAGAAAGAAAGAGCGCAGAGAGAGAGAAAGTAAGAGTGCAGAGAGAAAGAAAGAGGGCAGAGAGAAAGAAAGAAAGAGCGCAGAGAGAGAGAGAGAAAGAAAAAGCGCAGAGAAAGAAAGAGCGCAGAGAGAGGAAGAAAGAGCGCAGAGAAAGAGAGAAAGAAAGATCGCAGAGAGAGAGAAAGAGCGCAGAGAGAGAGAAAGAAAGAGCGCAGAGAGAGAGCGGAGAGAGAGAGCGCAGAGAGAGAGAGAGAGCGCAGAAAGAGAGAGAGTGCAGAGAGAGAGAGAGCGCAGAGAGAGAGAGAGCGCAGAAAGAGAGAGAGTGCAGAGAGAGAGAGAGCGCAGAGAGAGAGAATGAGCGCAGAGAGAGAGAAAGAGCGCAGAGAGAGAGAAAGAAAGAGCGCAGAGAGAGAGCGGAGAGAGAGAGCGCAGAGAGAGAGAGAGAGCGCAGAAAGAGAGAGAGTGCAGAGAGAGAGAGAGCGCAGAGAGAGAGAGAGCGCAGAAAGAGAGAGAGTGCAGAGAGAGAGAGAGCGCAGAGAGAGAGAATGAGCGCAGAGAGAAAGAAAGAGCGCAGAGAGAGAGAAAGAGAGCAGAGAGAAAGAAAGTGCGCAGAGAGAAAGAAAGAGCGCAGAGAGAGAGAGAAAGAGCGCAGAGAGTGAGAAAGAAAGAGCGCAGAGAGAAAGAAAGAGCGCAGAGAGAGAGAGAAAGAAAGAGCGCAGAGAGAGAAAGAAAGAGCGCAGAGAGAGAGAGGAAGAAAGAGCGCAGAGAGAGAGAAAGAGCGCAGAGAGAGAGAAAGAGCGCAGAGAGAGAAAGAGCAGAGAGAGAGAAAGAGCACAGAGAGAGAGAAAGAGAACAGAGAGAGAGAAAGAAAGAGCACAGAGAGAGAGAAAGAAAGAGCGCAGAGAGAGAAAGAAAGAGTGCAGAGAGAGAGCGCAGAGAGAGAGAGAGAGTGCAGAGAGAGAAATAAAGAGCGCAGAGAGAGAAATAAAGAGCGCAGAGAGAGAAATAAAGAGCGCAGAGAGAGAAATAAAGAGCGCAGAGAGAGAAATAAAGAGCGCAGAGAGAGAAATAAAGAGCGCAGAGAGAGAGAAAGAAAGAGCGCAGAGAGAGAGAAAAAGAGCGCAAAGAGAGAAAAAAAGAGCGCAGAGAGAAAGAAAGAAAGAGCGCAGAGAGAAAGAAAGAAAGAGCGCAGAGAGAGAGAGCGCAGAGAGAGAAAGAGAAAGAAAGAGCACAGAGAGAGAGAGAGAGAAAGAGCGCCGAGAGAGAGAGAGAAAGAGCGCAGAGAGAGAGAAAGAGAAAGAAAGAGCGCACAGAGAGAAAGTGCGCAGAGAGAGAAAGAGCGCAGAGAGAAAGAAAGAGCGCAGAGAGAGAGAGAGAGAGAAAGAGCGCAGAGAGAGAAAGAAAGAGCGCAAAGAGAGAAAAAAAGAGCGCAGAAAGAAAGAAAGAGCGCAGAGAGAAAGAAAGAAAGAGCGCAGAGAGAGAGAGAAAGAGCGCAGAGAGAGAAAGAGAAAGAAAGAGCGCAGAGAGAGAGAGAGAGGGCGCAGAGAGAGAGAATAAGCGCAGAGAGAGAAATAAAGAGCGCAGAGAGAGAAAGAAAGAGCGCAGAGAAAGAAAGAAAGAGCGCAGATAGAGAGAAAGAAAGAGCGCAGATAGAGAGAAAGAAAGAGCGCAGAGAGAGAAAGAAAGAGAGCAGAGAGAGAAAGAAAGAGCGCAAAGAGAGAAAAAAAGAACGCAAAGAGAGAAAAAAAGAGCGCAGAGAGAAAGAAAGAAAGAGCGCAGAGAGAAAGAAAGAGCGCAGAGAGAGAGAGCGCAGAGAGAGAAAGAGAAAGAAAGAGCGCAGAGAGAGAAAGAGAAAGAAAGAGCGCAGAGAGAGAGAGAGAAAGAGCGCAGAGAGAGAGAGAAAGAGCGCAGAGAGAGAGAAAGAGAAAGAAGAGCGCAGAGAGAGAAAGAAAGAGCACAGAGAGAGAGAAAGAGCACAGAGAGAGAGAAAGAGCGCAGAGAGAGAGAAAGAAAGAGCGCAGAGAGAGAGCAAGAGCGCAGAGAGAGAAAGAAAGAGCGCAGAGAGAAAGAAAGAGCGCAGAGAGAGAGCGCAGAGAGAGAGAAAGAGCGCAGAGAGAGAAAAAAAGAGCGCAGAGAGAGAAATAAAGAGCGCAGAGAGAGAAATAAATAGCGCAGAGAGAGAAATAAAGAGCGCAGAGAGAGAGAAAGAAAGAGCGCAGAGAGAGAGAAAAAGAGCGCAAAGAGAGAAAAAAAGAGCGCAGAGAGAAAGAAAGAAAGAGCGCAGAGAGAAAGAAAGAAAGAGCGCAGAGAGAGAGAGCGCAGAGAGAGAAAGAGAAAGAAAGAGCGCAGAGAGAGAGAGAGAGAAAGAGCGCCGAGAGAGAGAGAGAAAGAGCGCAGAGAGAGAGAAAGAGAAAGAAAGAGCGCACAGAGAGAAAGTGCGCAGAGAGAGAAAGAGCGCAGAGACAAAGAAAGAGCGCAGAGAGAGAGAGAGAGAAAGAGCACAGAGAGAGAAAGAAAGAGCGCAAAGAGTGAAAAAAAGAGCGCAGAAAGAAAGAAAGAGCGCAGAGAGAAAGAAAGAAAGAGCGCAGAGAGAGAGAAAGAGCGCAGAGAGAGAAAGAGAAAGAAAGAGCGCAGAGAGAGAGAGAGAGGGCGCAGAGAGAGAGAATAAGCGCAGAGAGAGAAATAAAGAGCGCAGAGAGAGAAAGAAAGAGCGCAGAGAAAGAAAGAAAGAGCGCAGATAGAGAGAAAGAAAGAGCGCAGAGAGAGAAAGAAAGAGAGCAGAGAGAGAAAGAAAGAGCGCAAAGAGAGAAAAAAAGAACGCAAAGAGAGAAAAAAAGAGCGCAGAGAGAAAGAAAGAAAGAGCGCAGAGAGAAAGAAAGAGCGCAGAGAGAGAGAGCGCAGAGAGAGAAAGAGAAATAAAGAGCGCAGAGAGAGAAAGAGAAAGAAAGAGCGCAGAGAGAGAGAGAGAAAGAGCGCAGAGAGAGAGAGAAAGAGCGCAGAGAGAGAGAAAGAGAAAGAAGAGCGCAGAGAGAGAAAGAAAGAGCGCAGAGAGAGAGAAAGAGCGCAGAGAGAGAGAAAGAGCACAGAGAGAGAGAAAGAGCACAGAGAGAGAGAAAGAGCACAGAGAGAGAGAAAGAGCGCAGAGAGAGAGAAAGAAAGAGCGCAGAGAGAGAGCAAGAGCGCAGAGAGAGAAAGAAAGAGCGCAGAGAGAAAGAAAGAGCGCAGAGAGAGAGCGCAGAGAGAGAGAAAGAGCGCAGAGAGAGAAATAAAGAGCGCAGAGAGAGAAATAAAGAGCGCAGAGAGAGAAATAAAGAGCGCAGAGAGAGAAATAAAGAGCGCAGAGAGAGAAATAAAGAGCGCAGAGAGAGAAATAAAGAGCGCAGAGAAAGAAAGAGCGCAGAGAGAGAGAAAGAAAGAGCACAGAGAGAGAAAGAAAGAGCGCAAAGAGAGAAAAAAAGAGCGCAAAGAGAGAAAAAAAGAGCGCAGAGAGAAAGAAAGAAAGAGCGCAGAGAGAAAGAAAGAGCGCAGAGAGAGAGAGCGCAGAGAGAGAAAGAGAAAGAAAGAGCGCAGAGAGAGAGAGAGAGAAAGAGCGCCGAGAGAGAGAAAGAGAAAGAAAGAGCGCAGAGAGAGAAAGAGCGCAGAGAGAAAGAGCGCAGAGAAAGAGAGAGAGAGAGCGCAGAGAGAGAAAGAAAGAGCGCAAAGAGAGAAAAAAAGAGCGCAGAAAGAAAGAAAGAGCGCAGAGAGAGAGAAAGAAAGAGCGCAGAGAGAGAGAGAGAAAGAGCGCAGAGAGAGAGAGAAAGAGCGCAGAGAGAGAAAGAGCGCAGAGAGAGAGAGAGCGCAGAGAGAGAAAGAGTGCAGAGAGATAGAGAAAGAGCGCAGAGAGAGAGAAAGAGCGCAGAGAGAGAGAAAGAGCGCAGAGAGAGAGAAAGAGCGCAGAGAGAGAGAAAGAGCGCAGAGAGAGAGAAAGAGCGCAGAGAGAGAGAGAAAAAAAGAGCGCAGAGAGAGAAAGAAAAAGCGCAGAGAGAGAGAAAGAAAGAGCGCAGAGAGTGAGAGAGAAAGAGCGCAGAGAGAAAGAAAGAGCGCAGAGAGAGAGAGAAAGAAAGAGCGCAGAGAGAGAGAGAAAGAAAGAGCGCAGAGAGAGAAAGAAATAGCGCAGAGAGAGAGAAAGAGCGCAGAGAGAGAGGAAGAAAGAGCGCAGAGAGAGAGAAAGAAAGAGCGCAGAGAGAAAGAAAGAGCACATAGAGAGAGAAAGAGCGCAGAGAGAGAGAAAAAGCGCAGAGAGAGAAATAAAGAGCGCAGAGAGAGAAAGAAAGAGCGCAGAGAAAGAAAGAGCGCAGAGAGAGAGAAAGAAAGAGCGCAGAGAGAGAAAGAAAGAGAGCAGAGAGAGAAAGAAAGAGCGCAAAGAGAGAAAAAAAGAGCGCAGAGAGAAAGAAAGAAAGAGCGCAGAGAGAAAGAAAGAGCGCAGAGAAAGAGAGCGCAGAGAGAGAAAGAGAAAGAAAGAGCGCAGAGAGAGAAAGAGAAAGAAAGAGCGCAGAGAGAGAGAGAGAAAGAGCGCAGAGAGAGAGAGAAAGAGCGCAGAGAGAGAGAAAGAGAAAGAAAGAGCGCAGAGAGAGAAAGAAAAAGCGCAGAGAGAGAAAGAAAGAGCGCAGAAAGAGAGAAAGAGTGCAGAGAGAGAGAAAGAGCGCAGAGAGAGAGAAAGAAAGAGCGCAGAGAGAGAAAGAAAGAGCGCAGAGAGAGAAATAAAGAGCGCAGAGAGAGAAATAAAGAGCGCAGAGAGAGAAATAAAGAGCGCAGAGAGAGAAATAAAGAGCGCAGAGAGAGAGAGAAAGAAAGAGCGCAGAGAGAGAGAGAAAGAAAGAGCGCAGAGAGAGAGAGGAAGAAAGAGCGCAGAGAGAGAGAAAGAGCGCAGAGAGAGAGAAAGAGCGCAGAGAGAGAGAAAGAGCGCAGAGAGAGAGAAAGAGCACAGAGAGAGAGAAAGAGCACAGAGAGAGAGAAAGAGCACAGAGAGAGAGAAAGAGCACAGAGAGAGAGAAAGAGCACAGAGAGAGAGAAAGAGCACAGAGAGAGAGAAAGAGCACAGAGAGAGAGAAAGAGCACAGAGAGAGAGAAAGAAAGAGCGCAGAGACAGATAAAGAAAGAGCGCAGAGAGAGAGCGCAGAGAGAGAGAGAGAGCGCAGAGAGAGAAATAAAGAGCGCAGAGAGAGAAATAAAGAGCGCAGAGAGAGAAATAAAGAGCGCAGAGAGAAATAAAGAGCGCAGAGAGAGAAATAAAGAGCGCAGAGAGAGAAATAAAGAGCGCAGAGAGAGAAATAAAGAGCGCAGAGAGAGAAATAAAGAGCGCAGAGAGAGAAATAAAGAGCGCAGAGAGAGAAATAAAGAGCGCAGAGAGAGAAATAAAAAGCGCAGAGAGAGAAATAAAGAGCGCAGAGAAAGAAAGAGCGCAGAGAGAGATAAAGAAAGAGCGCAGAGAGAGAGAAAAAGGGCGCAAAGAGAGAAAAAAAGAGCGCAGAGAGAAAGAAAGAAAGAGCGCAGAGAGAAAGAAAGAGCGCAGAGAGAGAGAGCGCAGAGAGAGAAAGAGAAAGAAAGAGCGCAGAGAGAGAGAGAAAGAGCGCAGAGAGAGAGAGAGAGAGAAAGAGCGCAGAGAGAGAGAAAGAGAAAGAAAGTGCGCAGAGAGAGAAAGAGCGCAGAGAGAAAGAAAGAGCGCAGAGAGAGAGAGAGAAAGAGCGCAGAGAGAGAAAGAAAGAGCGCAAAGAGAGAAAAAAAGAGCGCAGAAAGAAAGAAAGAGCGCAGAGAGAAAGAAAGAAAGAGCGCAGAGAGAGAGAAAGAGAAAGAAAGAGCGCAGAGAGAGAAAGAAAGAGCGCAGAGAGAGAAAGAAAGAGCGCAGAGAGAGAGAAAGAGCGCAGAGAGAGAGAAAGAGCGCAGAGAGAGAGAAAGAGCACAGAGAGAGAGAAAGAGCATAGAGAGAGAGACAGAAAGAGCGCAGAGAGAGAGAAAGAGCGCAGAGAGAGAGAAAGAGCGCAGAGAGAGAGAAAGAGCGCAGAGAGAGAGAAAGAGCGCAGAGAGAGAGAAAGAGCACAGAGAGAGAGAAATATAGAGCGCAGAGAGAGAAAGAAAGAGCACAGAGAGAGAGAAGAAGAAAGAGCGCAGAGAGAGAGAAAGAGCGCAGAGAGAGAGAAAGAGCGCAGAGAGAGAAAGAGCAGAGAGAGAGAAAGAGCACAGAGAGAGAGAAAGAGAACAGAGAGAGAGAAAGAAAGAGCACAGAGAGAGAGAAAGAAAGAGCGCAGAGAGAGAAAGAAAGAGTGCAGAGAGAGAGCGCAGAGAGAGAGAGAGAGTGCAGAGAGAGAAATAAAGAGCGCAGAGAGAGAAATAAAGAGCGCAGAGAGAGAAATAAAGAGCGCAGAGAGAGAAATAAAGAGCGCAGAGAGAGAAATAAAGAGCGCAGAGAGAGAGAAAGAAAGAGCGCAGAGAGAGAGAAAAAGAGCACAAAGAGAGAAAAAAAGAGCGCAGAGAGAAAGAAAGAAAGAGCGCAGAGAGAAAGAAAGAAAGAGCGCAGAGAGAGAGAGCGCAGAGAGAGAAAGAGAAAGAAAGAGCACAGAGAGAGAGAGAGAGAAAGAGCGCAGAGAGAGAGAGAGAAAGAGCGCAGAGAGAGAGAAAGAGAAAGAAAGAGCGCACAGAGAGAAAGTGCACAGAGAGAGAAAGAGCGCAGAGAGAAAGAAAGAGCGCAGAGAGAGAGAGAGAGAGAAAGAGCGCAGAGAGAGAAAGAAAGAGCGCAAAGAGAGAAAAAAAGAGCGCAGAAAGAAAGAAAGAGCGCAGAGAGAAAGAAAGAAAGAGCGCAGAGAGAGAAAGAAAGAGAGCAGAGAGAGAAAGAAAGAGCGCAAAGAGAGAAAAAAAGAACGCAAAGAGAGAAAAAAAAGCGCAGAGAGAAAGAAAGAAAGAGCGCAGAGAGAAAGAAAGAGCGCAGAGAGAGAGAGCGCAGAGAGAGAAAGAGAAAGAAAGAGCGCAGAGAGAGAAAGAGAAAGAAAGAGCGCAGAGAGAGAGAGAGAAAGAGCGCAGAGAGAGAGAGAAAGAGCGCAGAGAGAGAGAAAGAGAAAGAAGAGCGCAGAGAGAGAAAGAAAGAGCGCAGAGAGAGAGAAAGAGCGCAGAGAGAGAGAAAGAGCGCAGAGAGAGAGAAAGAGCACAGAGAGAGAGAAAGAGCACAGAGAGAGAGAAAGAGCGCAGAGAGAGAGAAAGAAAGAGCGCAGAGAGAGAGCAAGAGCGCAGAGAGAGAAAGAAAGAGCGCAGAGAGAAAGAAAGAGCGCAGAGAGAGAGCGCAGAGAGAGAGAAAGAGCGCAGAGAGAGAAAGAGAAAGAAAGAGCGCAGAGAGAGAGAGAGAGGGCGCAGAGAGAGAGAATAAGCACAGAGAGAGAAATAAAGAGCGCAGAGAGAGAAAGAAAGAGCGCAGAGAAAGAAAGAAAGAGCGCAGATAGAGAGAAAGAAAGAGCGCAGAGAGAGAAAGAAAGAGAGCAGAGAGAGAAAGAAAGAGCGCAAAGAGAGAAAAAAAGAACGCAAAGAGAGAAAAAAAAGCGCAGAGAGAAAGAAAGAAAGAGCGCAGAGAGAAAGAAAGAGCGCAGAGAGAGAGAGCGCAGAGAGAGAAAGAGAAAGAAAGCGCAGAGAGAGAAAGAGAAAGAAAGAGCGCAGAGAGAGAGAGAGAAAGAGCGCAGAGAGAGAGAGAAAGAGCGCAGAGAGAGAGAAAGAGAAAGAAGAGCGCAGAGAGAGAAAGAAAGAGCGCAGAGAGAGAGAGAGCGCAGAGAGAGAGAAAGAGCGCAGAGAGAGAGAAAGAGCACAGAGAGAGAGAAAGAGCACAGAGAGAGAGAAAGAGCGCAGAGAGAGAGAAAGAAAGAGCGCAGAGAGAGAGCAAGAGCGCAGAGAGAGAAAGAAAGAGCGCAGAGAGAAAGAAAGAGCGCAGAGAGAGAGCGCAGAGAGAGAGAAAGAGCGCAGAGAGAGAAATAAAGAGCGCAGAGAGAGAAATAAAGAGCGCAGAGAGAGAAATAAAGAGCGCAGAGAGAGAAATAAAGAGCGCAGAGAGAGTGAAAGAAAGAGCGCAGAGAGAGAGAAAAAGAGCGCAAAGAGAGAAAAAAAGAGCGCAGAGAGAAAGAAAGAAAGAGCGCAGAGAGAAAGAAAGAAAGAGCGCAGAGAGAGAGAGCGCAGAGAGAGAAAGAGAAAGAAAGAGCGCAGAGAGAGAGAGAGAAAGAGCGCCGAGAGAGAGAGAGAAAGAGCGCAGAGAGAGAGAAAGAGAAAGAAAGAGCGCACAGAGAGAAAGTGCGCAGAGAGAGAAAGAGCGCAGAGAGAAAGAAAGAGCGCAGAGAGAGAGAGAGAGAGAAAGAGCGCAGAGAGAGAAAGAAAGAGCGCAAAGAGTGAAAAAAAGAGCGCAGAAAGAAAGAAAGAGCGCAGAGAGAAAGAAAGAAAGAGCGCAGAGAGAGAGAAAGAGCGCAGAGAGAGAAAGAGAAAGAAAGAGCGCAGAGAGAGAGAGAGGGCGCAGAGAGAGAGAATAAGCGCAGAGAGAGAAATAAAGAGCGCAGAGAGAGAAAGAAAGAGCGCAGAGAAAGAAAGAAAGAGCGCAGATAGAGAGAAAGAAAGAGCGCAGAGAGAGAAAGAAAGAGAGCAGAGAGAGAAAGAAAGAGCGCAAAGAGAGAAAAAAAGAACGCAAAGAGAGAAAAAAAGAGCGCAGAGAGAAAGAAAGAAAGAGCGCAGAGAGAAAGAAAGAGCGCAGAGAGAGAGAGCGCAGAGAGAGAAAGAGAAAGAAAGAGCGCAGAGAGAGAAAGAGAAAGAAAGAGCGCAGAGAGAGAGAGAGAAAGAGCGCAGAGAGAGAGAGAAAGAGCGCAGAGAGAGAGAAAAAGAAAGAAGAGCGCAGAGAGAGAAAGAAAGAGCGCAGAGAGAGAGAAAGAGCACAGAGAAAGAGAAAGAGCACAGAGAGAGAGAAAGAGCACAGAGAGAGAGAAAGAGCGCAGAGAGAGAGAAAGAAAGAGCGCAGAGAGAGAGCAAGAGCGCAGAGAGAGAAAGAGCGCAGAGAGAGAAGGAGCACAGAGAGAGAAAGAGCGCAGAGAGAGAAAGAGCGCAGAGAGAGAAGGAGCACAGAGAGAGAAAGAGCGCAGAGAGAGAAAGAGCGCAGAGAGAGAAGGAGCACAGAGAGAGAAAGAGCGCAGAGAGAGAAAGAGCGCAGAGAGAGAAAGAGCGCAGAGAGAGAAAGAGCGCAGAGAGAGAAGGAGCGCAGAGAGAGAAAGAGCGCAGAGAGAGAAAGAGCGCAGAGAGAGAAAGAGCGCAGAGAGAGAAAGAGCGCAGAGAGAGAAAGAGCGCAGAGAGAAAGAAAGAGCGCAGAGAGAAAGAAAGAGCGCAGAGAGAGAAGAGCGCAGAGAGAAAGAAAGAGCGCAGAGAGAAAGAAAGAGCGCAGAGAGAGAGAAAGAGCGCAGAGAGAGAGAAAGAGCGCAGAGAGAGAGAAAGAGCGCAGAGAGAGAGAAAGAGCACACAGAGAGAGAAAAAAAGAGTGCAGAGAGAGAAAGAAAAAGCGCAGAGAGAGACAAAGAGCGCAGAGAGAGAGAAAGAAAGAGCGCAGAGAGAGAAAGAAAGAGCGCAGAGAGAGAAAGAAAGAGCGCAGAGAGAGAAAGAAAGAGCGCAGAGAGTGAGAGAGAAAGAGCGCAGAGAGAGAGAGAAAGAAAGAGCGCAGAGAGAGAGAGAAAGAAAGAGCGCAGAGAGAGAGAGAAAGAAAGAGCGCAGAGAGAGAGAGAAAGAAAGAGCGCAGAGAGAGAGAAAGAAAGAGCGCAGAGAGAAAGAAAGAGCGCAGAGAGAGAGAAATAAAGAGCGCAGAGAGAGAAAGAAAGAGCGCAGAGAGAGAAAGAAAGAGCGCAGAGAGTGAGAGAGAAAGAGCGCAGAGAGAAAGAAAGAGTGCAGAGAGAGAGAGAAAGAAAGAGCGCAGAGAGAGAGAGAAAGAAAGAGCGCAGAGAGAGAGAAAGAGCGCAGAGAGAGAGAAAGAGCGCAGAGAGAGAGAAAGAGCGCAGAGAGAGAGAGAAAAAAAGAGCGCAGAGAGAGAAAGAAAAAGCGCAGAGAGAGAGAAAGAAAGAGCGCAGAGAGTGAGAGAGAAAGAGCGCAGAGAGAAAGAAAGAGCGCAGAGAGAGAGAGAAAGAAAGAGCGCAGAGAGAGAGAGAAAGAAAGAGCGCAGAGAGAGAAAGAAATAGCGCAGAGAGAGAGAAAGAGCGCAGAGAGAGAGGAAGAAAGAGCGCAGAGAGAGAGAAAGAAAGAGCGCAGAGAGAAAGAAAGAGCACATAGAGAGAGAAAGAGCGCAGAGAGAGAGAAAAAGCGCAGAGAGAGAAATAAAGAGCGCAGAGAGAGAAAGAAAGAGCGCAGAGAGAGAAAGAAAGAGCGCAGAGAAAGAAAGAGCGCAGAGAGAGAGAAAGAAAGAGCGCAGAGAGAGAAAGAAAGAGAGCAGAGAGAGAAAGAAAGAGCGCAAAGAGAGAAAAAAAGAGCGCAGAGAGAAAGAAAGAGCGCAGAGAAAGAGAGCGCAGAGAGAGAAAGAGAAAGAAAGAGCGCAGAGAGAGAAAGAGAAAGAAAGAGCGCAGAGAGAGAGAGAGAAAGAGCGCAGAGAGAGAGAGAAAGAGCGCAGAGAGAGAGAAAGAGAAAGAAAGAGCGCAGAGAGAGAAAGAAAAAGCGCAGAGAGAGAAAGAAAGAGCGCAGAAAGAGAGAAAGAGCGCAGAGAGAGAGAAAGAGCGCAGAGAGAGAGAAAGAAAGAGCACAGAGAGAGAAAGAAAGAGCGCAGAGAGAGAAATAAAGAGCGCAGAGAGAGAAATAAAGAGCGCAGAGAGAGAAATAAAGAGCGCAGAGAGAGAAATAAAGAGCGCAGAGAGAGAGAGAAAGAAAGAGCGCAGAGAGAGAGAGAAAGAAAGAGCGCAGAGAGAGAGAGGAAGAAAGAGCGCAGAGAGAGAGAAAGAGCGCAGAGAGAGAGAAAGAGCGCAGAGAGAGAGAAAGAGCGCAGAGAGAGAGAAAGAGCACAGAGAGAGAGAAAGAGCACAGAGAGAGAGAAAGAGCACAGAAAGAGAGAAAGAGCACAGAGAGAGAGAAAGAGCACAGAGAGAGAGAAAGAGCACAGAGAGAGAGAAAGAGCACAGAGAGAGAGAGAAAGAGCACAGAGAGAGAGAAAGAAAGAGCGCAGAGACAGATAAAGAAAGAGCGCAGAGAGAGAGCGCAGAGAGAGAGAGAGAGCGCAGAGAGAGAAATAAAGAGCGCAGAGAGAGAAATAAAGAGCGCAGAGAGAGAAATAAAGAGCGCAGAGAGAAATAAAGAGCGCAGAGAGAGAAATAAAGAGCGCAGAGAGAGAAATAAGAAGTGCAGAGAGAGAAATAAAGAGCGCAGAGAGAGAAATAAAGAGCGCAGAGAGAGAAATAAAGAGCGCAGAGAGAGAAATAAAGAGCGCAGAGAGAGAAATAAAAAGCGCAGAGAGAGAAATAAAGAGCGCAGAGAAAGAAAGAGCGCAGAGAGAGATAAAGAAAGAGCGCAGAGAGAGAGAAAAAGGGCGCAAAGAGAGAAAAAAAGAGCGCAGAGAGAAAGAAAGAAAGAGCGCAGAGAGAAAGAAAGAGCGCAGAGAGAGAGAGCGCAGAGAGAGAAAGAGAAAGAAAGAGCGCAGCGAGAGAGAGAAAGAGCGCAGAGAGAGAGAGAGAGAGAAAGAGCGCAGAGAGAGAGAAAGAGAAAGAAAGTGCGCAGAGAGAGAAAGAGCGCAGAGAGAAAGAAAGAGCGCAGAGAGAGAGAGAGAAAGAGCGCAGAGAGAGAAAGAAAGAGCGCAAAGAGAGAAAAAAAGAGCGCAGTATGAAAGAAAGAGCGCAGAGAGAAAGAAAGAAAGAGCGCAGAGAAAGAGAAAGAAAGAGCGCAGAGAGAGAAAGAAAGAGCGCAGAGAGAGAAAGAAAGAGCGCAGAGAGAGAGAAAGAGCGCAGAGAGAGAGAAAGAGCGCAGAGAGAGAGAAAGAGCACAGAGAGAGAGAAAGAGCATAGAGAGAGAGAAAGAAAGAGCGCAGAGAGAGAGAAAGAGCGCAGAGAGAGAGAAAGAGTGCAGAGAGAGAGAAAGAGCGCAGAGAGAGAGAAAGAGCGCAGAGAGAGAGAAAGAGCACAGAGAGAGAGAAATATAGAGCGCAGAGAGAGAAAGAAAGAGCACAGAGAGAGAGAAGAAAAAAGAGCGCAGAGAGAGAGAAAGAGCGCAGAGAGAGAGAAAGAGCGCAGAGAGAGAAAGAGCAGAGAGAGAGAAAGAGCACAGAGAGAGAGAAAGAGAACAGAGAGAGAGAAAGAAAGAGCACAGAGAGAGAGAAAGAAAGAGCGCAGAGAGAGAAAGAAAGAGTGCAGAGAGAGAGCGCAGAGAGAGAGAGAGAGTGCAGAGAGAGAAATAAAGAGCGCAGAGAGAGAAATAAAGAGCGCAGAGAGAGAAATAAAGAGCGCAGAGAGAGAAATAAAGAGCGCAGAGAGAGAAATAAAGAGCGCAGAGAGAGAAATAAAGAGCGCAGAGAGAGAGAAAGAAAGAGCGCAGAGAGAGAGAAAAAGAGCACAAAGAGAGAAAAAAAGAGCGCAGAGAGAAAGAAAGAAAGAGCGCAGAGAGAAAGAAAGAAAGAGCGCAGAGAGAGAGAGCGCAGAGAGAGAAAGAGAAAGAAAGAGCACAGAGAGAGAGAGAGAAAGAGCGCCGAGAGAGAGAGAAAGAGCGCAGAGAGAGAGAAAGAGAAAGAAAGAGCGCACAGAGAGAAAGTGCGCAGAGAGAGAAAGAGCGCAGAGAGAAAGAAAGAGCGCAGAGAGAGAGAGAGAGAGAAAGAGCGCAGAGAGAGAAAGAAAGAGCGCAAAGAGAGAAAAAAAGAGCGCAGAAAGAAAGAAAGAGCGCAGAGAGAAAGAAAGAAAGAGCGCAGAGAGAGAGAAAGAGCGCAGAGAGAGAAAGAGAAAGAAAGAGCGCAGAGAGAGAGAGAGAGGGCGCAGAGAGAGAGAATAAGCGCAGAGAGAGAAATAAAGAGCGCAGAGAGAGAAAGAAAGAGCGCAGAGAAAGAAAGAAAGAGCGCAGATAGAGAGAAAGAAAGAGCGCAGAGAGAGAAAGAAAGAGAGCAGAGAGAGAAAGAAAGAGCGCAAAGAGAGAAAAAAAGAACGCAAAGAGAGAAAAAAAAGCGCAGAGAGAAAGAAAGAAAGAGCGCAGAGAGAAAGAAAGAGCGCAGAGAGAGAGAGCGCAGAGAGAGAAAGAGAAAGAAAGAGCGCAGAGAGAGAAAGAGAAAGAAAGAGCGCAGAGAGAGAGAGAGAAAGAGCGCAGAGAGAGAGAGAAAGAGCGCAGAGAGAGAGAAAGAGAAAGAAGAGCGCAGAGAGAGAAAGAAAGAGCGCAGAGAGAGAGAAAGAGCGCAGAGAGAGAGAAAGAGCGCAGAGAGAGAGAAAGAGCGCAGAGAGAGAGAAAGAGCACAGAGAGAGAGAAAGAGCACAGAGAGAGAGAAAGAGCGCAGAGAGAGAGAAAGAATGAGCGCAGAGAGAGAGCAAGAGCGCAGAGAGAGAAAGAAAGAGCGCAGAGAGAAAGAAAGAGCGCAGAGAGAGAGCGCAGAGAGAGAGAAAGAGCGCAGAGAGAGAAATAAAGAGCGCAGAGAGAGAAATAAAGAGCGCAGAGAGAGAAATAAAGAGCGCAGAGAGAGAAATAAAGAGCGCAGAGAGAGAGAAAGAAAGAGCGCAGAGAGAGAGAAAAAGAGCGCAAAGAGAGAAAAAAAGAGCGCAGAGAGAAAGAAAGAAAGAGCGCAGAGAGAAAGAAAGAAAGAGCGCAGAGAGAGAGAGCGCAGAGAGAGAAAGAGAAAGAAAGAGCGCAGAGAGAGAGAGAGAGAAAGAGCGCCGAGAGAGAGAGAGAAAGAGCGCAGAGAGAGAGAAAGAGAAAGAAAGAGCGCACAGAGAGAAAGTGCGCAGAGAGAGAAAGAGCGCAGAGAGAAAGAAAGAGCGCAGAGAGAGAGAGAGAGAGAAAGAGCGCAGAGAGAGAAAGAAAGAGCGCAAAGAGTGAAAAAAAGAGCGCAGAAAGAAAGAAAGAGCGCAGAGAGAAAGAAAGAAAGAGCGCAGAGAGAGAGAAAGAGCGCAGAGAGAGAAAGAGAAAGAAAGAGCGCAGAGAGAGAGAGAGAGGGCGCAGAGAGAGAGAATAAGCGCAGAGAGAGAAATAAAGAGCGCAGAGAGAGAAAGAAAGAGCGCAGAGAAAGAAAGAAAGAGCGCAGATAGAGAGAAAGAAAGAGCGCAGAGAGAGAAAGAAAGAGAACAGAGAGAGAAAGAAAGAGCGCAAAGAGAGAAAAAAAGAACGCAAAAAGAGAAAAAAAGAGCGCAGAGAGAAAGAAAGAAAGAGCGCAGAGAGAAAGAAAGAGCGCAGAGAGAGAGAGCGCAGAGAGAGAAAGAGAAAGAAAGAGCGCAGAGAGAGAAAGAGAAAGAAAGAGCGCAGAGAGAGAGAGAGAGAAAGAGCGCAGAGAGAGAGAGAAAGAGCGCAGAGAGAGAGAAAGAGAAAGAAGAGCGCAGAGAGAGAAAGAAAGAGCGCAGAGAGAGAGAAAGAGCGCAGAGAGATCGAAAGAGCGCAGAGAGAGAGAAAGAGCACAGAGAGAGAGAAAGAGCACAGAGAGAGAGAAAGAGCGCAGAGAGAGAGAAAGAAAGAGCGCAGAGAGAGAGCAAGAGCGCAGAGAGAGAAAGAAAGAGCGCAGAGAGAAAGAAAGAGCGCAGAGAGAGAGCGCAGAGAGAGAGAAAGAGCGCAGAGAGAGAAATAAAGAGCGCAGAGAGAGAAATAAATAGCGCAGAGAGAGAAATAAAGAGCGCAGAGAGAGAAATAAAGAGCGCAGAGAGAGAAATAAAGAGCGCAGAGAGAGAAATAAAGAGCGCAGAGAAAGAAAGAGCGCAGAGAGAGAGAAAGAAAGAGCGCAGAGAGAGAAAGAAAGAGCGCAAAGAGAGAAAAAAAGAGCGCAAAGAGAGAAAAAAAGAGCGCAGAGAGAAAGAAAGAAAGAGCGCAGAGAGAAAGAAAGAGCGCAGAGAGAGAGAGCGCAGAGAGAGAAAGAGAAAGAAAGAGCGCAGAGAGAGAGAGAGAGAAAGAGCGCCGAGAGAGAGAAAGAGCGCCGAGAGAGAGAAAGAGAAAGAAAGAGCGCAGAGAGAGAAAGAGCGCAGAGAGAAAGAGCGCAGAGAAAGAGAGAGAGAGAGCGCAGAGAGAGAAAGAAAGAGCGCAAAGAGAGAAAAAAAGAGCGCAGAAAGAAAGAAAGAGCGCAGAGAGAGAGAAAGAAAGAGCGCAGAGAGAGAGAGAGAAAGAGCGCAGAGAGAGAGAGAAAGAGCGCAGAGAGAGAAAGAGCGCAGAGAGAGAGAGAGCGCAGAGAGAGAAAGAGTGCAGAGAGAGAGAGAAAGAACGCAGAGAGATAGAGAAAGAGCGCAGAGAGAGAGAAAGAGCGCAGAGAGAGAGAAAGAGCGCAGAGAGAGAGAAAGAGCGCAGAGAGAGAGAAAGAGCGCAGAGAGAGAGAAAGAGCGCAGAGAGAGAGAGAAAAAAAGAGCGCAGAGAGAGAAAGAAAAAGCGCAGAGAGAGAGAAAGAAAGAGCGCAGAGAGTGAGAGAGAAAGAGCGCAGAGAGAAAGAAAGAGCGCAGAGAGAGAGAGAAAGAAAGAGCGCAGAGAGAGAGAGAAAGAAAGAGCGCAGAGAGAGAAAGAAATAGCGCAGAGAGAGAGAAAGAGCGCAGAGAGAGAGGAAGAAAGAGCGCAGAGAGAGAGAAAGAAAGAGCGCAGAGAGAAAGAAAGAGCACATAGAGAGAGAAAGAGCGCAGAGAGAGAGAAAAAGCACAGAGAGAGAAATAAAGAGCGCAGAGAGAGAAAGAAAGAGCGCAGAGAGAGAAAGAAAGAGCGCAGAGAAAGAAAGAGCGCAGAGAGAGAGAAAGAAAGAGCGCAGAGAGAGAAAGAAAGAGAGCAGAGAGAGAAAGAAAGAGCGCAAAGAGAGAAAAAAAGAGCGCAGAGAGAAAGAAAGAAAGAGCGCAGAGAGAAAGAAAGAGCGCAGAGAAAGAGAGCGCAGAGAGAGAAAGAGAAAGAAAGAGCGCAGAGAGAGAAAGAGAAAGAAAGAGCGCAGAGAGAGAGAGAGAAAGAGCGCAGAGAGAGAGAGAAAGAGCGCAGAGAGAGAGAAAGAGAAAGAAAGAGCGCAGAGAGAGAAAGAAAAAGCGCAGAGAGAGAAAGAAAGAGCGCAGAAAGAGAGAAAGAGCGCAGAGAGAGAGAAAGAGCGCAGAGAGAGAGAAAGAAAGAGCACAGAGAGAGAAAGAAAGAGCGCAGAGAGAGAAATAAAGAGCGCAGAGAGAGAAATAAAGAGCGCAGAGAGAGAAATAAAGAGCGCAGAGAGAGAAATAAAGAGCGCAGAGAGAGAGAGAAAGAAAGAGCGCAGAGAGAGAGAGAAAGAAAGAGCGCAGAGAGAGAGAGGAAGAAAGAGCGCAGAGAGAGAGAAAGAGCGCAGAGAGAGAGAAAGAGAAAGAAGAGCGCAGAGAGAGAAAGAAAGAGCGCAGAGAGAGAGAAAGAGCACAGAGAGAGAGAAAGAGCACAGAGAGAGAGAAAGAGCACAGAGAGAGAGAAAGAGCACAGAGAGAGAGAAAGAGCACAGAGAGAGAGAAAGAGCACAGAGAGAGAGAAAGAAAGAGCGCAGAGACAGATAAAGAAAGAGCGCAGAGAGAGAGAGAGAGCGCAGAGAGAGAAATAAAGAGCGCAGGGAGAGAAATAAAGAGCGCAGAGAGAGAAATAAAGAGCGCAGAGAGAAATAAAGAGCGCAGAGAGAGAAATAAAGAGCGCAGAGAGAGAAATAAAGAGTGCAGAGAGAGAAATAAAGAGCGCAGAGAGAGAAATAAAGAGCGCAGAGAGAGAAATAAAGAGCGCAGAGAGAGAAATAAAGAGCACAGAGAAAGAAAGAGCGCAGAGAGAGATAAAGAAAGAGCGCAGAGAGAGAGAAAAAGAGCGCAAAGAGAGAAAAAAAGAGCGCAGAGAGAAAGAAAGAAAGAGCGCAGAGAGAAAGAAAGAGCGCAGAGAGAGAGAGCGCAGAGAGAGAAAGAGAAAGAAAGAGCGCAGAGAGAGAGAGAAAGAGCGCAGAGAGAGAGAGAGAGAGAAACAGCGCAGAGAGAGAGAAAGAGAAAGAAAGTGCGCAGAGAGAGAAAGAGCGCAGAGAGAAAGAAAGAGCGCAGAGAGAGAGAGAGAAAGAGCGCAGAGAGAGAAAGAAAGAGCGCAAAGAGAGAAAAAAAGAGCGCAGAAAGAAAGAAAGAGCGCAGAGAGAAAGAAAGAAAGAGCGCAGAGAGAGAGAAAGAGAAAGAAAGAGCGCAGAGAGAGAAAGAAAGAGCGCAGAGAGAGAAAGAAAGAGCGCAGAGAGAGAGAAAGAGCGCAGAGAGAGAGAAAGAGCGCAGAGAGAGAGAAAGAGCACAGAGAGAGAGAAAGAGCATAGAGAGAGAGAAAGAAAGAGCGCAGAGAGAGAGAAAGAGCGCAGAGAGAGAGAAAGAGCGCAGAGAGAGAGAAAGAGCGCAGAGAGAGAGAAAGAGCGCAGAGAGAGAGAAAGAGCACAGAGAGAGAGAAATATAGAGCGCAGAGAGAGAAAGAAAGAGCACAGAGAGAGAGAGGAAGAAAGAGCGCAGAGAGAGAAAGAGCGCAGAGAGAGAGAAAGAGCGCAGAGAGAGAGAAAGAGCGCAGAGAGAGAGAAAGAGCGCAGAGAGAGAGAAAGAGCACAGAGAGAGAGAAAGAGCACAGAGAGAGAGAAAGAGCGCAGAGAGAGAAATAAAGAGCGCAAAGAGAGAAAAAAAAAGCGCAGAAAGAAAGAAAGAGCGCAGAGAGAAAGAAAGAAAGAGCGCAGAGAGAGAGAAAGAGCGCAGAGAGAGAAAGAGAAAGAAAGAGCGCAGAGAGAGAGAGAGCGCAGAGAGAGAGAGAGAGAAAGAGCGCAGAGAGAGAGAGAGCGCAGAGAGAGAAAGAGAAAGAAAGAGCGCAGAGAGAGAAAGAGCGCAGAGAGAGAAAGAGCGCAGAGAGAGAAAGAGCGCAGAGAGAGAAAGAGCGCAGAGAGAGAAAGAGCGCAGAGAGAAAGAAAGAGCGCAGAGAGAGAGAGAAAGAAAGAGCGCAGAGAGAGAAAGAAAGAGCACAGAGAGAGAGAGGAAGAAAGAGCGCAGAGAGAGAAAGAGCGCAGAGAGAGAGAAAGAGCGCAGAGAGAGAGAAAGAGCGCAGAGAGAGAGAAAGAGCGCAGAGAGAGAAAGAGAAAGAAAGAGCGCAGAGAGAGAGAGAGCGCAGAGAGAGAGAGAGAAAGAGCGCAGAGAGAGAGAGAGCGCAGAGAGAGAAAGAGAAAGAAAGAGCGCAGAGAGAGAAAGAGCGCAGAGAGAGAAAGAGCGCAGAGAGAGAAAGAGCGCAGAGAGAGAAAGAGCGCAGAGAGAGAAAGAGCGCAGAGAGAAAGAAAGAGCGCAGAGAGAGAAGAGCGCAGAGAGAAAGAAAGAGCGCAGAGAGAGAGAGAAAGAGCGCAGAGAGAGAGAAAGAGCGCAGAGAGAGAGAAAGAGCGCAGAGAGAGAGAAAAAAAGAGTGCAGAGAGAGAAAGAAAAAGCGCAGAGAGAGACAAAGAGCGCAGAGAGAGAGAAAGAAAGAGCGCAGAGAGAGAAAGAAAGAGCGCAGAGAGAGAAAGAAAGAGCGCAGAGAGTGAGAGAATAAGAGCGCAGAGAAAAAGAAAGAGCGCAGAGAGAGAAAGAAAGAGCGCAGAGAGAGAGAGAAAGAAAGAGCGCAGAGAGAGAGGAAGAAAGAGCGCAGAGAGAGAGAAAGAAAGAGCGCAGAGAGAGAGAAAGAGCGCAGAGAGAGAGAAAGAGCGCAGAGAGAGAGCGCAGACAGAGAGAGAGCGCAGAGAGAGAGAGCGCAGAGAGAGAGAGCGCAGAGAGTGAGAGAATAAGAGTGCAGAGAGAAAGAAAGAGCGCAGAGAGTGAGAGAAAGAAAGAGCGCAGAGAGAGAGAGAAAGAAAGAGCGCAGAGAGAGAGGAAGAAAGAGCGCAGAGAGAGAGAAAGAAAGAGCGCAGAGAGAAAGAAAGAGCACATAGAGAGAGAAAGAGCGCAGAGAGAGAGCGCAGACAGAGAGAGAGCGCAGAGAGAGTGAGCGCAGAGAGAAAGAGAGAGAGAGCGCAGAGAGAGAGAAAGAAAGAGCGCAGAGAGAGAGAAAGAAAGAGCGCAGAGAGAGAGAGAGCGTAGAGAAAAAAAGAGCGCAGAGAGAGAGAGAGGAAGAAAGAGCGCAGACAGAGAAAGAAAGAGCGCAGACAGAGAAAGAAAGAGCGCAGAGAGAGAGAAAAAGCGCAGAGAGAGAGAAAGAGCGCAGAGAGAGAGAAAGAGCGCAGAGAGAGAGAAAGAGCGCAGAGAGAGAGAAAGAGCGCAGAGAGAGAAAGAGCACAGAGAGAGAAAGTGCACAGAGAGAGAGAAAGAGCGCAGAGAGAAAGAAAGAGCGCAGAGAGAGAAAGAAAGAGCGCAGAGAGAGAAAGAAAGAGCGCAGAGAGAGAGAAAGAAAGAGCGCAGAGAGAGAGCGCAGAGAGAGAAATAAAGAGCGCAGAGAGAAAGAAAGAGCGCAGAGAAAGAAAGAGCGCAGAGAGAGAGAAAGAAAGAGCGCAGAGAGAGAAAGAAAGAGCGCAAAGAGAGAAAAAAAGAGTGCAAAGAGAGAAAAAAAGAGCGCAGAGAGAAAGAAAGAGTGCAGCGAGAAAGAAAGAGCGCAGAGAGAGAGAGCGCAGAGAGAGAAAGAGAAAGAAAGAGCGCAGAGAGAGAAAGAGAAAGAAAGAGCGCAGAAAGAGAGAGAGAAAGAGCGCAGAGAGAGAGAAAGAAAGAGCGCAGAGAGAGAAAGAAAGAGCGCAGAGAGAGAGAAAGAAAGAGCGCAGAGAGAGAAAGAAAGAGCGCAGAGAGAGAGAAAGAAAGTGCGCAGAGAGAAAGAAAGAGCGCAGAGAGAAAGAGCGCAGAGAGAGAAAGAGAAAGAAAGAGCGCAGAGAGAGAAAGAGAAAGAAAGAGCGCAGAGAGAGAAAGAGAAAGAAAGAGCGCAGAGAGAGAGAGAAAGAGCGCAGAGAGAGAGAGAGAAAGAGCGCAGAGAGAGAGAGAGAAAGAGCGCAGAAAGAGAGAAAGAAAGAGCGCAGAGAGAGAAAGAAAGAGCGCAGAGAGAGAGAGCGCAGAGAGAAAGAAAGAGCGCAGAGAGAGAGAAAGAAAGTGCGCAGAGAGAAAGAAAGAGCGCAGAGAGAAAGAGCGCAGAGAGAAAGAGAAAGAAAGAGCGCAGAGAGAGAGAGAGAAAGAGCGCAGAGAGAGAGAGAGAAAGAGCGCAGAGAGAGAGAAAGAGAAAGAAAGAGCGCAGAGAGAGAGAAAGAGCGCAGAGAGAGAGAAAGTAAGAGTGCAGAGAGAAAGAAAGAGCGCAGAGAGAAAGAAAGAAAGAGTGCAGAGAGAGAGAAAGAAAGAGCGCATAGAGAGAAAGAGCGCAGAGAGAGAAAGAGCGCAGAGAGAGAAAGAGCGCAGAGAGAGAAAGAGCACAGAGAGAGAGAAAGAGCGCAGAGAGAGAGAAAGAACGCAGAGAGAGAAAGAAAGAGCGCAGAGAGAGAAAGAAAGAGCGCAGAGAGAGAGAAAGAAAGAGCGCAGAGAGAGAGCGCAGAGAGAGAGAGAGCGCAGAGAGAGAAATAAAGAGCGCAGAGAGAGAAATAAAGAGCGCAGAGAGAAATAAAGAGCGCAGAGAGAGAAATAAAGAGCGCAGAGAGAGAAATAAAGAGTGCAGAGAGAGAAATAAAGAGCGCAGAGAGAGAAATAAAGAGCGCAGAGAGAGAAATAAAGAGCGCAGAGAGAGAAATAAAGAGCGCAGAGAGAGAAATAAAAAGCGCAGAGAGAGAAATAAAGAGCGCAGAGAAAGAAAGAGCGCAGAGAGAGATAAAGAAAGAGCGCAGAGAGAGAGAAAAAGGGCGCAAAGAGAGAAAAAAAGAGCGCAGAGAGAAAGAAAGAAAGAGCGCAGAGAGAAAGAAAGAGCGCAGAGAGAGAGAGCGCAGAGAGAGAAAGAGAAAGAAAGAGCGCAGCGAGAGAGAGAAAGAGCGCAGAGAGAGAGAGAGAGAGAAAGAGCGCAGAGAGAGAGAAAGAGAAAGAAAGTGCGCAGAGAGAGAAAGAGCGCAGAGAGAAAGAAAGAGCGCAGAGAGAGAGAGAGAAAGAGCGCAGAGAGAGAAAGAAAGAGCGCAAAGAGAGAAAAAAAGAGCGCAGTATGAAAGAAAGAGCGCAGAGAGAAAGAAAGAAAGAGCGCAGAGAAAGAGAAAGAAAGAGCGCAGAGAGAGAAAGAAAGAGCGCAGAGAGAGAAAGAAAGAGCGCAGAGAGAGAGAAAGAGCGCAGAGAGAGAGAAAGAGCGCAGAGAGAGAGAAAGAGCACAGAGAGAGAGAAAGAGCATAGAGAGAGAGAAAGAAAGAGCGCAGAGAGAGAGAAAGAGCGCAGAGAGAGAGAAAGAGTGCAGAGAGAGAGAAAGAGCGCAGAGAGAGAGAAAGAGCGCAGAGAGAGAGAAAGAGCACAGAGAGAGAGAAATATAGAGCGCAGAGAGAGAAAGAAAGAGCACAGAGAGAGAGAGAAGAAGAAAGAGCGCAGAGAGAGAGAAAGAGCGCAGAGAGAGAGAAAGAGCGCAGAGAGAGAAAGAGCAGAGAGAGAGAAAGAGCACAGAGAGAGAGAGAAAGAGAACAGAGAGAGAGAAAGAAAGAGCACAGAGAGAGAGAAAGAAAGAGCGCAGAGAGAGAAAGAAAGAGTGCAGAGAGAGAGCGCAGAGAGAGAGAGAGAGTGCAGAGAGAGAAATAAAGAGCGCAGAGAGAGAAATAAAGAGCGCAGAGAGAGAAATAAAGAGCGCAGAGAGAGAAATAAAGAGCGCAGAGAGAGAAATAAAGAGCGCAGAGAGAGAAATAAAGAGCGCAGAGAGAGAGAAAGAAAGAGCGCAGAGAGAGAGAAAAAGAGCACAAAGAGAGAAAAAAAGAGCGCAGAGAGAAAGAAAGAAAGAGCGCAGAGAGAAAGAAAGAAAGAGCGCAGAGAGAGAGAGCGCAGAGAGAGAAAGAGAAAGAAAGAGCACAGAGAGAGAGAGAAAGAGCGCCGAGAGAGAGAGAGAAAGAGCGCAGAGAGAGAGAAAGAGAAAGAAAGAGCGCACAGAGAGAAAGTGCGCAGAGAGAGAAAGAGCGCAGAGAGAAAGAAAGAGCGCAGAGAGAGAGAGAGAGAGAAAGAGCGCAGAGAGAGAAAGAAAGAGCGCAAAGAGAGAAAAAAAGAGCGCAGAAAGAAAGAAAGAGCGCAGAGAGAAAGAAAGAAAGAGCGCAGAGAGAGAGAAAGAGCGCAGAGAGAGAAAAAGAATGAAAGAGCGCAGAGAGAGAGAGAGAGGGCGCAGAGAGAGAGAATAAGCGCAGAGAGAGAAATAAAGAGCGCAGAGAGAGAAAAAAAGAGCGCAGAGAAAGAAAGAAAGAGCGCAGATAGAGAGAAAGAAAGAGCGCAGAGAGAGAAAGAAAGAGAGCAGAGAGAGAAAGAAAGAGCGCAAAGAGAGAAAAAAAGAACGCAAAGAGAGAAAAAAAAGCGCAGAGAGAAAGAAAGAAAGAGCGCAGAGAGAAAGAAAGAGCGCAGAGAGAGAGAGCGCAGAGAGAGAAAGAGAAAGAAAGAGCGCAGAGAGAGAAAGAGAAAGAAAGAGCGCAGAGAGAGAGAGAGAAAGAGCGCAGAGAGAGAGAGAAAGAGCGCAGAGAGAGAGAAAGAGAAAGAAGAGCGCAGAGAGAGAAAGAAAGAGCGCAGAGAGAGAGAAAGAGCGCAGAGAGAGAGAAAGAGCGCAGAGAGAGAGAAAGAGCGCAGAGAGAGAGAAAGAGCACAGAGAGAGAGAAAGAGCTCAGAGAGAGAGAAAGAGCGCAGAGAGAGAGAAAGAAAGAGCGCAGAGAGAGAGCAAGAGCGCAGAGAGAGAAAGAAAGAGCGCAGAGAGAAAGAAAGAGCGCAGAGAGAGAGCGCAGAGAGAGAGAAAGAGCGCAGAGAGAGAAATAAAGAGCGCAGAGAGAGAAATAAAGAGCGCAGAGAGAGAAATAAAGAGCGCAGAGAGAGAAATAAAGAGCGCAGATAGAGAGAAAGAAAGAGCGCAGAGAGAGAGAAAAAGAGCGCAAAGAGAGAAAAAAAGAGCGCAGAGAGAAAGAAAGAAAGAGCGCAGAGAGAAAGAAAGAAAGAGCGCAGAGAGAGAGAGCGCAGAGAGAGAAAGAGAAAGAAAGAGCGCAGAGAGAGAGAGAGAGAAAGAGCGCCGAGAGAGAGAGAGAAAGAGCGCAGAGAGAGAGAAAGAGAAAGAAAGAGCGCACAGAGAGAAAGTGCGCAGAGAGAGAAAGAGCGCAGAGAGAAAGAAAGAGCGCAGAGAGAGAGAGAGAGAGAAAGAGCGCAGAGAGAGAAAGAAAGAGCGCAAAGAGTGAAAAAAAGAGCGCAGAAAGAAAGAAAGAGCGCAGAGAGAAAGAAAGAAAGAGCGCAGAGAGAGAGAAAGAGCGCAGAGAGAGAAAGAGAAAGAAAGAGCGCAGAGAGAGAGAGAGAGGGCGCAGAGAGAGAGAATAAGCGCAGAGAGAGAAATAAAGAGCGCAGAGAGAGAAAGAAAGAGCGCAGAGAAAGAAAGAAAGAGCGCAGATAGAGAGAAAGAAAGAGCGCAGAGAGAGAAAGAAAGAGAACAGAGAGAGAAAGAAAGAGCGCAAAGAGAGAAAAAAAGAACGCAAAAAGAGAAAAAAAGAGCGCAGAGAGAAAGAAAGAAAGAGCGCAGAGAGAAAGAAAGAGCGCAGAGAGAGAGAGCGCAGAGAGAGAAAGAGAAAGAAAGAGCGCAGAGAGAGAAAGAGAAAGAAAGAGCGCAGAGAGAGAGAGAGAGAAAGAGCGCAGAGAGAGAGAGAAAGAGCGCAGAGAGAGAGAAAGAGAAAGAAGAGCGCAGAGAGAGAAAGAAAGAGCGCAGAGAGAGAGAAAGAGCGCAGAGAGATCGAAAGAGCGCAGAGAGAGAGAAAGAGCACAGAGAGAGAGAAAGAGCACAGAGAGAGAGAAAGAGCGCAGAGAGAGAGCGCAGAGAGAGAGAAAGAGCGCAGAGAGAGAAATAAAGAGCGCAGAGAGAGAAATAAATAGCGCAGAGAGAGAAATAAAGAGCGCAGAGAGAGAAATAAAGAGCGCAGAGAGAGAAATAAAGAGCGCAGAGAAAGAAAGAGCGCAGAGAGAGAGAAAGAAAGAGCGCAGAGAGAGAAAGAATGAGCGCAAAGAGAGAAAAAAAGAGCGCAAAGAGAGAAAAAAAGAGCGCAGAGAGAAAGAAAGAAAGAGCGCAGAGAGAAAGAAAGAGCGCAGAGAGAGAGAGCGCAGAGAGAGAAAGAGAAAGAAAGAGCGCAGAGAGAGAGAGAGAGAAAGAGCGCCGAGAGAGAGAAAGAGCGCCAAGAGAGAGAAAGAGAAAGAAAGAGCGCAGAGAGAGAAAGAGCGCAGAGAGAAAGAGCGCAGAGAAAGAGAGAGAGAGAGCGCAGAGAGAGAAAGAAAGAGCGCAAAGAGAGAAAAAAAGAGCGCAGAAAGAAAGAAAGAGCGCAGAGAGAGAGAAAGAAAGAGCGCAGAGAGAGAGAGAGAAAGAGCGCAGAGAGAGAGAGAAAGAGCGCAGAGAGAGAAAGAGCGCAGAGAGAGAGAGAGCGCAGAGAGAGAAAGAGTGCAGAGAGAGAGAGAAAGAACGCAGAGAGATAGAGAAAGAGCGCAGAGAGAGAGAAAGAGCGCAGAGAGAGAGAAAGAGCGCAGAGAGAGAGAAAGAGCGCAGAGAGAGAGAAAGAGCACAGAGAGAGAGAAAGAGCGCAGAGAGAGAGAAAAAAAGAGCGCAGAGAGAGAAAGAAAAAGCGCAGAGAGAGAGAAAGAAAGAGCGCAGAGAGAGAGAGAAAGAAAGAGCGCAGAGAGAGAGAGAAAGAAAGAGCGCAGAGAGAGAAAGAAATAGCGCAGAGAGAGAGAAAGAGCGCAGAGAGAGAGGAAGAAAGAGCGCAGAGAGAGAGAAAGAAAGAGCGCAGAGAGAAAGAAAGAGCACATAGAGAGAGAAAGAGCGCAGAGAGAGAGAAAAAGCGCAGAGAGAGAAATAAAGAGCGCAGAGAGAGAAAGAAAGAGCGCAGAGAGAGAAAGAAAGAGCGCAGAGAAAGAAAGAGCGCAGAGAGAGAGAAAGAAAGAGCGCAGAGAGAGAAAGAAAGAGAGCAGAGAGAGAAAGAAAGAGCGCAAAGAGAGAAAAAAAGAGCGCAGAGAGAAAGAAAGAAAGAGCGCAGAGAGAAAGAAAGAGCGCAGAGAAAGAGAGCGCAGAGAGAGAAAGAGAAAGAAAGAGCGCAGAGAGAGAAAGAGAAAGAAAGAGCGCAGAGAGAGAGAGAGAAAGAGCGCAGAGAGAGAGAGAAAGAGCGCAGAGAGAGAGAAAGAGAAAGAAAGAGCGCAGAGAGAGAAAGAAAGAGCGCAGAGAGAGAAAGAAAGAGCGCAGAGAGAGAGAAAGAGCGCAGAGAGAGAGAAAGAGCGCAGAGAGAGAGAAAGAGCACAGAGAGAGAGAAAGAGCATAGAGAGAGAGAAAGAAAGAGCGCAGAGAGAGAGAAAGAGCGCAGAGAGAGAGAAAGAGTGCAGAGAGAGAGAAAGAGCGCAGAGAGAGAGAAAGAGCGCAGAGAGAGAGAAAGAGCACAGAGAGAGAGAAATATAGAGCGCAGAGAGAGAAAGAAAGAGCACAGAGAGAGAGAAGAAGAAAGAGCGCAGAGAGAGAGAAAGAGCGCAGAGAGAGAGAAAGAGCGCAGAGAGAGAAAGAGCAGAGAGAGAGAAAGAGCACAGAGAGAGAGAAAGAGAACAGAGAGAGAGAAAGAAAGAGCACAGAGAGAGAGAAAGAAAGAGCGCAGAGAGAGAAAGAAAGAGTGCAGAGAGAGAGCGCAGAGAGAGAGAGAGAGTGCAGAGAGAGAAATAAAGAGCGCAGAGAGAGAAATAAAGAGCGCAGAGAGAGAAATAAAGAGCGCAGAGAGAGAAATAAAGAGCGCAGAGAGAGAAATAAAGAGCGCAGAGAGAGAAATAAAGAGCGCAGAGAGAGAGAAAGAAAGAGCGCAGAGAGAGAGAAAAAGAGCACAAAGAGAGAAAAAAAGAGCGCAGAGAGAAAGAAAGAAAGAGCGCAGAGAGAAAGAAAGAAAGAGCGCAGAGAGAGAGAGCGCAGAGAGAGAAAGAGAAAGAAAGAGCACAGAGAGAGAGAGAAAGAGCGCCGAGAGAGAGAGAGAAAGAGCGCAGAGAGAGAGAAAGAGAAAGAAAGAGCGCACAGAGAGAAAGTGCGCAGAGAGAGAAAGAGCGCAGAGAGAAAGAAAGAGCGCAGAGAGAGAGAGAGAGAGAAAGAGCGCAGAGAGAGAAAGAAAGAGCGCAAAGAGAGAAAAAAAGAGCGCAGAAAGAAAGAAAGAGCGCAGAGAGAAAGAAAGAAAGAGCGCAGAGAGAGAGAAAGAGCGCAGAGAGAGAAAGAGAAAGAAAGAGCGCAGAGAGAGAGAGAGAGGGCGCAGAGAGAGAGAATAAGCGCAGAGAGAGAAATAAAGAGCGCAGAGAGAGAAAAAAAGAGCGCAGAGAAAGAAAGAAAGAGCGCAGATAGAGAGAAAGAAAGAGCGCAGAGAGAGAAAGAAAGAGAGCAGAGAGAGAAAGAAAGAGCGCAAAGAGAGAAAAAAAGAACGCAAAGAGAGAAAAAAAAGCGCAGAGAGAAAGAAAGAAAGAGCGCAGAGAGAAAGAAAGAGCGCAGAGAGAGAGAGCGCAGAGAGAGAAAGAGAAAGAAAGAGCGCAGAGAGAGAAAGAGAAAGAAAGAGCGCAGAGAGAGAGAGAGAAAGAGCGCAGAGAGAGAGAGAAAGAGCGCAGAGAGAGAGAAAGAGAAAGAAGAGCGCAGAGAGAGAAAGAAAGAGCGCAGAGAGAGAGAAAGAGCGCAGAGAGAGAGAAAGAGCGCAGAGAGAGAGAAAGAGCGCAGAGAGAGAGAAAGAGCACAGAGAGAGAGAAAGAGCTCAGAGAGAGAGAAAGAGCGCAGAGAGAGAGAAAGAAAGAGCGCAGAGAGAGAGCAAGAGCGCAGAGAGAGAAAGAAAGAGCGCAGAGAGAAAGAAAGAGCGCAGAGAGAGAGCGCAGAGAGAGAGAAAGAGCGCAGAGAGAGAAATAAAGAGCGCAGAGAGAGAAATAAAGAGCGCAGAGAGAGAAATAAAGAGCGCAGAGAGAGAAATAAAGAGCGCAGAGAGAGAGAAAGAAAGAGCGCAGAGAGAGAGAAAAAGAGCGCAAAGAGAGAAAAAAAGAGCGCAGAGAGAAAGAAAGAAAGAGCGCAGAGAGAAAGAAAGAAAGAGCGCAGAGAGAGAGAGCGCAGAGAGAGAAAGAGAAAGAAAGAGCGCAGAGAGAGAGAGAGAGAAAGAGCGCCGAGAGAGAGAGAGAAAGAGCGCAGAGAGAGAGAAAGAGAAAGAAAGAGCGCACAGAGAGAAAGTGCGCAGAGAGAGAAAGAGCGCAGAGAGAAAGAAAGAGCGCAGAGAGAGAGAGAGAGAGAAAGAGCGCAGAGAGAGAAAGAAAGAGCGCAAAGAGTGAAAAAAAGAGCGCAGAAAGAAAGAAAGAGCGCAGAGAGAAAGAAAGAAAGAGCGCAGAGAGAGAGAAAGAGCGCAGAGAGAGAAAGAGAAAGAAAGAGCGCAGAGAGAGAGAGAGAGGGCGCAGAGAGAGAGAATAAGCGCAGAGAGAGAAATAAAGAGCGCAGAGAGAGAAAGAAAGAGCGCAGAGAAAGAAAGAAAGAGCGCAGATAGAGAGAAAGAAAGAGCGCAGAGAGAGAAAGAAAGAGAACAGAGAGAGAAAGAAAGAGCGCAAAGAGAGAAAAAAAGAACGCAAAAAGAGAAAAAAAGAGCGCAGAGAGAAAGAAAGAAAGAGCGCAGAGAGAAAGAAAGAGCGCAGAGAGAGAGAGCGCAGAGAGAGAAAGAGAAAGAAAGAGCGCAGAGAGAGAAAGAGAAAGAAAGAGCGCAGAGAGAGAGAGAGAGAAAGAGCGCAGAGAGAGAGAGAAAGAGCGCAGAGAGAGAGAAAGAGAAAGAAGAGCGCAGAGAGAGAAAGAAAGAGCGCAGAGAGAGAGAAAGAGCGCAGAGAGATCGAAAGAGCGCAGAGAGAGAGAAAGAGCACAGAGAGAGAGAAAGAGCACAGAGAGAGAGAAAGAGCGCAGAGAGAGAGCGCAGAGAGAGAGAAAGAGCGCAGAGAGAGAAATAAAGAGCGCAGAGAGAGAAATAAATAGCGCAGAGAGAGAAATAAAGAGCGCAGAGAGAGAAATAAAGAGCGCAGAGAGAGAAATAAAGAGCGCAGAGAAAGAAAGAGCGCAGAGAGAGAGAAAGAAAGAGCGCAGAGAGAGAAAGAATGAGCGCAAAGAGAGAAAAAAAGAGCGCAAAGAGAGAAAAAAAGAGCGCAGAGAGAAAGAAAGAAAGAGCGCAGAGAGAAAGAAAGAGCGCAGAGAGAGAGAGCGCAGAGAGAGAAAGAGAAAGAAAGAGCGCAGAGAGAGAGAGAGAGAAAGAGCGCCGAGAGAGAGAAAGAGCGCCAAGAGAGAGAAAGAGAAAGAAAGAGCGCAGAGAGAGAAAGAGCGCAGAGAGAAAGAGCGCAGAGAAAGAGAGAGAGAGAGCGCAGAGAGAGAAAGAAAGAGCGCAAAGAGAGAAAAAAAGAGCGCAGAAAGAAAGAAAGAGCGCAGAGAGAGAGAAAGAAAGAGCGCAGAGAGAGAGAGAGAAAGAGCGCAGAGAGAGAGAGAAAAAGCGCAGAGAGAGAAAGAGCGCAGAGAGAGAGAGAGCGCAGAGAGAGAAAGAGTGCAGAGAGAGAGAGAAAGAACGCAGAGAGATAGAGAAAGAGCGCAGAGAGAGAGAAAGAGCGCAGAGAGAGAGAAAGAGCGCAGAGAGAGAGAAAGAGCGCAGAGAGAGAGAAAGAGCACAGAGAGAGAGAAAGAGCGCAGAGAGAGAGAAAAAAAGAGCGCAGAGAGAGAAAGAAAAAGCGCAGAGAGAGAGAAAGAAAGAGCGCAGAGAGTGAGAGAGAAAGAGCGCAGAGAGAAAGAAAGAGCGCAGAGAGAGAGAGAAAGAAAGAGCGCAGAGAGAGAGAGAAAGAAAGAGCGCAGAGAGAGAAAGAAATAGCGCAGAGAGAGAGAAAGAGCGCAGAGAGAGAGGAAGAAAGAGCGCAGAGAGAGAGAAAGAAAGAGCGCAGAGAGAAAGAAAGAGCACATAGAGAGAGAAAGAGCGCAGAGAGAGAGAAAAAGCGCAGAGAGAGAAATAAAGAGCGCAGAGAGAGAAAGAAAGAGCGCAGAGAGAGAAAGAAAGAGCGCAGAGAAAGAAAGAGCGCAGAGAGAGAGAAAGAAAGAGCGCAGAGAGAGAAAGAAAGAGAGCAGAGAGAGAAAGAAAGAGCGCAAAGAGAGAAAAAAAGAGCGCAGAGAGAAAGAAAGAAAGAGCGCAGAGAGAAAGAAAGAGCGCAGAGAAAGAGAGCGCAGAGAGAGAAAGAGAAAGAAAGAGCGCAGAGAGAGAAAGAGAAAGAAAGAGCGCAGAGAGAGAGAGAGAAAGAGCGCAGAGAGAGAGAGAAAGAGCGCAGAGAGAGAGAAAGAGAAAGAAAGAGCGCAGAGAGAGAAAGAAAAAGCGCAGAGAGAGAAAGAAAGAGCGCAGAAAGAGAGAAAGAGCGCAGAGAGAGAGAAAGAGCGCAGAGAGAGAGAAAGAAAGAGCACAGAGAGAGAAAGAAAGAGCGCAGAGAGAGAAATAAAGAACGCAGAGAGAGAAATAAAGAGCGCAGAGAGAGAAATAAAGAGCGCAGAGAGAGAAATAAAGAGCGCAGAGAGAGAGAGAAAGAAAGAGCGCAGAGAGAGAGAGAAAGAAAGAGCGCAGAGAGAGAGAGGAAGAAAGAGCGCAGAGAGAGAGAAAGAGCGCAGAGAGAGAGAAAGAGAAAGAAGAGCGCAGAGAGAGAAAGAAAGAGCGCAGAGAGAGAGAAAGAGCACAGAGAGAGAGAAAGAGCACAGAGAGAGAGAAAGAGCACAGAGAGAGAGAAAGAGCACAGAGAGAGAGAAAGAGCACAGAGAGAGAGAAAGAGCACAGAGAGAGAGAAAGAGCACACAGAGAGAGAAAGAGCACAGAGAGAGAGAAAGAGCACAGAGAGAGAGAAAGAAAGAGCGCAGAGACAGATAAAGAAAGAGCGCAGAGAGAGAGAGAGAGCGCAGAGAGAGAAATAAAGAGCGCAGAGAGAGAAATAAAGAGCGCAGAGAGAGAAATAAAGAGCGCAGAGAGAAATAAAGAGCGCAGAGAGAGAAATAAAGAGCGCAGAGAGAGAAATAAAGAGTGCAGAGAGAGAAATAAAGAGCGCAGAGAGAGAAATAAAGAGCGCAGAGAGAGAAATAAAGAGCACAGAGAGAGAAATAAAGAGCACAGAGAGAGAAATAAAAAGCGCAGAGAGAGAAAGAAAGAGCGCAGAGAAAGAAAGAGCGCAGAGAGAGATAAAGAAAGAGCGCAGAGAGAGAAAAAAAGAGCGCAAATAGAGAAAAAAAGAGCGCAGAGAGAAAGAAAGAAAGAGCGCAGAGAGAAAGAAAGAGCGCAGAGAGAGAGAGCGCAGAGAGAGAAAGAGAAAGAAAGAGCGCAGAGAGAGAGAGAAAGAGCGCAGAGAGAGAGAGAGAGAAACAGCGCAGAGAGAGAGAAAGAGAAAGAAAGTGCGCAGAGAGAGAAAGAGCGCAGAGAGAAAGAAAGAGCGCAGAGAGAGAGAGAGAAAGAGCGCAGAGAGAGAAAGAAAGAGCGCAAAGAGAGAAAAAAAGAGCGCAGAAAGAAAGAAAGAGCGCAGAGAGAAAGAAAGAAAGAGCGCAGAGAGAGAGAAAGAGAAAGAAAGAGCGCAGAGAGAGAAAGAAAGAGCGCAGAGAGAGAAAGAAAGAGCGCAGAGAGAGAGAAAGAGCGCAGAGAGAGAGAAAGAGCGCAGAGAGAGAGAAAGAGCACAGAGAGAGAGAAAGAGCATAGAGAGAGAGAAAGAAAGAGCGCAGAGAGAGAGAAAGAGCGCAGAGAGAGAGAAAGAGCGCAGAGAGAGAGAAAGAGCGCAGAGAGAGAGAAAGAGCGCAGAGAGAGAGAAAGAGCACAGAGAGAGAGAAATATAGAGCGCAGAGAGAGAAAGAAAGAGCACAGAGAGAGAGAGGAAGAAAGAGCGCAGAGAGAGAAAGAGCGCAGAGAGAGAGAAAGAGCGCAGAGAGAGAGAAAGAGCGCAGAGAGAGAGAAAGAGCGCAGAGAGAGAGAAAGAGCACAGAGAGAGAGAAAGAGCACAGAGAGAGAGAAAGAGCGCAGAGAGAGAAATAAAGAGCGCAAAGAGAGAAAAAAAAAGCGCAGAAAGAAAGAAAGAGCGCAGAGAGAAAGAAAGAAAGAGCGCAGAGAGAGAGAAAGAGCGCAGAGAGAGAAAGAGAAAGAAAGAGCGCAGAGAGAGAGAGAGCGCAGAGAGAGAGAGAGAGAAAGAGCGCAGAGAGAGAGAGAGCGCAGAGAGAGAAAGAGAAAGAAAGAGCGCAGAGAGAGAAAGAGCGCAGAGAGAGAAAGAGCGCAGAGAGAGAAAGAGCGCAGAGAGAGAAAGAGCGCAGAGAGAGAAAGAGCGCAGAGAGAAAGAAAGAGCGCAGAGAGAGAGAGAAAGAAAGAGCGCAGAGAGAGAAAGAAAGAGCACAGAGAGAGAGAGGAAGAAAGAGCGCAGAGAGAGAAAGAGCGCAGAGAGAGAGAAAGAGCGCAGAGAGAGAGAAAGAGCGCAGAGAGAGAGAAAGAGCGCAGAGAGAGAGAAAGAGCACAGAGAGAGAGAAAGAGCACAGAGAGAGAGAAAGAGCGCAGAGAGAGAAATAAAGAGCGCAAAGAGAGAAAAAAAAAGCGCAGAAAGAAAGAAAGAGCGCAGAGAGAAAGAAAGAAAGAGCGCAGAGAGAGAGAAAGAGCGCAGAGAGAGAAAGAGAAAGAAAGAGCGCAGAGAGAGAGAGAGCGCAGAGAGAGAGAGAGAAAGAGCGCAGAGAGAGAGAGAGCGCAGAGAGAGAAAGAGAAAGAAAGAGCGCAGAGAGAGAAAGAGCGCAGAGAGAGAAAGAGCGCAGAGAGAGAAAGAGCGCAGAGAGAGAAAGAGCGCAGAGAGAGAAGAGCGCAGAGAGAAAGAAAGAGCGCAGAGAGAGAGAGAAAGAGCGCAGAGAGAGAGAAAGAGCGCAGAGAGAGAGAAAGAGCGCAGAGAGAGAGAAAAAAAGAGTGCAGAGAGAGAAAGAAAAAGCGCAGAGAGAGAAAGAAAGAGCGCAGAGAGAGAAAGAAAGAGCGCAGAGAGTGAGAGAATAAGAGCGCAGAGAAAAAGAAAGAGCGCAGAGAGAGAAAGAAAGAGCGCAGAGAGAGAGAGAAAGAAAGAGCGCAGAGAGAGAGGAAGAAAGAGCGCAGAGAGAGAGAAAGAAAGAGCGCAGAGAGAAAGAAAGAGCACATAGAGAGAGAAAGAGCGCAGAGAGAGAGAAAGAGCGCAGAGAGAGAGCGCAGACAGAGAGAGAGCGCAGAGAGAGAGAGCGCAGAGAGAGAGAGCGCAGAGAGTGAGAGAATAAGAGTGCAGAGAGAAAGAAAGAGCGCAGAGAGAGAGAGAAAGAAAGAGCGCAGAGAGAGAGAGAAAGAAAGAGCGCAGAGAGAGAGGAAGAAAGAGCGCAGAGAGAGAGAAAGAAAGAGCGCAGAGAGAAAGAAAGAGCACATAGAGAGAGAAAGAGCGCAGAGAGAGAGCGCAGACAGAGAGAGAGCGCAGAGAGAGTGAGCGCAGAGAGAAAGAGAGAGAGAGCGCAGAGAGAGAGAAAGAAAGAGCGCAGAGAGAGAGAAAGAAAGAGCGCAGAGAGAGAGAGAGCGTAGAGAAAAAAAGAGCGCAGAGAGAGAGAGAGGAAGAAAGAGCGCAGACAGAGAAAGAAAGAGCGCAGACAGAGAAAGAAAGAGCGCAGAGAGAGAGAAAAAGCGCAGAGAGAGAGAAAGAGCGCAGAGAGAGAGAAAGAGCGCAGAGAGAGAGAAAGAGCGCAGAGAGAGAGAAAGAGCGCAGAGAGAGAAAGAGCACAGAGAGAGAAAGAGCACAGAGAGAGAGAAAGAGCGCAGAGAGAAAGAAAGAGCGCAGAGAGAGAAAGAAAGAGCGCAGAGAGAGAAAGAAAGAGCGCAGAGAGAGAGAAAGAAAGAGCGCAGAGAGAGAGCGCAGAGAGAGAAATAAAGAGCGCAGAGAGAAAGAAAGAGCGCAGAGAAAGAAAGAGCGCAGAGAGAGAGAAAGAAAGAGCGCAGAGAGAGAAAGAAAGAGCGCAAAGAGAGAAAAAAAGAGTGCAAAGAGAGAAAAAAAGAGCGCAGAGAGAAAGAAAGAGTGCAGCGAGAAAGAAAGAGCGCAGAGAGAGAGAGAGCGCAGAGAGAGAAAGAGAAAGAAAGAGCGCAGAGAGAGAAAGAGAAAGAAAGAGCGCAGAAAGAGAGAGAGAAAGAGCGCAGAGAGAGAGAAAGAAAGAGCGCAGAGAGAGAAAGAAAGAGCGCAGAGAGAGAGAAAGAAAGAGCGCAGAGAGAGAAAGAAAGAGCGCAGAGAGAGAGAAAGAAAGTGCGCAGAGAGAAAGAAAGAGCGCAGAGAGAAAGAGCACAGAGAGAGAAAGAGAAAGAAAGAGCGCAGAGAGAGAAAGAGAAAGAAAGAGCGCAGAGAGAGAAAGAGAAAGAAAGAGCGCAGAGAGAGAGAGAAAGAGCGCAGAGAGAGAGAGAGAAAGAGCGCAGAGAGAGAGAGAGAAAGAGCGCAGAAAGAGAGAAAGAAAGAGCGCAGAGAGAGAAAGAAAGAGCGCAGAGAGAGAGAGCGCAGAGAGAAAGAAAGAGCGCAGAGAGAGAGAAAGAAAGTGCGCAGAGAGAAAGAAAGAGCGCAGAGAGAAAGAGCGCAGAGAGAAAGAGAAAGAAAGAGCGCAGAGAGAGAGAGAGAAAGAGCGCAGAGAGAGAGAGAGAAAGAGCGCAGAGAGAGAGAAAGAGAAAGAAAGAGCGCAGAGAGAGAGAAAGAGCGCAGAGAGAGAGAAAGTAAGAGTGCAGAGAGAAAGAAAGAGCGCAGAGAGAAAGAAAGAAAGAGTGCAGAGAGAGAGAAAGAAAGAGCGCATAGAGAGAAAGAGCGCAGAGAGAGAAAGAGCGCAGAGAGAGAAAGAGCGCAGAGAGAGAAAGAGCACAGAGAGAGAGAAAGAGCGCAGAGAGAGAGAAAGAACGCAGAGAGAGAAAGAAAGAGCGCAGAGAGAGAAAGAAAGAGCGCAGAGAGAGAGAAAGAAAGAGCGCAGAGAGAGAGCGCAGAGAGAGAGAGAGCGCAGAGAGAGAAATAAAGAGCGCAGAGAGAGAAAGAAAGAGCGCAGAGAAAGAAAGAGCGCAGAGAGAGAGAAAGTAAGAGCGCAGAGAGAGAAAGAAAGAGCGCAAAGAGAGAAAAAAAGAGCGCGAAGAGAGAAAAAAAGAGCGCAGAGAGAGAGAGCGCAGAGAGAGAAAGAGAAAGAAAGAGCGCAGAGAGAGAGAGAAAGAGCACAGAGAGAGAGAAAGAAAGAGCGCAGAGAGAGAAAGAAAGAGCGCAGAGAGAGAGCGCAGAGAGAAAGAAAGAGCGCAGAGAGAGAGAAAGAGCGCAGAGAGAGAGAAAGAAAGTGCGCAGAGAGAAAGAAAGAGCGCAGAGAGAAAGAGCGCAGAGAGAGAAAGAGAAAGAAAGAGCACAGAGAGAGAAAGAGAAAGAAAGAGCGCAAAGAGAGAGAGAAAGAGCGCACAGAGAGAGAGAGAAAGAGCGCAGAGAGAGAAAGAAAGAGCGCAGAGAGAGAGAGCGCAGAGAGAAAGAAAGAGCGCAGAGAGAAAGAAAGAGCGCAGAGAGAAAGAAAGAGCGCAGAGAGAGAGAAAGAGCGCAGAGAGAGAGAAAGAAAGTGCGCAGAGAGAGAGAAAGAGCGCAGAGAGAGAAAGAGAAAGAAAGAGCGCAGAGAGAGAGAGAGAGCGCAGAGAGAGAGAGAGAAAGAGCGCAGAGAGAGAGAGAGCGCAGAGAGAGAAAGAGAAAGAAAGAGCGCAGAGAGAGAAAGAGCGCAGAGAGAGAAAGAGCGCAGAGAGAGAAAGAGCGCAGAGAGAGAAAGAGCGCAGAGCAAAAGAAAGAGCGCAGAGAGAGAAGAGCGCAGAGAGAAAGAAAGAGTGCAGAGAGAGAGAGAAAGAGCGCAGAGAGAGAGAAAGAGCGCAGAGAGAGAGAAAGAGCGCAGAGAGAGAGAAAAAAAGAGTGCAGAGAGAGAAAGAAAAAGCGCAGAGAGAGACAAAGAGCACAGAGAGAGAGAAAGAAAGAGCGCAGAGAGAGAAAGAAAGAGCGCAGAGAGAGAGCGCAGAGAGAAAGAAAGAGCGCAGAGAGAGAGAAAGAGCGCAGAGAGAGAGAAAGAAAGTGCGCAGAGAGAAAGAAAGAGCGCAGAGAGAAAGAGCGCAGAGAGAGAAAGAGAAAGAAAGAGCACAGAGAGAGAAAGAGAAAGAAAGAGCGCAAAGAGAGAGAGAAAGAGCGCACAGAGAGAGAGAGAAAGAGCGCAGAGAGAGAAAGAAAGAGCGCAGAGAGAGAGAGCGCAGAGAGAAAGAAAGAGCGCAGAGAGAAAGAAAGAGCGCAGAGAGAAAGAAAGAGCGCAGAGAGAGAGAAAGAGCGCAGAGAGAGAGAAAGAAAGTGCGCAGAGAGAGAGAAAGAGCGCAGAGAGAGAAAGAGAAAGAAAGAGCGCAGAGAGAAAGAGAGCGCAGAGAGAGAGAGAGAGAAAGAGCGCAGAGAGAGAGAGAGCGCAGAGAGAGAAAGAGAAAGAAAGAGCGCAGAGAGAGAAAGAGCGCAGAGAGAGAAAGAGCGCAGAGAGAGAAAGAGCGCAGAGAGAGAAAGAGCGCAGAGAGAAAGAAAGAGCGCAGAGAGAGAAGAGCGCAGAGAGAAAGAAAGAGCGCAGAGAGAGAGAGAAAGAGCGCAGAGAGAGAGAAAGAGCGCAGAGAGAGAGAAAGAGCGCAGAGAGAGAGAAAAAAAGAGTGCAGAGAGAGAAAGAAAAAGCGCAGAGAGAGACAAAGAGCGCAGAGAGAGAGAAAGAAAGAGCGCAGAGAGAGAAAGAAAGAGCGCAGAGAGAGAAAGAAAGAGCGCAGAGAGTGAGAGAATAAGAGCGCAGAGAGAAAGAAAGAGCGCAGAGAGAGAGAGAAAGAAAGAGCGCAGAGAGAGAGAGAAAGAAAGAGCGCAGAGAGAGAGGAAGAAAGAGCGCAGAGAGAGAGAAAGAAAGAGCGCAGAGAGAAAGAAAGAGCACATAGAGAGAGAAAGAGCGCAGAGAGAGAGCGCAGACAGAGAGAGAGCGCAGAGAGAGTGAGCGCAGAGAGAAAGAGAGAGAGAGCGCAGAGAGAGAGAAAGAAAGAGCGCAGAGAGAGAGAAAGAAAGAGCGCAGAGAGAGAGAAAGAGCGTAGAGAAAAAAAGAGCGCAGAGAGAGAGAGAGGAAGAAAGAGCGCAGACAGAGAAAGAAAGAGCGCAGACAGAGAAAGAAAGAGCGGAGAGAGAGAGAAAGAGCGCAGAGAGAGAGAAAGAGCGCAGAGAGAGAGAAAGAGCACAGAGAGAGAGAAAGAGCACAGAGAGAGAAAGAGCGCAGAGAGAGAAAGAGCACAGAGAGAGAAAGAGCACAGAGAGAGAGAAAGAGCGCAGAGAGAGAAAGAAAGAGCGCAGAGAGAGAAAGAAAGAGCGCAGAGAGAGAAAGAAAGAGCGCAGAGAGAGAGAAAGAAAGAGCGCAGAGAGAGAGCGCAGAGAGAGAAATAAAGAGCGCAGAGAGAGAAAGAAAGAGCGCAGAGAAAGAAAGAGCGCAGAGAGAGAGAAAGAAAGAGCGCAGAGAGAGAAAGAAAGAGCGCAAAGAGAGAAAAAAAGAGTGCAAAGAGAGAAAAAAAGAGCGCAGAGAGAAAGAAAGAGTGCAGCGAGAAAGAAAGAGCGCAGAGAGAGAGAGAGCGCAGAGAGAGAAAGAGAAAGAAAGAGCGCAGAGAGAGAAAGAGAAAGAAAGAGCGCAGAAAGAGAGAGAGAAAGAGCGCAGAGAGAGAGAAAGAAAGTGCGCAGAGAGAAAGAAAGAGCGCAGAGAGAAAGAGCGCAGAGAGAGAAAGAGAAAGAAAGAGCGCAGAGAGAGAAAGAGAAAGAAAGAGCGCAGAGAGTGAAAGAGAAAGAAAGAGCGCAGAGAGAGAGAGAAAGAGCGCAGAGAGAGAGAGAGAAAGAGCGCAGAGAGAGAGAGAGAAAGAGCGCAGAAAGAGAGAAAGAAAGAGCGCAGAGAGAGAAAGAAAGAGCGCAGAGAGAGAGAGCGCAGAGAGAAAGAAAGAGCGCAGAGAGAGAGAAAGAAAGTGCGCAGAGAGAAAGAAAGAGCGCAGAGAGAAAGAGCGCAGAGAGAGAAAGAGAAAGAAAGAGCGCAGAGAGAGAGAGAGAAAGAGCGCAGAGAGAGAGAAAGAGAAAGAAAGAGCGCAGAGAGAGAGAGAGCGCAGAGAGAGAGAAAGTAAGAGTGCAGAGAGAAAGAAAGAGCGCAGAGAGAAAGAAAGAAAGAGTGCAGAGAGAGAGAAAGAAAGAGTGCAGAGAGAGAAAGAGCGCAGAGAGAGAAAGAGTGCAGAGAGAGAAAGAGCGCAGAGAGAGAAAGAGCGCAGAGAGAGAAAGAGCACAGAGAGAGAGAAAGAGCGCAGAGAGAGAGAAAGAACGCAGAGAGAGAAAGAAAGAGCGCAGAGAGAGAAAGAAAGAGCGCAGAGAGAGAGAAAGAACGAGCGCAGAGAGAGAGCGCAGAGAGAGAGAGAGCGCAGAGAGAGAAATAAAGAGCGCAGAGAGAGAAAGAAAGAGCGCAGAGAAAGAAAGAGCGCAGAGAGAGAGAAAGAAAGAGCGCAGAGAGAGAAAGAAAGAGCGCAAAGAGAGAAAAAAAGAGCGCGAAGAGAGAAAAAAAGAGCGCAGAGAGAAAGAAAGAGCGCAGAGAGAGAGAGCGCAGAGAGAGAAAGAGAAAGAAAGAGCGCAGAGAGAGAGAGAAAGAGCGCAGAGAGAGAGAAAGAAAGAGCGCAGAGAGAGAAAGAAAGAGCGCAGAGAGAGAGCGCAGAGAGAAAGAAAGAGCGCAGAGAGAGAGAAAGAGCGCAGAGAGAGAAAGAAAGAGCGCAGAGA